>NC_060208.1:12030000-12398750 GCF_021130785.1 Homalodisca vitripennis
TTTTTTTTTTTTTTAATTTTTTTTTAAAAAACCCGCCCCTTTTTTTTTGGGGTTAATTTGTTTAAAGGGAAAACCCCCTTTTTAAAAAAGGGGGGGTTTTTTTTTCCCCAAAAGGGGGGTTTTTTAAAAAATTTTTTTTTTTTTTTTCCCAAAAAAAAATTTTTTAAAAAAAAAATATTTCCCCCTTTTTTTTTTGTTTTTTTTTAAAAAACCCTTTTTTTTTTAAAAAAAAAAAATTTTTTTAAAAAAAACCAAACCCCCAAACAATTTGAATTTTAAACAAAATTTTTTTTTTTAAATTTTTAAAATTTTTAAAACCTTTTAAAAAATCCCAAAAAATTTTTTAAAAAAAAAAAAAATTTTTAAAAACAAAAATTTTTCAAAAAAAAAATTTTTTTTAAACCAAAATTAAATTTTTTATTATTAAAAATTAAAAACCCAAAAAAAATCCCGAAAAATTTTTAAAAAATTTTAAAAAAAAATTAAAAAAAAAAATAATTTTTTTGGGGTTAAAAAAAATTTGGAATTTTTTTAAAAAAAAAGGAAAAAAATTTGGAAAAAACCCTTTAAAACCCCTTTTTTGGAAAAGGGGAAAAAAAAAAAACATAAAAAATTTTTTTTTTTAAAAAAAAAAAATTAAAAAAAATTTTTTTTTTTCCAAAAAAATTTTTTTTTTTTTTTTAACCAAAAATTTAAAAAATTTTTTTAAAAAAAACCCTTTTTTTTTTTTTTTTATTAAAAATTTTTTTTAAAATTTAAAAAAATTTTTTTTTTTTCCAAAAAACTAACAACCAAAAATAATTGTTTAAAAAATTTTTTTGGGCCAAAAAAAATTTTTTAAAAAAAATTGTTAAAATTTTTTTTTTTTTTAAAAAAAATTTGTAAAAAAATTAAAATTTTTTTAAAATTTTAAAAAAAAAAAATTAAAAATTTTTTTAAAAACAAAAATTTACCTTTTTTTTTATTATATTAATTTAAAAATTTTAAGTTTTTTTTTTCCCTTTAAAAAAACCCAAAAAAATTTTTAATTAAAAACAAAAAAATTTTAATTTTTTTTTTAAAAAATTTTTAAAAAAAAGGTTTTTTTTTTTATTTAAAATTTTTTAAATTTTTTTTAAAAAAAATTAAATTTTAAAAAAATTTTTTAAAAATTTTTTTTTTAAAAATTAAAAAATTTTTTTTTTATTAAAATTTTTCCCCTTTTTTTTTTTTTTTTTTGAATTTTTTTTGGGGTTTTTTAATTTTTTAAAAAAAAATTTAAAAAAAAAAAAAATATAAAAAATTTTAAAAAAATTTTTTTAAAAAATATTAAATTAAAAATTTTTTTTTTTTTTTATTTTTTTAAAAAATTGGGTTTTTATTTAAAAATTTTTTAAATTTTAAAAATTTTTTTTTTTGTTTTTTAAAAAAAAAAAAATTTTTTAAAAAAATTTTTTTTTAAAATTTTTTCCCCAAAAAAAATTTAAAAAAAAAAAATTTTTTTTAATTTTATCATATCAATATGAACTACCATATCAGTTAATAATTGTGTATTATATCATATCAATATGAACTACCATATCAGTTAATAATTGTGTATTATATCATATCAATGTGAACTACCATATCAGTTAATAATTGTGTATTATATCATATCAATGTGAACTACCATATCAGTTAATTGTGTATTATATTATATCTATGTGAACTGTCATATCAGTTAATTGTGTATTATATTGTATCAATGTGAACTACCATATCAGTTAATAATTGTGTATTATATCATATCAATGTGAACTACCATATCAGTTAATTGTGTATTATATTATATCAATGTGAACTATCAAATCAGTTAATTGTGTATTATATTATATCTATGTGAACTATCATATAAGTTAATTGTGTATTATATTATATCTATGTGAACTATCATATCAGTTAATTGTGTATTATATTATATCAATGTGAACTACCATATCAGTATATTGTGTATTATATCATATCAATCTGTAATATCATACAGATATTGATATACCAAAATACAAATCACACAGAAATGAATGTTCTATTGCACCTTTACAGGATATAATATGTATAATAATAGGAGACTTTTAGTTCATATTTCATCCATACAGTCAAATTGATTTAATTTCCACAAAACCTTCCTCAAAGATTCTCGGAAACGCAACCAACGTCATATCCTTAGAAGCAACTTATTTCTATCGATACCATCAAAAGCTTTTCTTCGATCAAGAAATATTAGAATAACGCGTAAGTTGTTGGATAATGCGTCATTAATTTCCCTGTAGACATCGAACAGAACTTCAAAAATGTTTCTGTCCTCTCTGAACCAATACTGACACTCACACAAGATTTGATTATTAGAAATATTGGTTACATAGGTGTTATATCCTTTTACGTTTCAAATTGAATCTTAAAACTGATGGATTTAGTGAAAAAAATCAATTTTGAAGAATGATTCATCAATTAACTGTTAAAAATACTGAAGCATATAACAAAAAAAATTACGTTATTCATAAATATATAAATAAATTAGATCGTATAAAACATATTACGTATAAATACATAAAACAATATAAATTAATAGTTGTTTGTAAAAATGATTTGAATATTAAATAATAGTAGTTTGATATAATGGTAAAAATAACAAATTCCAATAAGAAAAATATAATCTATAATCGATAGATGTGTACAAGATGTCAAAAGAAAACATTACAGTACAGTGGAGAGACATTACATTCTTCTATAAATCGCTCGTATAAAGACGCTTAACAAAAGGGTTATCGATGCATGTAGCATGCGGCAGCGATACGCACCATTTAACATTAACAGCTTCTTTCCTTAACGTATTGTTGGCTACGAGAACAAATACATAGCGGTTAATGTTCCTTGTATATTTTATTAAAGACTCCTTTTCTTATATTTATTGGTGTCCTTGTTGAACTTTGGAACAACATAATATGGTTATAATATGTTATGGAGTAATCTACCATGTGAATGACCTCGGACTACTGCTATAATATTCGCTACACATCTTTTATAAATGCAAATAGTCATATAATATTTTTAGAAAATGGTTCAGTACATTTAATTTTGAAGCCCCTCAAAAACAAGACAACCAGTATTAGTTTCTGTTTCTCTTAAAGAATGTTGAACTATAATTCTGCATATCTTTGTAATGTCTCTTGTTCTTTGACGAGTAAGTGACATTTAACCCTTGGCCTGCTTCTCCCAAGACAGCATTAAAAGTTGGTGGGAAGGGTTGAGTCAATGTGAACGAACTTAAGCTCCAGTTCACCTTCCTCTTAGTGCAGCGTCTGGAATTTGACGCTGTCACTGATTCTTGAAATCTGAAGCTAAGTTCATCTGAAGAGGTAAAATAAAAGATTGGCGACGAAGAAGCTCAAAAGGAACTCCTTGCATTATTCTAGATCAGAGACACCTAGGCTACAAAATATAGTGTAGTCTAGGTGAAGAAGGAAACAGGAATTTTCCGGACATTTCCCATCGTTCAGTAATACAAAAAAATGAGTAACACCACGTTTCGAGATCTGCAATCTGATCTCTTCCTCAGGTAAATAACTAACCTACCACATAATTGCAAACTAGGTTAAAATAAACAAATCATACCAGAGCGGTGTGTCACGCCTAAGTCAGGAATCACAACCACCATGTTGTGTGTCAACTTCACTAACTCTAAAACATACACTTAATATAAAAAAACAACACTAATTATTAACACTAAACTACAGAATACAGGTCACAATAGGTCTGCATTCGTCGACCAACCACCTACGACTTCAAATGTTCGTATATGTTATCAATTAACAATTTTATATTATTGCGATAAAAGGATGCCACGAAAATACGTCAGCCATATACCAATGGTATCTTAAAACCTTTAAATATTGTTACATGTTTTATTTTAGTATATATTACAATAATTATTCATACTTCCTATTATTTACGATTTTTTTTCTTTTCTTTTCTAATAAATAAGAAAAAAATCAATTTGATCTTGTTTAGGATTGGTATTTTAGGTTAGATGTAGCCTTTAATGGATTTTATAGTCTAAATAATTTGTAATGTTAATACGCATGCGCATTGCAAAGGTTTCAAAGTATTTTCAGTAGAAATAAATGATTAAATATCAAATAAATCACGTTCAATGATGTAACACAAGGACAATTCACCAATATGCAATTATGTTCGTATTACATAGTAATTGTAAAATACTTTGATTCAACAGAAAATGGAATGTGTCATGTAAAATTTGTCATGTTGAGCCAAATGAAGAGTTTGTTAATGAACAATCAACAAACAAGACTATCACGAGACGTGTTTGACGGGAGTGAGGCGATATGGCAACAGCGACGACACGCCGCGCCACTATTGGCCGGCCACAATGGTCTTCTCTGCTGCTCCCTAGTGTAATAATGTTTAGCCCACCTGATTGCTGTAACTCCAGTGGGCTGCGGCCAGATCGCCCCATATTGACCACACGTGAGACGACACACAGGCAGCGAGATACGTTCGGTACTGTTGGGCTCATCAACCTCGTTACGTATACACAGATTGTTCTCACAATGCCAGCTCCAACCCTCACTGGAAACAGAAACAATCTTTAGAATCTCCATAGTTTGCAGAATGTCTCTGTATTATAAACTCAATTATACTTTGTACTGGCACATTTGTGATTTTCTTAACGGACACTGCAAAAACTCTCGATATATGGTAGCTGTTTTCCAACTTCTTAAGTGTTATAAATAATTTGTTTTAAATTCACCAAAATATTAATTGTTGTATTGTTCAGCAACAAAAGTCGCACTAAGGAATCGTCATTTTATGTAATAAAATCAAATTTTTAAGAGAAATTTTACTACTTTTAACATTAAAAGATAAAGTAATTGGTTTTAATAACTAATTATTTACGCTTCCAGGTGCTCATCAATGAGTATTTTCCAAGAGAGAAATGGTGTTCTAACAATGCGTAATTTACTGATAGGATTGGAAATCCCATTTTTATTACGAATAGCTGACTTCGGAGAACGCTTAATTCTTCTAGGAATCCAAGAAAATTATTCGCTAATGACGTTGCGTCTAGTAAGTTTAAATCATTATTAGAGTTAAATGAAACATCTTTTTGATTTTTTAAATTCTGGGTACTGATAACGCAAAATTAGTAACTCCCAATTAGTAATTATAATTGGATCAGCGAATTAATCAACGTTAATATCAGAAGCATTTCTAAAAGTTTAACAGCCGTAAACTTTCAATTTATAACGGAATGGTACTTTTAATCGCCTGAATTAGCACCCCCTGGACATAGCACCCCCTCGCTACTGACGTCATTTTGACGTCACGAAAGGGGGTGCTAAATCAGCACAGTGGCCGTGTCCAGGCCCTGAATAACCACACCCCTTGGAATACGGGGGTCCTAATCAGCGCCTCGACCGTGTTCATGTGCTGATTTAGCACCCCCTTCGAATAGGGGGGTCCTAATTCAGCGCCTTGACCGTGCTCATGTGCTGATTTAGCACCCCCTTGAATCTGGGGGCTGCTAAATCAGCGCCGTATTGATGATGAATAATTACTCCAACGGAATATAGTAATAAACGTTTAACCATATTGCGATTTATTTTTCAATAAAATAAAATAATATATATATATATATATAATTATTTATATTATATATATATATATATATATATATTGCAATGAGTATATTTACTGCATTGCTGTGGTTTACTTAAAATTTCAAAAACAAACAGTTCATTACCAATTATAAAAATACTATGCATCAAATATACTTAAGTAAAAACTAGGTTCTAGGCATTCAAATACAGGTTTATTTTAAAGTAAAATTAATTTGAAATCGTGGTACGAACAACGCAGAGGAACTGATATTGCGTAAAATCCGGCATGTGTAATAAATATACATGGTCAGAGATTATATCACCCTATTAACCACTTTAAAAACAATTATTTATTTATTTTAATTTTTCGAATACCAATCAAAAGCGGGAAAAATTAGAACCGTGAAATTGTAATTTTGCGACGGCTAAGAACCAATTATTTTTTAAGGACGCATCATAAACTGAATTATACTATTTTAAACTGAATAGTATAATTCAAAACACACTTGACAAACAATTTAAATATTATTTTATATCTATAAGAATAAAATATCATTCAGTTTATATCCATATCAGTTAGTTCAACTATAATTAAAAAAAAAAGTTGAAAAACAATGTTTAAAACACGTAGCAATAAATATACTACCGTATTTTCAAAAGCGTTATTGCTGTCAAAACATACATTTATATACTGAGTATTATGGATCTACAATTGGTTTAATTTCCCCTCTGTCGGTTAGTGTGCGTTTTTTTGTTGTTAAAAAATGGAATATCTTGGAAAATCTCAACGAGTAGGTCACAATACAAAAATCGAGAGTAAACGGCAGCTCCAGAATATCTTATGCCAATCGTGCTCACATCTTAGTCCCTTCATTTAAAGTACAGGAAATACATTAATATCTGTTGCCAAGCAACTTTTTTTCTAATAATAAATTAATAACTACTAGAGATATTGCAAATGTATCAACAATGAACGCCTTTATGAACAATGAAGGACAAAAACAAATGTTTTAATTAACAATAATAAACTGTTGTATTTATCATAAAGCTTTCAATTTATTCACAATATATGTGAAAAAACTAAATAAAGTGACTAGTTATCTGTTATATATTAAGAATAATAAAGAACAAGAAAATTCGTACAGTAATATTCAGACAATAATGCTTTTATAGATGACAAAATCAAAGATAAGCGGTTTTTAATTGGAAATACATCTGATTGTCGCTTGACTAAATTTTCGTAAATAAATATGTCCTAAAACAACAGATATTAAAATAAATTCATTAAAACACGAAATATTATGATTGTATTCTATCCTTAGATAGGCCTGAAACATGTATTTCAAATGTTTTGCATAATATATCACAAAAGTAAAAGAAATAGGGATAAGATACTCTAAAGTTGATATTAATTTATTTTCACGAACCATGTTTTTTTTACAGTAAAGATGCTCTTAATGAGTTATTTATTATTAGTTTGAAATAGTATTTGAGTAATTAGATTTGTGATACAATCCACGATCAGATTTATTCTTGTATACCTGCTGGATTTTAAGACATTCAAAGTTAATCAGATTTAATGGCCGCCATTTCGAAAGTATTAATAAATATTGTTTATAACTGGCCTTATTACCACAAATATTTGATCCAAATTAGGTAGGATTTGTTTATTCGTTTTAAGATATTAAAGCGAATGTGTATATAAAAAAACACATACAGACTAACGGATAGGAAACTAAGCACCAAAGATCTATTTCCATATTCTGAAATGCGTTTGCCATGACCTGAGCAGTTGCGGTATATAGACTTGTCCTAAGAATTACAGGACACTCTGTACATAAAATTATTATAGAGAGTGTTCCACAATCTCTACCAATATTTTCAGACATTATTCATGGACCAAATGCAAAAACAATCATATTCACCTTTCTAAAACTCAATAATTACTCTAATAGCCACAATTTTGTTTTGTTTTTGTCTTTTTTTACTTTACTATTTATATTTGATGGATTGTTTAGGTTAAAATTTTGTATATACCTTATAACCTTAAGGAAAATCAAAAATTTAAATTTCTTACAAGCTTTATTTTCAAAATAGTGATTTCTAAAAGATCTTTATGCGTAAATATCTTAAAAGCGATATATGGTAAAAAAAATATCTAAATTATTACACAATTTAATAAAAAAATATAACGATACCAAGTTTTAAAAAAATTGGTTGTGAAATAAGGGAGATAGTTTGTTTTTTAAAACCAATACTGTTTTTTAAAAACCAATTACTGTTTTTTAAAACCAATTACCAAACAATATCCGCCTTTATTATATGACTGAATGTGGGCTGCAACAATCAGCTGTTTTGATTTTAGCTGCTCTAATCAAGTGATTTTAACATTACATTGCTGAACTGTGGTCATAATATTCTTAATTATTTCTAAACAAAGTTTCTTTTGATTGAGACGTCAGAAAAACACTCTAATACATGTTGATTACCTAGAACCAAAAATTAAAAATGTCTTTGTAGTTATTATATGTCTATTTAATATTTTGTTTTTAAATGGAAGACCTCAGACCTACTTTTGGCTTGTAAATTTATACGGAGTTTGTAGATATGATATTGATTACGGTTGTTAAACGTAGATGCTTAAATGTACCAGTAAAGATTGCTATTTGTTGCAGTTGTTAAGTTTGTTCTAACCGAGGTTTAAAGATTTTGTTCTACCCAGAAAATAAAACATTAAAAAATATAAAAGTTTACTGTATACAAAATGAAATATTATGTATATTTGTGTAGTATTTTTTTATTATTAATGAAGTAATATTTATGCTTCTATTACATCTGTTTACTACCTAGTTTACAAATCAGTTATAAAAATTACAACGAATTGAAAATTAGAGTGTAACAAAATTCTCTACACTTTCCGATATAAATAGCCTTAAAATAAAAGTACAGCTAAGCTGAAGTGTAATTTTAAATTTTACCTTTTTTATAGACGCTTTATTAAAGACCTTCACTGAGATTTCACTCTTCTTTTTACAATATTGTAAGAATGTTCATTCTTCATTCTTAAGTTTGACACTTCCAGATACATGGGGTTAGAAGTGCACGTCTGACTAATGTAACACACAATAGTTAAATATTCTTTAACTGCATACAAAAGGGCGATGATTTTCAGTTTTTGGTCCATACATCATTACCGTGTTCTAGTTTATCTTTTCTCTTTACTCGTGTAAAAAGTATCCGTTACCTAGAGAGTATAATATGCTACACCTTGGGCCTGTACACTCAAACATTGTTTGATTTCTTCTTATATTTTTTTAGGAAATTTCATCAAACAAATTCACTATACATAATAAGTTATGTATTAATATAGGAATAACAACTGAGAATAACATCGATATTATTACTCAACCACTCGATACGGCCACATCAGTTTGAAAAGTAGGGTCGGTAGTGCACGCACGGGTTTCGTCAGCTTCGTCAAAATTATGTGTGGACCTACAGTCCTACAATCGATATTTGCAGGTTGATTTCACTCTGTATATTTCATATTTGGTAGACGGCCAATATATAACGAGCAACGATGTTAAGGCAAAAATAACGAGTTTCAAGTTTTTAAAATGTTTACTAGCTGATACCCGCCCCTTCGTACGGAATTTTTTCTAGAATAACTGGTACGTCATAGACAACCCCAGTCCCCTTCATGTCTTTAAAAAAATGGCATACTACTGATGAAATAAATTATGGTCATTGGAAAATATTCCAATTTTAATGTCAATGCGACATTCCATGATTTTTTGAACTGATGTTCTAAAGTAATTAAAAATCACGATCCCTCCTTTCCTAAAGTACTGTAGGTAATAAAAGATTTATGATCCACATTTGAAAATAGGGTTACTCATAAAAGGAGCAACAAAACATTATATGTGGGGAATACTTTACATGTAATAGTTGATATCACTTAATATGAAAGTCCCAATATGAATTCTATTATTCATTCTCGTAATATTACACTAATTAATCATCGATACCGTTAGAAAAAGTAATATAATCGAGGGTATAATCACAGACAATGGAAAAAAACGTATCCATTGTCTGTGATATAATCCTTTACCAGAGGGATATATCTGCTAGAAGTAAGATGGACAGAAGTCGACCAAACATTTTTTTACATTAACTAGTTAGGAAGAAACCTTTGCGGATTAATATACTTCATCCTTAGCTACCAATGCCTCATCCATAAGTTTTTTATCACAGTGTTAAGTTCATAAACTAATAATGTATCTTCAAGTTGTAGCCTCATGTGAAATGTATTTGATGTTTCTATAATATATTCCTTTAATCATGAAAAATAGTTAGGCATGATTCTATAGAGGATATTTTACACGTAAGCAATAGTAATACTTTATGGGCGTAACCTTGAGATATTTTTGTGAGTACTATTCTACGGATTTTTGTGTAGTGTTAAGTCTATGTAGCTGTTCCATTGTGCAGATGATTCACTATACGCCTAATAGTGCATAAGATAAAAAATTATAAATCTAGTTTCTTACTGCAGATGGTTACGAGTAATTATTTAAGGGCAGGTACTGAAAAATTATTTCTGTAATAAATGACAAGTCAAAAACTGTAATTTTCATACTTCATCTGTTTCATTCTAATAAACCTAATTTTGAAATTTAATTAAAAATTAAATATGAAAACAAAAATGCCGCAGAGAAAAATTCTATACTGTGTGACAGTGAACTATTTTGCCTAAAATACGAGCCTAAATTGTTTACAAAATTATTTGTTGTAATTGTTTTTTACA
The DNA here is from genome assembly GCF_021130785.1 of Homalodisca vitripennis. Classification (NCBI taxonomy): domain Eukaryota; kingdom Metazoa; phylum Arthropoda; class Insecta; order Hemiptera; family Cicadellidae; genus Homalodisca; species Homalodisca vitripennis. Next base: position 12,040,444 of record NC_060208.1, read on the forward strand.
TTTGAGTTAATTAAACTAAAAAAAGAAGATTCCATTTCCGTGAAGCTATTAAATGAAATAAATACTTTAATTATGGATTCATATACAAATAACATAGTTTTAATTATATGTAGAAACATGTTTCATTGAGTTTTCACGATTGGGTTAAGTTTGAACTGTTAATGCTCAGTGAATACCCTTAAACTAGACTATGAGTAGACTAGATCTTTCATTGGTATGGACGCCCAGTACTCAATACCTGTACAATAAAAATGACACAGCAAAGATACTAGACTAATTGTGTATAAAAACCATAATTACATTTTACCTTCCGTAATATTCCAAAAATCGACTCAGAATCGACGAGAATTTTATGTTTTTTTAAATATATATTTAGCAGTGCGTTAATTAAATTTACAAACATATTAACTGAAAGAATAAACTGAAATAGAATAAATGAAGGATATGATTTAATTTATTATTTTAATAGGTGATATATAGAACAAATTAAGAAAGCAAAGTCATGAGTGAAAATTATTACACAAATATGACAATGCGTATGAGAGGGAGGAGTTCTAAGTCTATTAGCCTTGTTAGTCGGAGCATTATTATGTAATATTAAGTCTATGGTAATTTTTAAGAGAAAGTAGCCATATTTGATTATTATATTATTTAATCGTTCATCGGAAATTGCAAAACAATCGTAGATAGTAGCTTATAAGAGGCAGCGTCACAAAAATCCAGATAACAACTATTATATTTATGATTGAATTGAATATGTAAAAAGATAAATACCCTTTTTGCTGGTTGAATGCTAGGGGGTGCTAATTCAGTGACTGAGCCATGTCCATGCGCTGAATAAGCACCCCCCTTGGAACAGGGGGGTGTTAATTCAGGGCCTCGACCATGTTCATGCGCTGATTTAGCACCCCCTTGTAGCCGGGGGGTGCTAATTCCGTGCCTGGTCCGTGTCCGTGCGCTGAATTAGCACCCCCCTGCCGTGACGTCAGAGCCCGAGGGGGTGCTTATTCCAGGGGGTGCTAAAGCAGCGCCCCCCTTTTAAATCTTGCTATATGCAAGGTAGGAGTAGTACGAGGCTCGTAACAGGCTTCGCCGAGGTTGCATGGAAGTTTCAAGTAGGCTATAAAGTTCATTTTATTCTCGACAGAGAGATTAAATAATGTTTTTGCGGACAGATATAAAATTATGCAGAAAATAAATTTTTACCTTTACCGTAGTTAGACGAGAGCTAAATTTTGTGGATATAATGAGCGATAAGTTTCAATGACGCTCAGCCAAAATCTGTGGACATCCACCGTCATACAACTCATTTTTATCATTATATTGCTTTTCTAGACATTATTTAGTCTCACATGACAGGATACAGTTAGATTAGGGTAGAGTACGATAAGCGGACCCGGATTTTTATATCGAAGAATGTAATCATCGATACCTAATATTCGTATCTCAAATCCTAGACTATCAATCGATATAAAAGTATCTATAGTTCTCAGCAACAATCATATATTTTAAATTTAAACATGAATTTAATATTTATAGTGATCAAACAAATTATTATAACCACAATTAGGAAAACTGAAGACGACCATATTTGCTCCTCTCACAGTTACAGTTGTTTCTTTCCCCCCAAATTTCACATAATGGGTTTTGTGAGTCCAAATGTACGAGTCCAACAAAGCAATGTCGTGTAGTTTTCTAAAATTGACTGCCATTTTAAATAATCAAATATTACTTATGTAAAATTGAAATATTACCTTACGTGTATTATTTGAAAGTGTTTACAGCTGTTGATATAGATTATTTAATTTAATTGTTCAAAATAATTAATCAGTATCGATTGATTATATCGATGGTTATGAATAAGTAATATCGTTTGCCAATTTCGATATAAAAAACCGGGTCCGCTTATCATACCGTACCCTTAGTTTATATAATAGGTAATTGTATCTAACGTAATGAATGAAATGTTAGCTCCTCATAATACTAGCAATCTGAAACGAGACGTCTCCCTGAGGTTAGTAACAGAACCAGTCACCAGAATGCGCTAGTGATGCAGTGTTACAAGTTTTAGTTCCAGGCTTGTCCGCTAGATCGCCTAGGATCCTTGTAGGTGTTCAAGTGAGATTTCTATATTTCACAGAAGTTCAGAATATACACTTTAATATGGGTGAATAAATAAAGTATTCATTGCATCCGAAATTGGCAGATTCTCAAAAATGAAATTGAATAAAATACAAAATTAACGATATCAATGTTAATCAGTACTTGGAATTGAACCATTGCCAACTGCCTGACAAAGTATGACAGGCGGTATAATCATAGTTATAACCGAAACACTTAATTGTGCTATAATGTCTGTAGACAATGCTCGGTGATTACATGCTCATACAATAGCGCATTGTGTTGGCTTCTCTTTGCGCACAGCCGTGTGATAAATCCGGCAGCCTTGTTACAAGTTATTTTACGAATTCAAGACCACGGTGTAGTTATATACGGGTAACCAATCTGCAAGAGGCAAGGCCGTAGCCTGCGAGGGGATTCAAGGGGTCCTGACCCCCCCAATTTAAATTTTTAAATTACTTTTTAGTAAACGATTATTATTATTTTAATAATTCAGTATTACTGCCATGTACTACTGAAAGATCGTTCTCAACAAAGAAACAGATCAAGAAACTTTTAAGGAACAAACTGGGGTGGAACAAAATATAAATAGTCTGGTCCCTCCCCAAAATGTTTTTTCCTGGCTACGTTCTTGGCAAGAGGCGATAGGAGATCTACTGTCAAAGTCCGCACATGCCACACAAGTCAGTCAATCCTAGAAATATGAAGATTTGGATTTATTCTAATATCGTATGTTAATTTATTTGTGGTAACGGTTCTATTGTTTCGTTAAAAAATTAAAACTTGTGGGAACTGTATACTTTATCTGATCACTGACCACTTTGAATGTTAAAACAGTAAAATAAAGTACTTAGTAAAATAAATTTGAATACAAAGTAATATAATGCGTAAAACAGATTACTCACTAATCCTACCAAGTGTTTACGTTGTTTAAGAGCTGGTTGTACTAACAACCCTCTTGAGTGTTGTTACAAAGCTCTTTGAGAACAAACCCCATGCACTTTAACAACCTTATTTTTACTCGTAGAATCACATGTCTGTCTGTCCGAATAATATTTTGGAAATAACCCGAGTAGATTTGAAATTTTAGAAACCTTTTTATTAAAAAAATAAAATAAAAATACATTTACTTTATTTTAACATTTTCTTAATTATACGAAAATTTTTCAACTCACCACTATGATTGTAGTTCAAATTGCAGCTTTATGTATCGTAACTCTTAAATATTTGTTAAATGGGGCACTAGTAGCTTTTGAGTTATGAATGAAATCAAAACTATTTTAATAAATTAAAAACTTTTTAGATTAAAAATAGCAAGATATTATTCCATTCTTGATTTATTCCAAAATATTTAAAAAATCACTAGGACCTGTGTAGAGCATAACTTAAAAGTTTCGTTGAATTTGGTCTGTATTTGAGATTAGAAACACTGAGTCAATGATGATACATGTCACTCCTTGTAGTTTGGCTGAGCGTTAGCGAATTTGTCATGTTAGTCTTGTGGGTTACCACGATGGGAACGAGAAAAAGTAGAATATATAAATTTGTAAACAATCTGAATCCAATCATTTGTGATTTCAATACATGACTTCTATTCATAAGGCAATAAGAAAAAGAGTCTGAAAATAAATGTTAAAACTGGGTGACAAGATAAAAAATAGAATTTTAGCGCACTCTAGTGTTGTCGTACCATTATTAGCTCAACGGAACTTTTATTATTAAACACTGCTATGAAATCTAATTTAAGGAACCAAAATGAGAATGGATTGATATGGCAAGATATCTTGAGAAGTTTCCTCTGTTGACTTTAAATTTTGCGTGAAACTAAAGTTCTTAATAAACAACAATGTGTTCTATGGTAGTGGATGTCCAACCATGGATTTTGGCTGAGCGTCATCGAAGGCTATGTATGACTCAGTAGGCTAACACCATTTCTTGCGTGTCGGTCAGTATGTACAATTTCTTTACGATTGTCTGCCCTTCTATGTATTTGCAGGAAATTTCTAGAATGAATTGAGCTATAGATCTGAAACTTTGCACACAACTTGGGCGAAGCCTATTATGCGACACGTGGTGTGGCGTACTTCTAATTTTTTATAGTAGAGAAACTACAACCATACATCTTGTCATTAATTTTACCAAGTTGATTATAAAGTTTAGTGAAAGAAAAAAAAACCGAATTAATTTGGCATAGAACTATGTTATTTATACAGTGTTGTGTGACACCGTATGACACATATGTGTGCTTACCTGTGTTGAACACACAGCAGCAGTCCTACCAGTAGGCAGACTGTCCTGCCACCTGCCAGATAACGCATCATCACTCCAGTCTGAAATAACAGTGGAGACGTTAAATACTGGAAATTGTAACGGGACTTTCATTCATAACATGCACAATATGATGCAGGCTATTGCCTGAAGATATACATCAATGAATTAGGAAATAGTAACTAGCCGATAGCGGGAAAGTAGTGAAGGACATGTTTATAATGTGTTCACAAGGACGTGTATAGCGCCTGAGTACTCTTGACACATACAAACAACACAGTTATTTACTAGTAACTTTAAAACTCCAAAACCTGAGCCTTCGAATAATAAACATCACTGGTGTAATGTAATAAACACTAAAGTTAATAACAATGGAAAACTACTCGTAAACCCTTTGTAGAGTATGAAACTTTGATAGAAAAACATTATTCACTCAAAATTCGAACTCGGATCTCTTACTTACTGGACGAGAGTGTTAAATTGTTTTAATTTGTACCAAATACAAAATCTTAATACATGACAAAATGATACAAATATAAAATCATCAAAACATAAGCTTTTGTCAGACAAAAACAATGCATTAGTTATGAAACAAAAATGTAGTAATCTTGTTTGTCATACTTCTCAAAACTTTGTACGCCTACTATCTTGAAATCTGACTGGAAATCGAAAAAAATCAGAAATAAAACTTGTTTCAGAATGGAAGAGGTTTTTTTTAAAGCATAGCTTATTTTTCGTCTATAAACACGACTTTAATTTTTTTCGTCTATTAGCATGGTTTTTTCGTGATAGTGATGATGTATGAAAAAAGTGTCGCCACATTGAGATTTTTGAGTTTTTTGACATAAAACTTATCTGAATCATCCAGTTATTATTGTTCCACCTAGTTTTATTGTAATCAGAAATTACGGTTGTGGTTTTGTACGTTCTTATCACTAGCATGTTATCTTATACCTCTCAATATTTTGAACGCCTACCATCTACATACACGATGATATCAAAATTTGTTAACAACAAAAGTCATAAATACTACATGACCCGAGAGTTTAACACAGTTTTTTGTTTTATAATCTTTAATGCGTAATAACTAAGGTTATTATGCTCTTTCCTGCCAAAGTTCAAGCATATAGCAATTATCCAAAACAAAATTTGTTTAAATTGCATAAGTATTTAATTCACTTCCAGGAAATTTTAAGGCCTTTAACAAAACAATTTTTATTGTTCAAATATGGCTTTCGCCCTCCGCTCATAAGGAAAACGTATTATTAACTAAAGCACTTGTTTAAGAATTGTACATGTAATACTGAATTTTTTTAACGAATGTAATAGGTATCAGTGTAAAGGTCTTTATTGTGAAATATATTATAATGTCATTAAAAGCAAAATAATGTTTAAGGAACATTCTTATAATTATAATGTGGAACATTAAGAATCGACATAGAAAAATTTTTTAAATCGATCATTTGGTTCTATCACACAGCTTGTAGAAAATATCATGGACATATTTTGTGTTGCAGATGATGAATTGAATGTGTTGTCATTAAGTACACCAGGAAATAAGGACGCTGAATCCTCATGAAATATAGTTCATACGGAGCAGCATCGACATACCACGGCGATGTTAACGTGTTGAAACTCTTGTCTTGAGGGTGAAAGTGGAACTTCCATTTGATACACGAAACAAAAAAAAAATTCGCTAATATTAGAGGAATATGTATGTTGTATTCTTAAACAGCGTTTTTAAAAAAAATTATTCATAGACCTCTTGCCCAAGTTGGAATCTAATTTTTCCTAGGGAATTTCTGCAAGGTTTGGAATGGTCATATAATTTATTGTTTCAAAAGGTGATCCCCTATTTGCATAAAGTACCTGTATACTACTCTCTTGATATTAACTAAATTATTAGAACATTTTTCCTTTTTTTTACAATTTTTCATGGATTTCGTGTTCTGTGTAAAGAGCAGACTGGCTGAGAGAAGAATAAATCTATCATTGAAACAGTCACACAGCTCGTTGTCAACTACATCGATGGATTAACCAACGCTTGATGTTTTTATAGACTTGACAAAGGCCTTTGACTGCGTATATCACAATTTTCTGATCTCAAAGCGTTGTGGTTACAGTTGTTTTTATTAGAACCCGTAATTACTGAATATATCTCACCACAATCAACTGAACCAAACTTTGTCAAAAACCTTCGACACGGGTAGGGCATCCCACAGGGTTATATTTTAAGCCCATTTTTATTCTTTGTACAAGTTATCAGTTGTTTTCGACCAAAGTATTAACAAACGTGAGTCGCTTCACTCTCTGTGTACGAGTAAATCTTAGGAAACCATGGAGAAGAAATAAATTAAATATCTAACACTATGTTAAAAGTTATATGTAACATTTAATTAGCATATCAAAAACTATCCCACAAACATGAAGTTGCACGAATACAACCTAAAATAGAGAACAAGTGCAGTACACGATTTGTGTTGATCAAACTCTGCCAATTGAGGTTATAACCAAGATAATCAATGTGTTTCTTGCAACATGCATGAGGAATGTGAGGAAACTCAGTTTGAGAAGACATTTAAGAGGTTTCTGGTGAAGGTAACTTTCTCAAGTCGAGTTTCCGGGGCGTAAGCAATGTTGGATGGTTTGACATAAAAGTAATATATGTTTATTTATTATGAATGAAAATTTGCCTTTTGTTTATTATATAATACTTATTATTCTGTATTATATTGTTTATAGGCTTGGGAGATGTACATACTATGTTGGTTAAGATTCTGCACAGCCTCGTCGCTTATTCTGTTATTAAGGTAGACTTTAAGCTATGTGTTTTTTATTTATTGCTAAAGCATCGCATCTGGTTAAATATGGTTTCGTATCAAATAAGTAGTTTGTAATTTTATTGTAAATATTGACTGAAAAATAAATCACTATTTCATTGGTATATAAACACAAAAACGTGACGGATGCTGTAATATTATTAGTAAAACCAACTTAGTTTAGACAAACGAAATACTTCTTTTCTTTAATAAATTTAATGAAGTGCTTTGTAGTATAATAACGCTTTGGAAACAAACAAGGAAATATCCAAGTGAATTAGATATGCATTCAAATATAACATAAACTATCCTTTTATATTAAACATTCTTATAAAAGTTTTTAAATTATAGATTAGGACATCGTAAAAAAGCTTAAATACTTGCATTTCAACACGAGATCAAAATACATCTTTTTATTAATATGTAGTTTTGAATTAGCATTTTGAATGGATAAAACATAATTAAAATGTACTAAAAAGTTAATAAAACCATAAAAAAGGTTATAATGTTGAAACGAAATAACAAAACTTTAACAAATTAAAAAGTTTGCCGATGATGGGTCTAAATAAATTAAGACCTAATTATATATATATATATATATATATATATATATATATATATATATATATATAGAACATAACGCACCTGGTATGCAGTAACTATGCCAGATTTGGAAAAAAACTGGTTTATGTTCTTTAAGTCTCGGCCGATGCGTATACAGATAAATGAACAAAATCCCTTTTATAAACTCTGGTTCACTTATAAAAATACTGTTATAATAATTTAAAATACATTCAAATACCATTAGGTTATCAAACCGATTATGTAATCACTTAAATCAACAAGAAAGTTCAATTAGTACAATATAAAAATGTTATTGTTAGGTTGCCTGTAAGTTATAAGAGGAATGTATTTATTTAAAGCCACAGAAAAACTGAAGGTGCTCCTTTATTTTGTTATATTTACAACCAAGTCACTAAATCTGGAGTTTATAAAACGTAACATGGAAGCATACGTATTTCAGAGTGTTCAATTGTCTATGGCCCGTTTACCATACTTATTTTAACCATCCTCGAGTGTAAACCATCTTAAAGAAATAAGGTGATAAGTTGATAAGTCAATGTTAAAACTATCAGCAAGCTGATACTAATTTGGCTTGTGGATTGATCATAAATGTGTTTTAGTAATCAGTTTTTTATGTCGTGCAATCGAATTTGGGTTTAAAAAATATTTGTTACGTTAATTCACAATCTGTTAAAATAAACTAACTGTATTAAACAAATCTAAACCATTTTAATCACTTCACTTAAAATTACAGAAATGTAAGCTATTTTGGCCATTTTGAAATCGGACCCAAATAAAAATGTAGCATTATTACAGTATTTACATTATTCAGGAAGTGACGTAATTTTTATTGATTATAACTTAAGAAATTATATGTTTTAAGAAACTAACATAATTTTTAAATATAATTCTAACAGAATCAAATGTTTCTAAATAAAATTCGTATCTAGAGGGTAGAGCTTTTGATTTATACCAAATATGTACATAAATAAACAATATGTAATATATAACTATATAAATAATATACACCTAAATATTTTGTATCAAAATCAAGGAACTCTTTTATAAATAACTATTTAAGAATTAAAATAATATATTCTGTGTTAACGAAGCCTAATTGTAAACAAAAATAACTTTTTTTATTTTCAAATGATTTTTTCTCTGTCCATACGTAATCGTGACATCATAATGAGTATATTTTTACGAAAACAAAATAACATTGGTTGGTTAGAATTACCTTGTTATCCAGATAGAATGGAAGGTAAACGGTGAGAAAACCAAAAGATTGTTCCCATTGATTACACGGCTAGTCCAAGCTTTCTTGTCCTTGTACCTCCATTCATATTGCTCATTATTTACGTTCATTAATAACAACAAATATGATACAAATACCACTATTAAATAAGTTAAATTAAAGTGACGAATGTCAGAAGCAGTTAAAATTTGACGTTACCTCTATTGCAGATGCTACCCGGACCTCGCCTAACCGACAACTGTCTGCCCACAGCAAGGACTGGAGAGAGGCGCCTTCTTAATTATATCCACGCTATCTCTAACTTCACTGCCTTTAGGATCGACTACCATTGCACGTCTGCCTAACTGACAACTGTCTGCCCACAGCAAGGACTGGAGAGAGGCGCCTTCTTAATTATATCCACGCTATCTCTAACTTCACTGCCTTTAGGATCGACTACCATCGAACGTCTGCCTAACTGACAACTGTCTGCCCACAGCAAGGACTGGAGAGAGGCGCCTTCTTAATTATATCCACGCTATCTCTAACTTCACTGCCTTTAGGATCGACTACCATCGAACGTCTGCCTAACTGACAACTGCCTTCCCACAGCAAGGACTGGAGAGAGGCGCCTTCTTAATTATATCCACGCTATCTCTAACTTCACTGCCTTTAGGATCGACTACCATCGCCCGTCTGCCTAACTGACAACTGTCTGCCCACAGCAAGGACTGGAGAGAGGCGCCTTCTTAATTATATCCACGCTATCTCTAACTTCACTGCCTTTAGGATCGACTACCATCGCACGTCTGCCTAACTGACGTGATGAAAAATATGCGATATATTACAGTTTTAGGTGAATGAAAGTAACTCACACACTCAGTAGTCGCTAGAGCCAGTTTACATCGCAACAAATAAAATTATTTATGTGCCAGACATTTATTAACTATGAAATGAATTCTAAAAGGATATCTAGAAAAGGAATAAATGTGTATTGAATAAACCCGCCACATTGTATTTATGTATAAGCTGACACTTCTATGGTACTAAAATATCCTTGTATGATCTTGTTGAAAATTTTGAATTTTAAACTTTAGAAAAGACAATATTCAGAAGTCTCACTTGCTGTACAAGAAGTAATGACATGTTTAAAATAAAATAACACATAATACCATAAACAATTTAATATTTTCTATACATACTGTAAACACCTTATCTTAAACTGTTTTTTGAGGCTAATTATTTAAGATGACTTTAAATAATGCTTAACATGTCTAAAACTTCTTGTAAAATCGTTTATCAATTTTCTTTATATGTGAACCGGTTGCAGAAAAGACATCTTAAGAGGCTGAGGCCAGAATTTTGTTTACGACAAGATATTCCAACCAAAACAGTTGCAGAACCTTAGTAATTAAAAATATTTAAGTAGCTATTCTTTTTTATTAAATTGAAAGCGTGTTTAAATCATTGGATTCAACAAGGCAGTTAAATAATTCTTGTAATAACAGTACAATATTTGTTGTGAAACAATATTCTTTTCACTGCTTTTCAATCGGAAGTACTAAATACTTTTTTTAAATATAAATAAATGTAAGTTTTTTCTAAAAAGTCTTAATTGATAAGTAAATCAAGTCTAGGCACAATCCTAACTACGTATTTAGTAAAAGTTTTAAATAAATTGTGTGATATCATAAAAATCTATAAATGTTCAATTACCGTTACTAAATCTCAGATTCATCAATATTCTCATGTTTTTTCAATAAGATGATACCCTGAATTACATTTTAAACCTTATTGAGAGCTAATCCAGATAAAAAAAGCTTCATAAAGCTTTTAAAAAATATGATTTAAGTTTATACATTAGAATAAAACGGACATTTTCGCAAATAAAAATATTAAATTTTCTTGTATCAGTAGCATTTTTACTGGTTAGTCATCTCACCAAAAGTATTTCATAATTAATTGTAGGTTTGGTCCAAAGTTTACGAAAACTGATTGGAAAGTACGGTTTCTAAACGTATAAAGAATAGGATCAGTACATATTCATCTTTCCGGAATTAGCTGACTGTAATAGCTCATTTTCTTTATGGGAATTCATGAGTAAGCACAAAAAATTACACAATATTTTGTCAGTCAATTGTCTATTCCTAGATCATTGATTAGTTTTAAGAAATAAATTAGACATAAATAAATGAATATTTAGCTTAAGAATTTTGAAAGCATTAATTATTACAACGAATATGTATTTATATCAAATAAATAGGAACCAAACATAAATGGTAATTCTTCCCCTCTGGTTGAAAATCGAATCTTGCCTTTGGTCTGAAATCCTTTAACATTTACTTTTAACTTATTTTATATGATAAATATTTAATATGTGACACACGAAAAAATGAAATTCTCCTGTAAATAAAAAATAAATCATCTGTAAATTAGCTTTACAAAATAAAGGGCTTCAAGTTCCTCACCTTTTCTATGTGCTCTAGTATATTTGAGCAGTTGCTGCTGCACTTCGCTAGCTCAGCACTCCAGGGTACTTCGCGCCTTCACTTGAGCATAGTAACAACCTGTATTGTCAACAACCACATGTCACCTCAGCCACACCGCGTCACAAGTTGCGAGATCCTATGCGGGACCGAGAGCAATCGGCCCGGTCATTTTTACATCACATCGTGTCGTACTTATTCCCGACATGTTGTGTCAGGTGAGACAACACAGACAAACACAGATAACGTAGGTTACAACAAGTTCTGCAGGCTAATTAATAATGCAATAGTAGCTAAAACAATTCTTACTCAATAAGTGATTCTTTTACTCCTTAACAGAGTGGGCTATAAGAATTTCAAGGAAAATGTTATATGGAAACATATTTTAGTAGTGTATGGAATCAGCTTAGTTTTTTTGCCGTTGGGACTTTCGGTTGGAAACTCTAGGATGCAACCTCAAAAACAGAGGAATGATAAAAAGTATGGCCAATAGGGTCTCCCGAACCCACAAATCTTCAATTACAAAGTGTTTGGAGTGCAAATGCTCCAGCCCGATCCTCCTTAAGGTTTTGTTGATGATGGGCTAACTAACATCAATTGTAGTACTATGCCCAGCCATCGGTTGCGCTGAACATATTGTGCAATAAACAGATATTGTGTGAAAACTTGGTTTCTATACCCTGGGGAAGCGGTTTTCCTTATCTTGAAGTAAACTCGATAATTTGTTGAAGAAATAAAGCTTGAATAATAAATAATCAGACCTCCTACGATTAATACAGTCTAATGTATTTTCAGGTTCCTTTCGATCCAGGGTTACTTTTGACTCCTAGTTTATTCCAGCGAGGGAAGATGGTCTCTTACTATTGGCATTAAAATGTCCACATTATTTTCCAAAATCCCTTTTACCATCCAAACCCTTTACCAGATTACCTGATTTTCCACCATTGTTTCTGTCGAGCAAACGCCATTTACTATTGGCTACCGTATTGATAAGTTGTCGGTGGTTTGTTGTTGAACTTTCAGTTTTATGATAATTAATGTTAATTAAATTAAATGCATGTTTTGGTGATGCTGTGGTGTTGACAGAAATTTGTTGCGATTCCTGATTTATGCGTGTCCTAACGCTATGGTTTAATGTGTCCATTTTACCCTACATTTGTTTATTATGTTAATTATCAACCTGATGAAGAGATCAGATTGAAGATCTCGAAATGTACCGTTGGAGTAGGATTAAGATTATGAGTTGGAGTAGAAATGGTTATCTAGAGTCCTAATAAAGAAAGACTGAACAAATTCTAGTGAATATAAGATCTGCACACTGCATTCCCAGTGAAACAGTGGAAGCCAAGCTGTTGTGAATCCAAAAACAATTTTTACCAATACAGTTAAGATCTCTCTGGTTAATTCAAAAAAGCTAAGACTAGAAAAAAGGCGTAAGATAACCGGCATGACCTAAATAAAAACATGATATCCGTTTGGCATGGTTGAGTCTAGAAAGTTACTCAAATGGAATTTTATTTTTGGCTGAGTGTTAGCGAAGCCTATTACTCATGGGGCTGGAAAACTATGTTTTCTGCACGATATCTTAAACACGAATTAATATAGATTTGAAATTTACATGAAACTTCATTTATTTACTAGAAACATTGAATTCAATTATGGCGCATGTCAATCCATATGATTTGGCTGAGCGTTAGCGAATATTTTTACATCGGCCTTATGTATCATGACAATGAGAAAGTCAAAGAATAAATTAATTTGTAAACAAACAGTAATATGCCTAAGAGATTTTAACATGTATGTGATATGTATTTTGTATTAAGGCATGTAGCCTAATTATCCCAACACATCTAACATAGTTTTCATGTTAACTTATTAGAGTGAATAGAGTGGTTGTATTTAAACACTCATATGAAACTCAATGTAATATACAAAATTGTAAATGTATCATTTGACAGGATATCTCAGGATTGACTTCATCTCTAGACTTGAAATTCAAAATTTTAATTCTATTTAATAAAGCATGAAAGTAATGTTGGCAGCTCAAAGTTATTTTTAAATAATTACGAAATGACAAACTTTCAGAACTGCAACTGTCAACTTTCAGAGCAATATTACCAAATGGGCTTATTTAAATCAGATGATAACTTATAACAAGACGAGTTTAGTTTTTAAATTCATATATATTTTTTTATAAAACTTACCAATGTAAAGACAATTCTTTTTCTTTTTGCTACTTTGTTATGAACTCATTCCTTGGTCGGTACCTGCGGAATTTCGTTTTCCTTTGTTGTCCTTCTATACGCCATCAGATAAGAGACGTTGAATTAAACAATAATTTGAGGTTAGGTCTATGTCCACATCGCGTCACTTACAGGCAATCAGCTGTTTTCAAGGTCAGCTAATGTCAGACTAATTATATATCTTGTGCCTAACAGAAACCACATTTCCTTATCCTAGTCTCTTTATTTGGTTACTTGATTCTTACTTCAAACAGACGGAGTGAAATCTCTTGACAAACAATAACAATATCGATAACGTAATGGCATAAAAGACGATTGCGTGACGTTGTGACAATTATTGTTTTATTGTATTTTTATTGGGTGGTTTTAGTGACGCTTTTAACTCTTTTACTACCAACAGACATTGTGCTTAAACAATACTTCTACATATGAACTACGTTGACTTAAACTCAACATTCACATTGATTCAACCCTTCCCCCATTGATTTTCCTTTTTTGACCAAATTGAAAATGTTAACTACAATAAAATATTTAGTTTTATTTTTATTTAAAAATAAGAATATTTTTTTATAGCTTCTATATGAGGTGAAATGTAAGAAAGGGGCATGAGGCCCTAATTTCATTTCGTTTCATTTTCCCACGATAGCTACGTTATGTGTAGAAAGCTTGGTTGCTCCACCGTGCTTAGAGATCGTGTCTAAAACATCAAAGTGCACTCAATTGTGCACCTGATGAGACAGTGAGACCTTCATCTGGAATATATTATATTTTGAAGTCTAGGTGTCCCTTATGTCGGAACGATGTAAAGAGTTCATTTTGAACTTCTTCCTCGTCGACTTTTTTGGAACTCTTTAGACGGACGTGAATAAAGATTTCAAGAGTCGAGTCTGTGACAGCGTCAGGATTCAGACGCTGCATAAAGAAGAAGGTAATTAAAACTAAGAAAATTAAAACTAAGAAATTCAGGAAATATAAAAGTTCCAAAACCAAACAATACTTTTTTACTAAATCATTCATTTTTATGTCACCGTGGATTTTTAATAAATTACCTAACAATATAAAAAAACTCAAATAACAAATTAGTATTTTTTTAAAATTGGGAAGGTGGTTGTTCGAACTAGAGGATATAAATTCAGTTTTATATATTCAGACATAGTAAACTGGTTTTTTACCTCACGGCCCATATATATATTTTCAAATAATTTGAAAATTCTAATCTAACTCAAAAAAGCAGGTTGATTACAACTATTTATATATTTTGTTTTTGCTTAAATAATACATTAATTATATCCTCAAGAGAGATCTAAATTCTTAAATTAAGTTTGTTTGCTGATTTTTTTTTATGTGTTAAAATATACCTCCAAACAGGCTTAGCCCTTGGAGGCCCTATATTATCTCATTTATTGTAAAGTATAGACCTAAGCGCATTTAGTTGTAGGTTATATTTTAACTATAAGTTTTAGTTTATAGGTATTTTTGAAGAAGTAATTTTTTTATTTCCAGTCTTTTGTAATGGTGCAGTCAGACCTGGCAAGATTTAGGAAATTATAACTCCATTATGTTAATTTACCTTTATGTATTGATGTATGAGTAGATATAAAATATGGGGTTCCTAGCGCACTTTTGGAGCCGACCGAAAATCAATAGAAATTCCTGTTTTAAACGACAATAAACGAATCTGTAAAATCAAACAGTAACTTACGAATGAAAAATTACCAAATCTATAGCTGTTTGCTTCTACTTTCTTAAGCAGTTTTAATGTCTATTACTAATGTTCAATCTCCTTAGAATCAATGTAAAATCTTCGAATTCTTAATCTTTATTCTACAAAGTTAATTGTAACACATTCTTTATCTTTTATTGTCTTTTTCCCAGTAACAATCAAGTGTAATTTTATCATTTTTATTCAATTCTTTAATCTTTTTTCATCCAAAACAGTCAAGAATCTATTTGGCAAGTGTACTTTTGAAATCTTCCAACTCGGCAATTATTGTAAGCCCGAATTTATCTTTCATTTTATCCAATTTCACAATTTTATACTTCTTATTTTCTTCTACATCAATTAATTTCTTATATTCTTTGAACTTTAAATCACCAACCTCATTTAATTCCTTTATTAGCTCCATTTATAAAGAACAAAAAAATTTATTAGAGATTTTCTAAATTCCAAATTTATAGTGAATTTTCGAGAAATATCGTTCAAATTATCAACTTTTTAAGGCACATACAAACTGGTACTTTTGAAAAATCCTGAAAAAATCTACCGAAATATCTCTAATTATTGCGAAGTTTTAGCTTAAAAGTTGATAATTTGAACGATATTTCTCGAAAATTCACTATAAAGTTGGGAATTTCGAAAAAATTGGTAGTTAAAATTTTTCTTATATAAATGAAGGGTGAAAAAGTAACATGTCCGTTTTGTAAGAAAGAAATCCTAAAACATAACTATGATCGACATTATAGCACAAAAAAATCCATTTAAAAAACAAACAACTTTACGAAAGTGAACTAAATTATTTGAGGAATTGGGCTAAAGAAAATCAAATTGTCGATCATGAAAAGATGTACAATATAGAAAAATTACGAGAATTAAAGAGAAATTTCAAAGTTGAAAAGAAAAAATCTCGACCTATTTAATGATGAAAAAATTCATTCAATAGCTGAAAAGTTGGCTATCGAAACTAACGACAAAACTAAGTCTGAAATGATCGAAGAAATTGATAAAACTCTTAACGAAAAACCTGAAATATCATAGATGTAGAAGTTTTTATCCTCAATACACGGTCTTTTCAAGCAATACATTTTAACAAACTTGAACGACAATTCCATGTCAATTTACAAATATCTATCAATTATGAGGCCAGAAAATTAAAAGTTTAATAGAAAAATTTCAAGAGAAATGTTAAAAATATGAAAGGATATCTCTCTTTGGAATGTGAATATGAACGAACTTTAGTAAACGGTGAACCACAAACTTGCCCAATGTACTTTACTATAAAAGCAGACGAAATATTTGACATAAACGACTTTATTTCTAAACAATTTAATAAATTAATCACATCGAGAACAGACAAATCATCCAAATAGGGGTTCAGGATGGACATTTAAAAGATGCAAACAACTAGTTTTGAGCATTAATAAACACGAAATGATGAACGCAGGATCATATATCGATTTACCAAAGAAAATCAAAGATAAAAAAGCTTGTATAAATATCAAAAAATAAAGATGAACTATTGCTTTATTTATTCTATCCGATGCGCTATTGAAAAACCTGAAAGAGACTGCGAAAGATCAAAACAATATGAAAAAATTTGTAAATGACGAGATATTTTCAGGTTTCGAGTATCCAATGTCCTTAAAAGATATACAATCATTTGATAAAACGAAGTTACAATTCCAAGTATAAGTATCCTAAAATGTCTATCAATGTCTATACTTATGACGAAAAAACTCAACATTGTTCCGTTACAAATTTCTGAAAAATATGATACCGAGATAGAAATCGATTTATTGTATGTTAAACAAGAAGACAAATCTCATTATGTTTTGATAACCGATTTAAATAAACTCGTGAGTTCTCAGTTATCCAAGCATAAGGAAAGAAAATTTCTTTGTAGAAGATGTTTAAGCCATTTCTACAAATCTGGAGATTTAACAGATCATTTAGAATTTGCAAGCAACATGAAGTTTGTAAAACCAATTATGCCATTTCCAGGTCAAACAACATCATTTACTAATTATCAAAAGAAGTTTAGCCATCCGTACGTTATTTATATGGATTTTGAGAGCATATTAGAAAAAATTCCGACATGCAAGAACAATCCCACAAAGATCGACTACAACCAAGATTCAGAAAGCATATTCCTTATGGTTTTACTCTATATTTAGTTTCGAATGTGACCAATCGCATGTATAAACCGATATGTTATCGAGCCAAAAATGAAGACGATTTGCCTAATGTTCCTGCAAAATTGTTTGAAGAACTCAATAAAATATCAAAATACATAGCTACACAAAATATAATTCTAAGAACAAAAAAACCTATGAAATTGACTGAAGAAGAAGAAATTTCATACCAAAATGCAAACGTTTGTCATATTTGCGAATGGTCTGCTTATGATGTTGAGTCAATTCAGTATGGTTTTACTCCTGATTGTTGGAAAGATAAGAGTTATAATAAAGTAAGAGATCATTGTCATTTAACAGGTAAATTTCGAGGCGCAGCTCATTCATGTTGTAATCTGAATTTGAAATTTCCACAAAATATTCCAGTTTTTCTGTCACAATATGAGTAACTACGATACTCATTTGTACATAAAAGAATTGGCTAAACAATATGGAAATGTTGATTTGATCGCAAACACCGATGAACGATATATAAATTATTCTGTAAATTCTGGATATGGATATGAATTCGAAGGTAATAAACCTAGAAAATACATTAAGTTTTCTTTCGTAGAATACGTTCAGATTTATGGCCTCATCTATAGAAAAGTTAGCTAAAAATCTAAAGACAGAAGATTTTAAACATACAAATCATTTTATACAGATGGAAGAAATATTGAATGAAATTCTAAAAAGACAGCCAAATGACGACAACGAGATTTTTAAAATTCTATCTGGAAAAGGAATATTTCCCTATGAATTTATCGATAGTATTGAAAAACTTGATTACACAGAAGAGCTAAAAAATCCAAGATTTCTATTCACTTTTAACAGATGAGAGCATATCTGAGAAAGAATTTTCAACATTATTTAGCTGTTTGGAATAAATTAAAGGATAAAAATCTTGGTAATTACTCAGATCTCTATAACATCCAAGATGTTTTTATTGCTTGCTGATATTTTTTGAAAACTTCAGAAACATTTGCTTGAATTGTTACAAACTCGATCCAGCACATTATCTGACTGCTCCAAGTCTCGCATGGGACGCTATGTTAAAATAACGAAAATTGAGCTTCAGCTAATTAACGATTATAACATGTATTTGATGATTGAAAAAGGTATTCGCGGAGGCATTTCTCAATGTATTAAACGATATGTTAAAGCAAATAACAAATATTTGAAAGATTTTTGATGAATCAAAACCTGAAAACTATCTGTTGTACGTCGATGCCAATAACCTTTATGGTTACGGGCTTATGCAAAATTTACCATATTTATAACGAAATCAAGTGGATGAACCCGAAAACATATACAAAAGAAGAGTGGCAAGAAACAATTTTAGAACTCCACTGGCGACGAAATTATGGCTATATCTCTCGAAGTTGATCTAGGATATCCAACAAATTTACATGAACGTCACAAGGATTTACCTCTTGCTCCCGAACATTATAAAAACAAACTTTGCACAACTTTACTGGATAAAACTGAATACGTTGTTCATTCAAGAAATTTGAAATTTTACCTCGAACAAGGGATGGTGTTGAAACATGTGAATAGAGTTTATAGCATTCGATCAGAAGCCTTTTATGAAAAAGTACATTGATTTTAACACAAACATGAGAACCAAAGCTACAAGTGATTTTGAGAAAGATTTTTACAAGCTTATGAACAACTCAGTTTTTGGAAAATCTATGGAAAATGTGCGAAATAGATGTGATATCAAACTAGGAAATGAAGAATTTTCAATGAAACAGGCCAAGAAAACGAACTTCAAATGTTTCAATATCTTTGACGATAACTGTATAGCGAGTCACATGTTCAAACAAAAGGTTAAATTTAACAAACCGATCTACATAGGATTTTCAGTTCTTGACCTATCAAAATTGTTAATGTATGAGTTTTATTACGATAAATTAAAGAAGTTTTGACCCAGATTTGAATCTGTGTTACATGGATACAGACAGTTTATTTCTTAGAATTGAAACGAGATCCTTTTAAAATTATTAAAGAAAATATAGATGACTTTGATACAAGTGATTATCCAAAAGATCACGAATGTTTCACTACTAAAAATAAGAAGGTAATAGGGAAATTCAAAGATGAGTTAAATAGCGAAGTTTTAGAAGAATTTTGTGGATTGAGATCGAAAATGTACTCGTAACAAAATATCTAGACAAAAATCCAGTAAGATGCAAAGGGATTAAGAGAAGCGTTGTAAATAAAACAATAAATATATCGAAAACTTGAAAGAAATGTTTTGTTCGAAGATAAAGAAGAATTTAGAGAGATGACAGTAATCAAAAGCTACAAACATGAGTTTGTACACCGTTACTATAAACAAGTTAGCACTGAACGCTAAAAGATGATAAGAGAATTGTCCTAGAAAATAAGATCGATACAGTACCCGTATGGATATAAAGGCGAAGCAAAATCTGATATATTAGACGAATTAAAACAAAGTTGGAAACTTTGATATATAAATGGAAGATGATTTGATTCACTGCCACAAATGTAAGAAAAAAAACGAAAAATATAGATTCTAAGATTGTTCAAACTCAAAACGGGTTTGTATAGAATTGCAGCAAAATGTTCAAAATGTAAGACAAATAAGAGTAAATTTATAAAGAATCCTTATGAAAAAACAAGTAAAGAAAGAATCTAAGAATAAGGAAGAAATCGAGATTGAAGCTAGAGAAAATTCATGCACCAGTACGAAAAAAGTTTAAAAAGAGAAAAATTTATAACTTTAGGAATTGAGACGATTTATGGGCAGCAGATTTAGTTATAATGTCTAACTATTCAGATCAAAAATGATGGATTTAAGTATATGTTAAATGTTATATTGATACTTTCTCCAAAATATGCTTGGTCAAGAGCTATCAAAAGAAAAAACGGCAAGGATGTTTCAAAAGCTTTCGAAGATATAGTAAAAGATGCTATAAAGATCGGCATAAACCCTCCGAATCTTCTTCATACAGATAAGGGTTTTAGAGTTTTAAAAATAAAGAATATAACGATGTTTTGAGGAAATATAACATTAAGATTTATCATACTGAAACGAAGAGAAATCAAAGTATTGTAGAGATATAACAGAACTCAAAACGAAAGGATGAAAGTAATTTTTGAGATTAATAAAAACTTTAAATGGATCGATATTCTTCAAAAAATCGTAAACAATTATAACGATACAGTTCACAGCACAATCAAAATGAAGCCCAAAGACGTAGATAAGGATGCAGAAAAGGAGTTATTAGTAACCGTTTTCAAGTATATTCCACCAGAAATTCACACGAAGACTAAATTTAAAGTCAATGATCATGTAAGAATTGTTAGTAAAAAACAAACATTTTCAACCAAATATAAGAACAATTGGTCAAAGAGAAATCTTTGTGATTTATCAAATTAATAACACAGATCCTGTAACTTATAGTATAAGATTTAAATAATGAAGAAATAACTGGAAGTTTTTACGAATATGAAATTGAGAAAGTCAAAGCTATAATTTTTTTGTATATAAATGGAGGGCTCAAAAGAAATGTATAAAGTGTCAAGAATTTAAAGATTTGTCGAAGTTTTTCTCAAGATAAAAGAAGCAAAGGTGGATTATACTATTATTGTAAAGTTTGTCGTAGTAAATATAGAGAGAGAATTATAACGATAAAATAGAAAAATTAACGTTAGAAGAGAAAAAATGTTGCGTTTGTAAAGAAATTAAGGATATTTCCAAATTTTACGACTGGCATTATAGTAGAGATAAAAAACAAGCATATTGTAAAGATTGTAATATAAGAATTCAACGAGAAAGTCAAAAGAAACCGACTCTTTGCGAGTGTGGACGAATCATTCAATGGTTACCTTATCTTCAAAAACATTTACAGACAAAATATCATAATTCCGAGAGTTTAAAACATTTTCATCGTGTAATAATTTTTTCAATATAAATGGAGTCTCAACAGAAATGTAAAAAGTGTCAAGAATTTTATAAGGAAGAGAATAGAAAAACTGTTATTGTAAGGTTCATGATAAAATGAACAAATTAACTTTAGAAGAGAAAAAGTGTTACTTTTGTAAAGAAATTAAAAATATTTCTGAATTTAATAACTGGCAGTATAGTAAAGATAGAAAAAGATGCTTTTTGCAAAGATTGTGCTAAAAAAAATTTTCAGCGAAAGTTATAAAAACGAAATGCCTTGTGAATATGAAAAAAAGATTTTACAATGGTTACCTAGTTATGCTAAACCATTTACAAACAAAATATAATAAATCGAGAGTTTTTAGTAAAATTTAGAAACATTTTCATCGTGTAATTTAGATATTCTATAAATCAGTCGAGATTCTGCCATATTTGTTAGTAAAATGATTTCCGTTGTATAAAATATTCAAAGATTCTTTCATTTGGTTGTAGAGATTTTATACTATTTGGATCTCCATGTCCTTAATAAAATTTCCATTTCTGGGTAATCAATTTCAAGTTCTTTCAATCTTTTCGGTATTTTCTCTCTTTTGAGCTCTGATAACGTAATAAGGATATTCCCACATGTGATTCTTCTTAATTAATACAAAAACGTGGTGTTTTTTTCTTAGCAAAATCTTTACAAAACAAGGTCTGGTTTTCATTAAGTCAATTTTTACACTTTGTTTTGCGATTATTTCCGTTTTTATTTCATCTTTAATTTGCAATTGTTTAACTTCGTCCTCTAAAATATTTAATCTTGTTTTCAAGTTTGTACTCACCAAATTTACGAATACTTGGCAAAACTTCTTTTGTAACCCACTTTTTAAACAATTTCGCTTCTGATTTATGCGATCCTTCAAAATTAATGAATAAAGTCCAGATTCATTAACGAAAACAGTGTTGTTTTGAAAGTTTGAAGGTAAGCTATTCAATAGCCCCCCTTGATTCATGTCTTTAAATGTTAATTTTTATCATCTTCGTCAACGTTTAATCTGATCGTTTGCATAGTATTTTCATATTCTAGAATTTTTTGCAACATCTTTAGCCTTAAACCAGATCATATTGTTTTCGTCTACAATCGTTAAGATATTTGTGTTATTGAATTTGAGTTGATTATTGAGTAGGCCTACAAGTGACTCCATTTAGATAGAAAAATTTTTAACTAGTAATTTTTATTTCAGTATAAAAGACCAGATTCGTTAATGAAAACAGTGTTTTTTTTTAATATTTTCTCGGGTCTAATGGGATAGACTCCTGTAATTTATACATTCAAAAGTTGTATTATCGTCATTATCGACATTATTTATGATAGCTTGCCTCGTGTTTTCATATTCTAAAATTTCTGCAACATCTTTTGCTTTGAACCAAATTTCGTTTATTTCGTCACCAATCGTAAAAATTTCTGTATTAATTGAATTTGAGTTGATTATTTATTAGATCTAGAACTGTCTCCATTTTAGATAGTAATTTTTATTTTGAGTGTAAAGGACAGATTCATTGATAAAAACGTGTTTTTTTGAAAGTTTGAAGGTAAGAAACGATTCGTTCCCCCCTTGATTCATCATTCTTTCGACAATCTTAAATATATTGTTGTTTTACTCTCATTAATTTAATAAATTTCCCTCAGAGTCTTGTATAGTTTAGAACGATTTTTTGAAATTCTTTTAATATTTTTTTCTAATTGGAATATAATCGATTTCATTCGGTTTTTTCACTGATTTTTGATCCATAAGCAACATTTGGGAAAAAAGTGTACAAAATTTCAGATTCTTTGTGTAAATGTTCGGTATGAGTTTCAAAACTAGTTCCAAACGAGATTACAATGTACTTCAATTACATCAAACGGTCTAAATTTTGGCGTTTTATTTCCTAAATATACCTGATTTGGCTCAATAGTTTTTCTTGAACAAACCCTAAATAAATCTACTATAATTTGCTGAAAAACATTATTCTTACTGGTGATTTTTATTTGAATTTTATTAGAGAGATAATTTTTTTGCATTTCAAACTTGTTTTCGTCAAAGTTTAAAGATTTATCTGATTGTTTGAATGTTTTAGATAATTTTTAAGGGAATTTTTTTTATTTGATCGAAAGTATAATATCCTTTGTTTAAACCATAATATTTTGTTATGTTCATCTCATTAAATCCTATACAATAAGGAGAACTTTCACTAATATTTATTACAAAATTGTCAGAATAAAAAACCGCTTAAAAACCGATAAAATAATTTGATTCTTCCTCTAAGTGTATAGGAATGTTCCAAGTTTAAAAAATAATTGAGAGCTTTCTGAAGTCAACTTGAACAGCTTCATTTTCGCTATTTAAATGGAGAAATTTTAAAGCAAAAAGATCAGATAAAACTTCAAACGTTTGAAGAAAGTAATGAAAGATCAACCAATCAGATTGTTAATTGTTGGTTCAAGTGGATGTGGAAAAACAACTTTATTATTGAATTTTATCTACAATAGGTTGATTCCCTTATTCCAATTTGTATGTTTTTAGTAAATCTTTAGAACAAGACGCCTATAAAAAATTACAAGAAAGATTTGAAAATATTGAGAAAAACTTAAACAAAAAAATATCACATTTTTATAATGCTTCCGAGGACATAGTTCACTTAAAGCGAATGTAAACCAAATTCTTAAATCGTTTTCGATGATTGCATTTTAGAAAATCAAGACGTTATTAAAGAATATATTCGTAATGTCTCGTCACAAAAACATATCTTGTATCTATCTTTCTCAATGCTTTTCAAAGGTTGATAAACAAGTTATAAGAAATAATTTGAATATGTTGTGTGTTTTTAAACAAGATGATCATTATTCCAGAAAGATTTATAACAATTATGTGGGATCTGATATGAGTTTTAAAAAACCATTTATTGAGTTGTGTGATAAAATTTGGAAAGAAGACTACGGGTTTTTAACTTATTAATCTAACTTTGAAGCCTAAAAATGGAAAATATTTGAATAAATTTTTCTAACATAAATGCTGCTCAGTGGTCTGACAAATCTACTTGATAAAATATTTGTTACAACTATTTTTATATTATCTTTAATTTTTATTTACATTATGAAAATAACAGAAAAACGGTAAATCTGTTCACGTTCCACGTTCACGTTCATGTTTCACGTTCATGTTTCACGTTCGTGTTTACGTTTCACGTTCATGTTTTACGTTCGTGTTGACGTTTCACGTTCGTCGTGTTTCACGTTCGTGTTTCCACGTTCGTGTTTCAACGTTCATGTTTTACGTTTCGTGTTCACGTTTTTACGTTCCACGTTCACGTTTTACGTTCCACGTTCACGTTTTCAAAATTTTTCTAATTAAATGGTGAACGTAACTTCTGAAGAAGCGAAAAAACTTGATCAAATCGAAAAGAAATTAATCAAAGAATTTAAAGAACAGAATTCGAATTGATGAAAAAGAACAAGAATTTATTCAAAAAATCAATCAACCTGTAACTTCTGCAATAAAAAACTTTGAGGGCAAAATTGAAAATGTTTTAAGTGATAATCAAAATTTGATGAATTTGGTTCCAGTTGTAACGACAGTTTGCCGATATTTCAATTCCAGAATCTGAAGAGTTTTGAATTGCCAAAATTACCATCTTCAACACCATTTAGACCTCGAATCATTGAAGACTCTACCATAGTTGAACCAATAAGTCCTGGAACAACGGATATAATAATTGGTGAAATTGGTAAAAAGTTCTTTCCTAGAGCAAAGGATGATAAATTTGGTTTGTATTGGACAGAAAAAAGAGAAGTTTTATGATTGGAAATTTACCCGTTAATTTGAACATAATGATATCATTATTAATGAAAAAACATATGAAGGAACTCAAGGTTTATGGAGATTATTAACAGACTATGGACGCTCCAAAAGATCATTTATATTCTGAAGAAGATTTGAAAAAAGTATACAGAAATTTTATGGGAATCTGACTCAATTTACAAAAATAATGATTCCATCTACTAAGAAGCCTAAGTCAAGTAGAGGTAAAAAATATATTAACTTAATTAAACCAATTTGGGAAAAAAGAATCGAAGGATCAGGTGTGAGAAAATACAGTGATAATAAGATTGAATACAGATATATCGACGATTTGACAAAACTCGATGGAATTATTAATTATATTTATGCTCAAGAGAAGGCTGGAAATAACAATTTTTTGAATGAAAAGAAAGCAATTAAAGATTTTATTTTCGAACAAACTTGACGAAATGATTGAAAAACCTGATGGAATTAAAATATTTAAAACGAGTTTTGCCGGCAATAAGTTCATCTATGATTGAGGGTAGTGGACCTTTTGAATGATTTTATCAACAATTTACCTTTTGAATTACACGTACCAACTTATCAGTATTCTGGGGCCTGGCACAAAACTCGAAAAAAGACTAAAAAGAGGAGATCCTGGTATAAATAAATTAGATCAAGCTGCTATGGAACACGATATTTTTATGCAAAACATAGAGACACAAATTCCAGACATATAGCAGATAAAGTTTTGCAAGATAAGGCAATGGATAGTTTTTATCAAAAGATGCTAGTTTAGGTGAAAGATTTGTTGCGCTTCCAACAGCTGGAGCAATGTTTTTGAAGAGAAAACTAGAATGGGAATCGAAGAGAACTTGAAATTTTAACTATATAAATGGAGGTGAACGTAAACTTCAGCAAAAATCAGAAAGAAAAAATAAAATCCGCTTTTAAGAAGAAAATAACCCGTTAGTATTCAATTTAAAAATAGATCAACTAAAAAATGGCGAAGATAAGATATTTTTAACAAATAGACAATACAATAAACTCGAAAAACATAAGAAAAACAATAAAGGAACCAGAATAGAATTTTCTTATAATCATTTGAAAGAACTTAAAAATGGTGACTTTTGAAAGATTTATTAGATTTTGGAGAAAATATTCCAGTTCTTAAAAATGTTGTTCCTTATGTTCGTAAAGCTGCTCCAATCGTTAAAAAAGATGTGATTCCTATTGTTTCGAAACATTTTAAATTGGTTTAGATAAAGAGTTGGAAGATGTTACAGGATCTGGATTAGATGAAAAAACTTTGAATTACGTGAAATCAAACATTAAAAAAAAATTTGAAATCAAACCTTTAACATTCGGGGAATTGGAAGAAATCTGCAAAAATATTAAACATTTTAGAGGAATCTTCATGAGATATACATTACCTGAAAAAGTTAAGAAATTTGAATGTGGAATTGTGAATTTAGACTCGACTATGGGAAAGTGGAACGCATTGGATTTGTTATTATAAAAATGATAAGAATGCATGTTATTTTTTGATTCGTATGGAAGAATTGAGGACAAACCACCTATAGAATTGATTAAATATTTGAAAAAATCAAGCGTCTAATACAATGAATTCTCAAATTCAAAAAACTATAAAGAATCCCCCAATTTGTGGTCATTTATGTGTTTTTTGTTTTGAAGAACTGAGTAATGGTAAAAGATTTTAAAGAAGTTGTTTAACAAATTATTGCTTAATAAATATGGATTCACAAAATATTTTTGACGTATTTGGAACACAAATTATTCAAAATGTAGATAATAGTTTCAATTTTGATAGTTTGAGAAATGAGTTTGAAAACAAGTTAGAAAATTTTATTACAAAACCTTCCAGATTCAGATATTTTTGCTGTCGAGATTGAAGATTTTAAAGCAGAATATGATAACAAACTTGCAAATTTCATGATTCAAGTGAAGTTGCTGATAAAATAAAAAACATTGAAAAAAAGAATTTGAAGATGGTGCAAAAAAAAATATTTACCAATTTAATGTCTCATAATCGAAAAAGCTGATAAAATTACTGAAGCGATCAAAGTTGAAAAGAATTATGTTAGTTTGGCTAATAAAAAAAGAATTGTCGGTGTTCGACCTGGTATTGACAAAACTTGATGTTGTTGTTAAAGAACAAATTTTAAAAACCTCTAAAATTATCAGAAAACATCGATATTGTTGATTTACATGATCCGAATGTTAAAAATGCCTTAGATTTTTAAAGAAAAAGAATTAGCAGTGTTTAGTAAAGGAATTAATCCATTTGATGTTGTTGTAATGATTCAATTAGAAGATCATATTAAAATGTTTAATGAACTAAACAAAAATTACGAGAATCATAAACAGCATGTTTAAAGATTTTACAACAGAAGTCTATGAAAAACTTGATGAAAGAAGTAAAAGATCAGTAGACGATGTTGGTGAAATTAATGAAAAACTTACTAAATTTAAAGAGTCTTTTGATAAGTTTTAGTTTAGATGCTACGAAAACTTTTGAGAATATTGGTCATAAATTTGTTGAATACAATGATTCTTATGCTGTCAAATTTCAAAAATTAGAAGAAAAAAATTAATAAGTTCGAGGAAGATCTTACTGAAATAGGTATTCACGTAGGGTTTTATGCATGATAAAATTTCCTTATATAAATGGCGCTCATATACTGTGTGAGATGTAAGGAAAAAACTGAAACAAATGATATAAAATACTATGCAAATATCAATGGAGTTAAAAGAGTTTCTGAAAATGTGCTGAATGTAACGCTAAAAAGAGCCTATTTATAAAAACTTGAAATTTTTTCTTAATAAATAGAGAATGGCGGGACATTACAGTGCTTTCGATCTTTTTATAATGCAACACGAAAGAGATTTGAAAAAAGAACATTGGATGATATTTCTCAAAAATATGAATTATCCGAAGATATGATGAGATTATACGTAAACAAATTGAATTGGTATAACATTGCAAAATATCAAAAATCTGTCCCAGAGTTCATTCAAGAAAATATACATTATCAATTAAAAGATCATATGTCTGTTTCTTTGCCTCTATCAACACTTGAGTATAAAATTTTTGGATGAAAATAAAGATACAGTTGATTGGAACAATATTATAGATAGCGGTTACTATCCTGTGCAAATTTTATTGAAATATGTGACCGAGATCGCAAAAATTTAAGGAAGAGAATCCCGAATATGACGAAGTAGATCATTAAAAAATGCTGTAATCTGTTTAAATTATTTTACTAAAAATTTATATCTTTTCTTATAAAAACGTACATTAGATCGATGAAAAAATGATATCTTTCTTATACATGATGTTTAAAATTTCTAAATTTTCTCTTATTAAATGGCGGACTACAGAAAATATGCTAGTGATATTGAAAGGGCGGAGTTTAAAAATTTCTATCCAATTAGTAAAACAACATTTGAATGAACCGAATAAAAGAACTGAGTTTAATATTGATTTTGGAGATAACTTTTGCTCGTCTAACTTCCAGTTTTATATTTTCTGGAACTTTAACAAAACAAGATGGTCAAGCATATCTTGGAACTGATAATGTTAGATTAATCGATAATTTTAATACCGTTTTTTATTTTCCTAAGATTGAAGTAAAGAAAACACAATAAATTGATAGAAGAAGTCGAAAACTGTGGCCAATTAAGCACAATTAAAGGAACTATTTCGTATTCAAAAAGTGATGTTATTTCTCAAACTTCTAATGGCTTTGAATCAGATTTTAAATTTGGTGTTTTTGAAGCAGCTGGAAATTTATCTCATTTTTGGATTAGGATTTTTTGAAAATGTATTCCGATCTATAAAGGAGGATTTTATCTAAGTTTTATAAGAGCAGAAGACGATGATGTGATTCTGAAGACTGCAACTGGAAATGTTATGCCTGTTGATGGAAAAAATAACAATTACAGATTTGTTTATTAGAGTTTCCAATGATTGATTATAAAACCACGAGTAAAATTAGGTTGATTGATGAAATTACAAAAAGTCAAAACATTATGTTTAATTTTCTAGATTGGCAATGTATTGAACAAAAAGGTATTTTCCGGAACAACTTTATTCGTTCGATATTACAAATATTTATAGAAATAATCTTCAATCCCAAGTTCGTTATTATAGGTTTTTTCAAACAGATAGACAGAATAATCAAGAAAAAAATCCTTCAAAGTTTGATAGTTTGGATGTAAAAAAATATCAGAGTAAAATTGAACGGTTCTTATTATACAGATGAATTACAAAATTTAAACATTTCAAGGAGGTCTTTTCAGAATCATGTATCAGATGTATCAAGATTTTTAAGAAAGTTTACTGTAATAATAAGGAAATGTATTACAATCCTAAAGAATTTTTAGCGAATAGACCTATTTATGTCATTGATACAACAAAGAGTTTGACAAATATTTCTGGTTCAAAGAGAACGATATAATTATCAATATGGAATTTTCAAAAAAGCTGTTACAAACGCGATTTGTTATGTGGTTGTGGTTTTCTGAGAAATTTTTAGCCTATGATGTGATCTAAGAACGATATTAGAGAAATTCAGTAGTTAATGATGTTCATATTGTTCTCTTTTCATTCCTTCTAAAACTTTTAAAATATACTCTTTCGCTGATGAAAAATCTCGATTTCTTCCGTAATAATCTTTGTAATCATAGACAAAATATCCTAAATAGTTGAATAATAAAATAAAATCATTTCTTTTTATCTCGGTAGTTGAAATATAAACATAAACATTTGCGTTGAAAAATTTATATCTCGCAGAGTTAGTTCCATAATCTCCATTTTATAACAAAAAATCTTTTTTGTTTAAATGGAAGAGTATAATGCCAACTGTTACAAGTGTTATAATAGAGGAGAAATTATTGATAAAGATATTTAGTTTGTAGAGATTGTAATTTAATTTTGTAACGAAAGACCTAAACCTAAGCAATTTCGAAATAAACTAACACATTTTGGAATAATCTGCTTACAAAATTGCAATATGGAGGTAAAAAACAAACAAAATTTTTGTTACAGAATTTAGAAAACAGAATAAAAATTTTTACTTATCTCTTATAACCGTTGAAAAAATTATTTTCCTTTTCAAAGAATACATTAGGTTTTGTAGGTATCGATAACACATTTTATTAATGAGATTATTTTACCTATAATCTTTCACTATTTGGATATTGAATTTGATTACGATTTTAAGCCAGAAATCCTCGATGATTTTATAGTACACTTGGAAAAGATAAATAATGAACCTCGTGAAAAGAATGTGGTTTTTACTCACATTCTCCCCGACTTCTTCTCGAGTGATTGTTAGCAAATTCCATCATTTCCGTTTATAAGTTTTAATTTATAGTTTAATTCGTAGCAGATTTGACAACATTTCTTCCAATAGATTGATTCTAAGGAGTTTTTACATTAAAACTGCTCAAGAAAGTAGAAGCAAACAGCTATAGATTCGGTAATTTTTCATTCGTGAGTTACTGTTTGATTTTACAGATTCGTTTATTGTCGTTTAAACAGGAATTTCTATTGATTTTCGGTCGCTCCAAAAGTGCGCTAGGAACCCCATATTTATATCTACTTTATGTATGTAGCCTGTAAGAAAATGAGAAAATAAATCATTCTTTAATTCTTTAATTGTAGATCAATTCTACATTCACATTGAATCAATCCTTTCAATCATAGCTACGCTATGTCATGCGTGTGTGTCATTTCTGATTAAATTAACGGTATTTAATATTCGTAAAGTTCCTATATTGCCTTGTGTTTTACCAAATTTCTAATTAAATCTTCTTTATCACTGCAACAAAATTAACTCTAATTTAGAATTAAAATATATTGTGTGACAAAATATATAAAAATCTAAAAAATAAACATATTTTGGCACAAAATCTATTTATCCTGCAGTACCAAAATGATGCGCGAAATTAATTACTTTTCTTATTATTGGCTTTACAGTTTTACCAAATAAATACTCCGACATTGGGTGTTTCACTAATTGTAATAGAACACCAAACAGCAAAATAGTTTTATACTCTAGAGATATTATTTTTACACAGAGTTTGATTCATTGTCTGTTTGTCAGGTTGCAACCCTAAAGTTTTTCAGTTACTCAATTTTTGGAATAGTTTATAAATTATTATTTTCTCAATAAAGATTTATTAGTAAAATCTTATAATTTTGGCTCGGAATAATTCATTTATTCCAACTATTATAGTTTTTTGTTTAATATTTGTTTTGTATTTATAAAAAGGTTTAAGTTATTTTTACAATAACAGCAAACGAAATATTAATGAAGGACAAAAATTATAATTCTAAAATAAATATAAATCTGTTTAAAAGTTTCTTATTACCACCAATACTATCCACTTGAAGAATGAGCGGTTGCATTCTAGAAACGTCATGAAAATATCTTAATTATCAAATCACATCTGTAGCACATATAAAAATAAAATACATAGAAATAAATATTTGTATGTATAAGAATAACTTATGTGATAGATAGATGTGCTGATAAATAGGTCACATTAGTGTGTTATCTAATGGGTGGTATATTTATAGTTCGGAGTTATCACATTGAATGGGATAGTGGCAATACAATAGGTCATTCACAGCGCAAAAGTTCACACAATGTTGAAATGTTTGGAAAAGATATAAATAGCCAGTGATAGACGTCAATGGCCTTGAATATTTGTGACGTACAATAATTTAGAACTGTACTTTAAACCAGTAATTATGTAGTAAGCAGAAAACATTCGTAGATCATTGTTTTAGTTTAATTTATGTGCATTTTTAATTCGCTAACCACTTAGATACCATGATCAGCTGGTATAAAGCATAAAGTATATTCTTTCGCATCTTTGGAAAAT
Organism: Homalodisca vitripennis; assembly: GCF_021130785.1. Classification (NCBI taxonomy): domain Eukaryota; kingdom Metazoa; phylum Arthropoda; class Insecta; order Hemiptera; family Cicadellidae; genus Homalodisca; species Homalodisca vitripennis. The sequence goes on from NC_060208.1 coordinate 12,072,698, forward strand.
AAAAGTAGTCTATATGTTCGATTTCCAAAATTAAATTATTTTATTTAGTACATAAATATAAATTGTAGCAACTCTGAAAAATTTAGTTCTCTCATTTCATTCTCAATTATCAATAACAATCAGGTGAACTTTAGAACTTCTATAAACAGGAAATACACGTAATTTCCTCAATCATTTTTCCACTTAAAAGTCGGCGGTAACAAATGACCTTGAGTCCCCCCATAAAACGATGTTAAACCTCTTGCAGTTTTACACTTTTATTATTCGTGGAATTATGGGATATCTCTGTTTAAAGATAAAATTAGTGTACAATCAAAAGCCTTTTAGTTTTCTCGACATTTTTATCAGTTATTCTGAAAAAATCTAATTTTGTTGCACTTCATCGTTTAAATATTCAAAAAGTATGTACTCTAAAAAGAGTTTTGATACGTATTTATATGTTTAGAATCTCCCATAATTCTACGATCAAAAAATAAGGGCGGAGAACTCCATGTGATTGATCATTGTTCTTAAGTGGTAAAACTCAAGGTGAAGTATTAAGTTGACATCAAACCCCTCACTAGAGCCTCCGTCATTATTATTTAGTCATTATTATCACTTTTCATGGTAATAGACTAGTCATTAATCTACGACCAACCACATGAACAATATTAAACATTTAAGTTTTATTTTCTGATGTATTAAAACACTGTTGTTATCAGATTGTGATATTTTAGCAAACAGGATTTGATCTTTATTCTTTCCAATTCCAAATAATGTACCGACAAGCACTTGAAGTTACACTCGTCTTCCATTGGAATTAATATCTAAATTTAATTATAACCCTATTTACAATTGTATAGAGTCTGTCTAATTTAATTATATTATTCTTTTAATGCATTCCACTGTAGTTGAAACTGTATCATTCTTATAAGGCAGCTTATAATTCAACAGTTTAATCAATTTACTTTTAAATATGTTCTATAACTTTGTATTAGATACATTTTAAATATCATAAAATGTTATGTTCTTCACCATATTAATCCAACCACGTAAGCTATAAAAGCTTCGCACGATGTTTTCCATTTTGAAACATTTACTTTATACAAGCTGTTAAAAATATATTCTTACTTTATAGGCTCTCTTTTCTTATCGTAAATACTTTGTGTTTTAGTAATGAAAAACAAAAACAAAAAAATAATTCTGTAGGTTTTATTTTGAAACCTTCTGTTTATAAAGAAATAATCATAATTTATGTGGGTTTTAATGGTGGTTTCTTTGAAAGCGGAAGCCCTCAGAAGTGAAATCTACATAAATTATTAAATTGTTTTATTTACAATAAAAAATACGCCTATATCTACTGTATTGCTTTGACAACGTTCTCTAATTATGATATCAACGTATGGAACATCCAACTGTGCAAAATATTCATAATCTACCTTGTATGCAATATAATTTCATACTAACCAAAGAAGCATTTTATGATGGGTATAGTATAATTTTGCTAATTATTTTATTAAGGATCAGCAGGTCCTTTTTTCAAATCCTGTAGTTGCCCGCCTTTCTGTTTATGCGATAACTCTAGATAGAAAGGACCTTTAAGGAACCTAATTAGTACTTAGGTTCTTTTTGCTCCAAGGATAATTTCTATTGTTTTTGGAAGCAAAAGGTGAAAGTGCAGGAATGCTACAAACCAATTTTGTTAATGATCCACAACTACAACTACAACTACCACTGTTAGTCATCCTAATAACTGTATGATATCTCTATAGGCATAACCTGAAACTTTCCACAACTAAATAAGCGTAAGAAACATTTATACCTAGCAATCGTTAATTTTCACTAATCCGGGAAAAAAAGTTCGAGACAGTTCAGACCGTTTTGTCGGATTATTAAATACTCGTTGTATTGGATTATTTTTGCAGATTTCTATGGTATTCATAATTAATTGCGTATAACAAAAAATAGGAAATTCTGCCTGATTAATTGATCACGTAGGTCAAAATTACGACCATTCCAAGTATCTCGGTTCAACACGAGGCCCCGCTAATGATCTCGCCGCGGTTATCTCCGACTTTTATCTCTGGTTTGGCATGAGTGGAAATACGAGTAATTTAATTAATGAAAACTAATCACTCCTATATCAATTTATTGTTCTTATTCTAACGTATAAACTGAATTAAAATATGATTCAATACTTTTCCAAATTATTTTGTAGTTATTTTTGTTAGATGGAGTTTGAATAGAGACGACCTCCTGTGAGAATGTCCTTTTTTGGTGGTTGCCAACGCAGTGTAGCGGGTACAGCGGTTATCGAGAGATAACCGAATCAAGCAATGTCGGGTCAAAATCAAGCTCCTGCTTGGATGGGTGACCGCTGAGCGATCCTGTCCTTGCAAGCAGCCCGCCTGCCCGGCCATTGGTGGTGGTTCGGAAGTCACCTTCAAGCTGTTAGTCCCCATGTTAAGTGTTAGAGAGGGCTTCTTAGCCCTAACTTTGCCTGATAAAATAAGAATTTCTGTACTTTTTATATTCGGCCATACTTAAATCTTCGACTTACAAAACGTAACAGTGTTTACAACGGAGAAGCAAACACTAATAAGTAAAAGATGGATTGATTCTACGTACAAGATCCTAAAATATACGTACTGAATGGGTTGATTTATTGACCAACCTTAGGAAAGTTTCCAGTACAGAACTTATCCCTATTTCCTACACGTTTTCATAGCATAGTTTAGCAACATCTATTAGAAGGTTCTCAAAACTTTTGCTCTATATTTCAATTTTTTGTATCTTGTTATGTACAAGGTGATGATTTTAACTCATTTGTGCCCAACGTATACCCTTGGGAACCATCAGGTCGACTAGATAGCACTCTGCGCTGTCCAGATGTAGTAAGAACTTTGGCTTTTATTATTTTTGTGTTTAAAAGTTGCTGAGTACATTTTATTTGCCATCTCATCAAGTCTACAGGAACGGTTTCGGAAGAATTTGAACTGAACCTATTGTTCGTAGAAGGGTATGTTTATTTTAATTACAACTGATTAACAAGGACCTAACAGGTCCTTATTAAAACTGTGGCGTTATCAGCCCGTTCGACGGTAGACAGTTGGTAGATGTGCTCTAGAGACTTTACATTTGGTGCATGGATTCCTCTTGCTCCAAAGAAAAGCTCTATTGATTTTACGCTCAAAAAGTAAAAGGGCAGTATGTATATTTGTCTGTTCTTATGTGCGCTGCCTCTTTCATTCCGTTTATTAAATACAACATTATTAAATCCATAGTTACACTTTAACTAAAGTAATGTACAGCTGCTATGTACGAATTTTCTTCTGACTTAACATTTCACACTCTCTGCCCTTAATTTATATTTATTTATATGAGATGTTACACAAACACGAAAAAAACGAGCGTGGAAAAACTGTCACGATTTTTAGTCGAGGTAACGTTTTCGCTTGAAGTTTGTTATTGACGATGGAAGGTTTAAAGGATAACAGGATTTTTGACATATGCCATCATAATAGGATATAAAGGGTGTAACATGACGTTTCGAGGATTGGAATCTATCCTCTTCGTCAGGTAGGGGTGTATTAAAATATACAAATAAAGAACATGTGTTCCTTATTTTCTCAATATTCTTATGTCTTTATTATCTAATCTTTATTTTTTGTATGTATTAATACCTCCCCCACCTGATGAAGAGGATGGATTCCAATCCTCGAAACGTTGTGTTGTGCCTTTAATAACCTACAACGAGGTAACTTAAAATAAAATGTATTTGAAATATAATAAAATGTACAGACTACATGTGTTGCGCCACGTGAAGACTTTTCGTATGTTCCAATCTGTTTCCCATTAATATACAATATTAGCTTTCAAAAAGTGTTGAAGGAGAGTGGTAAAGAAGAAACTGAGAAACCTAAGAAGTTAACATTTTTTCGCAATACAGAACAAAAGTTAAAGATATCCACTTGTCCGATTGACGTAGTCTTTCATCAATATTTAAAAACTATCCATATGTTGTTTTGTGTATATGTGTTATCAATTTGGAGTACAAGCCAAAAGCCCCATGCCTCAGTATCCTTCTTTGGCAGAAACAGATTAAACTTTATTTGAGTCCGTTGTACCTAGAAACACCCCAGGTGGTTTATTACATTTGCGACTCAGAAACTACCCTCGAAATTCCAATACACAAATTTTTCCATTGATCCCCTTTATTCTATTAATTGGATTTTATCGTTTAGTATACACACCTAATATAAATTAAATTTAAAGAAACTCTGTGTTTCAATATTGAAATACATATCGTATACATTCATTATATATCCGAAATTTCACTCCAAAGTTATTTTTTATGAGGCTAGTGACTAACAAAATCCAATTAGGAGAATGGTGTTTTGGTGTAAAATACTAAGACAATACTAAAATAAGATGCTAACTTTGGGAAATAGTCATGTATTTTAAAATATAAAAAACTGTTATTGCATATCTTAAATGATCAGTTTTCTGACAATATGTCTGCGATGTTTACGTGAAAGTGTTTTTTATAAATAACCGCAAAAGGCGTAGATTGAAAATTATGAACATAAGCCATACTTATCAATATTTATTACTGAAAAAATTATTTGTTGAGAAGTACAAAATGGTAGCTTGTTAAATACTTTAATATTATATGTTATTAAAATCCACCTCTCTAAGATTTTAGAAGAAAATAACACTGCATAACAAAATTAAATGATATTTAATCTATTACGCACGAAAAAGAAAAATACTTTGAAATTTTAACAAGCCAGTCTAGGCCTACAAACGAAATTATGAGCAATCATACTTTATTAAGTTAATCATTAGTTAATATGAATTAGGTCGCAAAACTTCCCAAAAAGCATAAGCCTGCTAAAAAACGATATTATGTAAATTCACATGTTAACGTAAGCACTTTTTTGAATTCGCATAAGCTTCTAAGTATGTTTTACAAAAAAAAAAAAAAATAAAATAAATGCTAAACAGTTTCTGTCTTTATAAACCGTAATCAAGTTCATCGCCTTTTAATTATAATATTCTAATTTTTGTGCATTAATAAACTTATTTTTTCGATTTTTCACACATGAAGAAGAAGATAGATTTGATTTCTCGAAACGTTGTGTTCTATCTATGAAACAAATAACGGTGAGCAACCCCCGAAAACCTGTTATCTTTTCATGCCTCTGTTGTTCCAATATTTTGCCTTGCATAATAAGCAATCTAGTTGGCAAGGTGTTCTAGAATGTATTGTACAGAAGACCGTGTGTTACAGCTAGTACTTACGTAGACACAGGCGGCGGGGGACAGAGGATACTACAGCGTCTAAGTGTGCGCTGCTCCTCTACATTGCGTTGGGCAACGCTATTGTTCTATACATAGCCAAAGGTCGATTATCATAAGTCATAGTTCCGCATCGTCTATGTAGCAATACGTTATCTCTGCCACATTTCCACACCACGGCACGTGTCGATCCCGTTACGTTAGACAGCTCGGCGGCACCCGAGTCTTGTATACTACACATACTTCATACAGTTAACTTACATAGTACCAGAAAGTTCAATGAAATGTGGATAGGTTGAATAATTTTATGAAATCATTTAACTCAAACTCAAGGGACGTAAACAGTTTTGCCCTTCCTAAACTCATGATTTGTAACATTATATTTGTTCTTCCAGTTTAATTAGAGTGGTATGTAGCAACAGGCAGGCATATCACTGTAAACGTGGGTTGAGTTGGTGGTTGTAAGGGGATAAGTAAGGTGGTGACATTTTTGGGCGTCATGTTTGTAGGGAGCAAAACACTGACGTTGTTCGACTTGGGTTTGTCGGTTGTAAGGAACAAAACAGTGACGTTGTTGGGCTTGGTTTTGTCAGTTGTAAGGAACAAAACAGTGACGTTGTTGGGCTTAGGTTTGTCGGTTGTAGGGAACAAAACAGTGACGTTGTTGGGCTTGGGTTTGTCAGTTGTAAGGAACAAAACAGTGACGTTGTTGGGCTTAGATTTGTCGGTTGTAGGGAACAAAACAGTGACGTTGTTGGGCTTGGGTTTGTCAGTTGTAGGGAACAAAACAGAGATGTTGTTGGGCTTGGGTATGTCAGTTATAGAAACAAAACAGTGACGTTGTTGGGCTTGGGTTTGTCAGTTGTAAGGAACAAAACAGTGACGTTGTTGGGCTTGGGTTTGTCAGTTGTAAGGAACAAAACAGTGACGTTGTTGGGCTTGGGTTTGTCAGTTGTACGGAACAAAACAGTGATGTTGTTGGGCTTGGGTATGTCAGTTATAGGGAATGAAACAGTGACGTGGTTAGGATTGGGGTTATTTCGGTTGTTAGGATCAAAAGAGTAACGTTGTTGGGCGTATGTGTGAAGTATGTTAGGAATAAGGCAGTGACGGTTTTGGGTGTGGGTTTGTCGATTTTATGATAAAACAGTGACGTTGTTTAGCTTGGGTTTATCGGTTGTAGGGAAAAAACAGTGAAGAAACAGTTTAGAATTATGATTTGTACAAAAGAAATAATATCCTAGATTTTTAAAAATAATACCTGGTTTATCGTTATTTGTCATTTCAGTAGAAGATGGCACTGGCTTATTTTATCTTTATATTTCAACGAAAATTAATTATATTACAATATTAACATAAAACACGTGTACAGTTTAGAGTACACGAAATTGATAGAATTTTAGAATTTTCTAATTTAATTTAAATTAGAAAATGTGAATATTTAAAATAATTTATTTCAGGTACCTATAAAAATCAAATAATGGAGTTTGAATTACAAACATTTTAAAGTAAATGAACGATCATGCATATTAAATATGTCATTTTAAAAGGATTATTCATTGTAATATATTATTAAACTGTTGAAAAATAATTTCTCTGGTGTCCGTTTGAGATATTTAAAAATGCGAAATGTGACATTTAAATCACTAAAACTAATAAATAGATAATTATTGTCCTGTAGGAGTGAAAACTGCGGTCTTAATAAAACAATCTTGGGATCTCGAGTCATAGAGTGAACTTTCTTGCCACTGCTACATTGATAGATAACGGCTATCATTCATCCAGATTACTATGGATTACTAGATTATAACAACAAATAATCTTGGTATCTCGAATCATAGAGTGAACTTTCTTGCCACTGCTACATTGATAGATAACGGCTATCATTCATCCAGATTACTATGGATTACTAGATTATAACAACAAATAATCTTGGTATCTCGAATCATAGAGTGAACTTTCTTGCCACTGCTACATTGATAGATAACGGCTATCATTCATCCAGATTACTATGGATTACTAGATTATAACAACAAATAATCTTTTTTTATTAATACATGTACACTCTATGAATGAATGGCTTACTTACAAGAATTCGCTCCAAGTTCATACAATTACCAATCTGTTTTGGTACCAACACTACAACAACGAATGTTGAAATGGGTATCTGACACGCATTTTTCTAGGTTAAAATAATAAAAAAATACATATCAATAATAATAAATGTACACTTAATGATCTAGTAGTATAGGTTAAAACAATAGTTAGTCTCTTTTAGAAGTAATAAATATACTTACACTTCATAATCCAGTGAATTGAATACACACATTTCTTTAATATATACTTAATTTCACTAATAATATTAATTATCAAATTGAATAAGACAAGAAACTCTCTCGACTGCCCAATTACAGCGATAGAGATCATATATTATTTAGAGACAACTTGTGGTCAAACTGTCACTATAATTCAATGCTGCATATCCAATGTTTTACGAGCAATTCAATTAGGAACCATGGACTAATAGACTGTCACAGCAGACTTAATTATTTTTGTAACATGTATCTTTCAGTGTTTACTTTTACATTTTCAGTGTAAAACATGTTTGAATGATGAAGTACGTACAATGCCTTTCAATTCTGAGCTTGATTTGAATTTTCGTATAAACAGTAAAAGATATGGAAATCTTTACTAGATACAGGAGTACGCTCTATGTATCACTGAGTAAGCCTACAAAGAACTTTTCCCATTTTTATGAGGTTTTGTAAAGGACTTTCCACTATTAAGGCTCCAATTACAGAAACATCGTTTTTGTCCTAGGCCTTTGCGACAAAAATGTTCGATATTAATTTTGGGTTAGGCTTATGATACCAATGCCAAATTTTCAAATATAATAACATAAAATATATTACTGTCAGAACATTACAAAACACCCCACGTCGAAAACCTAATAAACGTGCATCAACCCAACTGATACCTCATCCATCCTTGGTAATTTACACAGTTTTAGTACCGATTGCCCAGTCGTAAGCGATAATTTCGTCAGCACTATAAATTGCTTGGGATATGAAAATCGTTCAAAACTAGGTTTTAACACCTTGGATGTTGGAGAACTTTTAATCGATTGTGGCAACTTGTTTATGACTCGAACTCCTGACTGCGAGGGCAAATATTCGTAAACACTATGACTAAGCTCTATGACTTCCAGTTCGATAAATATCTCTGCCTCTTGTCTCATACATGCCTGAGCCTATGCTGGGAGTGATGATGGCCGAGCGGTCTAAGTCGTTGGACTTTGGATCTGAGTTAGAGATAGCGCAGGTTCAAATCCTGTCTGTGACCGTTGCAATTTTTATCAGTACCATCGACCTTGCACTGTATCGACTCTTCTCCTTATTCTGTTTGATAAGATCCTCGCACAGGCCAGTAGCCCATGAGGACGGACAGAATAAAGCTTAAAAGGGGATCGGTCTCTCTTTTTTTTAAAGGTAGAAAGGCATGTCTCGACCACTTGTCATGGCAAATTTATACATGCAAGTTTTTCTTAAAATGTAGAGACTCGGAAGAGTCCACAGTTGCAGTTCTTTAAAAGGTTTACTAAACCATTCTCTGAACTACAAATTTATGATTGAGTGCATTGCTTGGTTTTTGTGTTTTGGATGCTCTGAAGAACTGGCAGTTTTCAGTAATTATCCACAACCTCAGACCGTAGGTAAGGTGTAAGGGGGGGGGGGGTAGATCAGGATATGTAATACGCCAGTATAAAAAAATGTAGGGTTGTATTTGGCTAAGGACCTCAAAGCAAAAATGCCCGAGGACAGTTTAGAGTAACCATGATCAATGAGTATTACAGCTCAATCTCACAAAAACAAAATTCTACAGGGTCTGACCAGAAATTCTGAGAGAGGTATCAAATATTATAATTTCATTTGCAAAGATCTTGTACGGAAAACGCTGGAGTTCGAAATCCGATTGTCCAATTCAAATTTTAAACTGATAGCGCCGTAACATAAATTCTCAGTAGTCAGTATTAGTTTAGTATAATTTTAGAAATTGGTTTTAGTGTTAAACAGCTGCATTGAGATGCGGTAAAATAACAGATTTTGACCCTACAACGCATAGTTAAGGACAAGAGTTAGAACAGGATTCGGTGCCAGTTGTGACATACAGTACGTAAGCTATATTAGCAGTCGGCTTTCTCCTAACCTACAATCGTACATTCTGCCATCATAATGATCAGACAGTCTGCAAATCTCGGATTGCAGATTTTAATTGAGGTTTGCCCACTTTCCCCACAGTTTTAGCCCCCGATCTATTCCCATACTGTGACCTGGATAATCGCTCCGCACGAACTCGAGTCGAGGCGGTAGAAAGTCTTCGAGCGCAGCGCTGCCGCCGCATCGTGCAGATGTTACCGCGCAGGCGGGTTATCTCACACATTGTTATCTCCTGCGAGAAACCCAAAAAATATTAAAAACGTAAATCATCTGAATGCGTCTTTGTGAAGTCCTCATTTCACTATGAACTTCAAGTAAATACACAATAATAGACCTTTTAACACTTTTTCATAAAATGTACAAAACAACTATATTGGACAACCCGGCCGATCCTTCAAAATTAGATTTAATGAATATATAATATAAAAGCATTGAAGACATCATCAAATTCAAAATATTCTGACCATTTAAATTACATCGGCCATACATACACAAATATAGAAAACAATGTTGAAATTTTATACACATGCAAAAAAACGTCATCTATTGTTAACTTTGGAACATTTTGAAATTTACAAAGTGCCATAATTAATCGTAATGTATTATTAAATGGCGATTTTCTAACAAAGGATGTATTAGTCAATAGAGTTTTAAATATATAAATTAATTACATACAACATTAAATGCAAAAACTGTTTTAAATTCAGAAACTAAGGTAGTTAAAAGCATATGACAATTTGGTTTCAATTATTTATTTACTTTATTACCTTAACCTACAAGTACCTGATCATGGATTCGTTAAATTCGAAATGTACATTGTACAAAATAAAATCTATCAAAAAGTGTTAAAATGTCTATAATTGTATATTTATAGCAAACAATTTTCTAGGCTACATCTTTAATAATAACTTCAAGTAATAACAGTTAATGTTAGTTCGGGATAATAATCATCTGGTCATGTGAAAAAACATCCGTAGCCAACTACGATGATTTTAAGACTTTGGAATGTGGGCTTTGAAAATTTCATCGTCCAAGGTCGGGAAGCAACAATGAAATAAAATAGGTTTTTTGCAATCTCCAATATATGTTGCATAGCAACTACAATTTATTTACATCTAAATTTTACACTCATCTCTCATCAAGGCCACATTGAAATGTTCACACCCTTATTCAGCTTTGGAGTTTCCTCCTTGCGGGTCTCCCAGTCAAATGCCAGAAACTCGTCAACAGCGTTTGAAGATAAGCGGAGTTTAAAGCCTTGGGCCTTCAGGTATTTTTAGATGAATTTGGCAATATGTTTATAAAATGGACGCCTGCCAGTGAAGGCATGATACTATCTCTGCCTCTTGTCTCACATTCATGTATTTCGTCCTCGGATTAAGGCACATTTAGACTAACAAAACAATGCAGTTTCTAAAATGTAGAGCAATGGAAAAGTCAAAAGTTGATCATTTTTGAAAACTGTCCGCACGACTCTGAAGTTGTATGTATTGATTGACATTGTGCTTTTCTCTCTAGTTTCAAAACAATCAAAAATTATGTTTACACAAGCTCCCCACAATGCGATTGTATACAAAAGGTGGGGGATACAACAAGCCATAATAAAAGATAGTGGATGTCATCATCGCTCAATTCAGAGACGATGCATGATTTTTTCGTGTATTTTCCACAATAAATAAGGACAAGACCTTGCGAAGCTAAATTTTGGAACCGTATTTGTGAGTATTTTTCCCCTTAATTGAGTCTCTACAACCTCTGATAAGAGTTACTGGATGGAGAGATGACACGATTTTAAGAAGGTCCTGTCGATTCCTTAAAGAGGAATACATATTACTCGCTAAATTGGAGGTTTACGACTGAAGCCTTGTACATCTAAATGCTTTACAATTTCATATGTACATCGTATTTGAAATTATTTTCATTATTTTTGACTAAAATTACATTCAGGATAAAGTTCACTAAATCGAAAAAGAACTAGTCTATGCACATTAGAGACCCAGACGATGATTCTCAGAGCAGCCGACTTTCAAGGCTGTAAGTGCACTTGGGTGAACTCTTGAAGTCGGTGAGGGTCCGAAATAAAAGTAAAGTAAAAGATGAATTAATTTATAAGGTAAAGTTAGGGCTAAGAATAACTCTCTAACCTGGTAACCAACGGCTAAAGGTGACTTCCGAACCACCACCAATGGCCGGGCAGGCGGGCTGCTTGCAAGGACAGGATCGCTCAGCAGTCACCCATCCAAACAGCAGCCACGCTCGACGTTGCTTGATTCGGTTATCTTGCGATAACCGCTGTACCCGCTACACTGCGCCATTGGCACAATACTTAAGAGCCGATGGATCTGTCGACAGAGTACATGTGTGAGGGCGAGAACTAATATTTGTATTTATCTATATACAAATACTTACCGATAGATCTGTCGTACTCATGGCTTGTGTAAGTGCGCAGGCTGACTAATTACTACACGTTGCAGCATAACAGGCTCTCGTGTCTTTGAGACGTCTGGTAATTAATGGTCTCTGTAACGACGAGATACAATATTGTGTGTATTGAGGCGGATATACACTTAGAAAAAGCCTTGCGGAGGTATTTCCTTTTCAAAAGAATAAATAAACTCACTATACTAGATTCAATGAAGACTATAAGTGGACTCGTATAATACCTCCTCCGTATATAATGGCCGTCTTTCAGTCAGCAATTTCAATACAAGTAACCTTGCTTTTGAAAAGATTGTTAGATAAGTATAAAATGTGTAATAAATTACTCGTAAAATAAAAATTACCTATCCACCTATGTCAATAATTATCTGATATATATAAAAATCTTGAGTCACGATGTATGTTGCCAATAAACTCCAAAACGACTGAACCAATTTCAATCAAATTTCACATGTATCCGTAATTTAGTCTAACTTAGAAGATAGGATAGTTATTATCTGAATTATTCGCTTATGTCGTGAATATAAACGAATAAAATGAAGAAAAGTTTTCAAAGCGCCTGCACATTATAACCTGCAATTACGAGATAGATACGTATATTAAACAGTGAAACACTATTTGAAGGCGCTAAGTTATGATGTATAATTGTCTAAACTAAATTTTTGGTTGAACTTAAAGGTTTGAGTGGTAGACCACTTTGTAATAAAATACATTATGCATGTACAATACATTTTTGACATATTTTCTTGATCGTGACATCAAGGTAAAATCTACATCGGGGTTGGAAATATAATTTACTTCAACCAGAAATGCTCATACGCGGGCAAAACTTACGAAAAGCGTGCGAAGCCGCGGGAAACAGCTAGTATTTTTTATATAGAACTACTTAGTTACATCAAGCAACAGAATTATGGAAGTAATTATGTAAGATCGTTCCCTCTTAGGAAGATTCAAATTAAAAGGATCCTTTTATTCTATAAAATTCTTGTGGATTGTAATGAAGTTACCAGTAGTAACTGAGAAGTTCATCAATAGATAGTTTTTGGGACTTAAACCGGGTGAAGATACTGTAAAATTAGAAGATTGGGTGTGAACACGACTTAAAAACTTCACTCCCTTCTCGGGCCTTAATTCCGGAAAGTTATACTCGTATTTTATTGTAGCGGGAACAGTTGAGTGGGTAAGGGATGAAGAAATAAGGGTACCAGTTGTCACTCTTATTATTCTGTTTAGTAGTGCAGCAACTTTTGTCAAAAGGAAATTGGAGATTGTTTAATCAGGCCGAAGCACAAAAACCTTTACTCAATGGAGACTAGGTACAGAGCGTAAATATATATTAATTTAAATAAAAATTGAATCTCAAAAAATACTTGCTCTTACGGAATGATATATGCCGTAACCCTTAGAATTTACCTTTCCTGATGTCTTTTCTGGATGTCTCTTGAAAGAGAGAGATAGGTACTCTGTACCTAATGTTCTGTGGATGCTTTTATTGTTTAAGCGATTAAACCAGATGTTATGATGCAGTTGGCTAATATGTTGTTGAGATGGAAACAGCCTACTTAGGTTTTGAAAAAGAATAAGGAATCAGATTCCAGTTTGAAAAATAATCGACTGAGGAGATCAAAATTGAATGTAATTTATTCCGACACGGGACATCTCCTTAATCAAATTCAGTAAAAGACATTTTCTCTCTACTGTGTTTGTAACCTCCTGAGCAATCCACTGAGGCAGCTATGTTTCGAGTTTCTTTTCAATCCTAAATGAAAAAGGTTAAGGCTACGACCTGATCACAGCAATTGAGACCTGTACTAAAACCAGGTTGGTCTAGCAAAACAAATACATCAAGGGTGGGCGTTAATGGGGGTGTAGTCTGTAATGTAAGTGATGAATTCAATAAATCTTTACTAGTGCGAACATCGTGAATAGAAAAATGGCGAAGGGGGTAAGGAAAGTAAAGGAAGAGGAGGTTTGAAAGACACCGATAGTCATAATACTGGCACTTTTTATTTTACCAACTGTCTCAAACGCGTGATACATTGATAGCCTACATGTTTCACAAATATTCACTACTCTAGTGGCAATTGCTTTCACAAATAACAACTCATATAGCTGCTTCATTAACACTAGTGGTGACTACACAAAGCTGCCAAGACCTGATTTCAATTTATCATGAAATAAGTGATCTAAAACGACAAAATTCTGCGTCGGATGGTCGTGCAAAGATTAGAAGATGGCCATTGTAATTGACTCAATATTTTGACAGAACCAATATCAATGACAGTTTAACTTTATACTTTGCCTGCAGAAAAACCACTAAAGACCAAGAAATCTACCTGGTTATCAATCGCCTACAGGTTATTGCCTATTTCTTATTGCTATGACTATATACGTCCCTAGCCAACTCTTTTCCATATAGTATCGGACTTAAAATAGAAACATAACAGTGTCAAACAATTTGCTTTGCCCAACAGGCCTAACAGTATCTGTTAATTCCCTTTTAACACACTTATTCTTGTTGGCTGGAAGTTTATTAGAACCGGGAAACCACAAATTTACTCAATGTTTCCCAACTTTGCAAGGTATAAAACTGTGATAAAGTCGAGGACAGAAAAGTTAGCACAAAAGTTTTAAGCACTGCTGAGGCAATGCTATCTAAACAAGATAAAAGTAAAAAAATCCATATTCCAACCCATCTCTTCCCGTCTCGACGAGGAGCCCACTACGATCCCACCACCTACCTCATCAACCTGAGTAAGACTGTCTTAACTGAAGATCCCTCTTCGGTTCCGCAAACAAAAGAGGGAGGATGAGAAAGAAATTTTTGGAATGGTGCTGTATTCGTAATGTGTATATGCTGTTAATAGGCAGTTGTAGAAATGGCCAAATTCTTGAAATATTTATTGTATTTAATCAGCTCCAGTTTTTTTGTTATTATGCCAGTTTTAGCTTATATTATAATGAATTGCATTAAACGTTTTATTTCCTCAAATACACATTTCGAACAGAAAGAGTTTCACTGCACTCTAGACAATGATCATGGACATGGATATACCCGATAGATCAACTGACAATGTTCCATGGCCACCCACGGGTACGAGTGGGCTAGGAGTCTATTGTACAGTGTAATCCACTCCTCTCATCAGTTGTTGACCCTTTCCCCCCTCCCCCCTCCGGACAGACCGTATTCCCTCCCATACATCGAGGAATAGAAACACCAATAGTGACAGCCAGGTATAATGGTAGACTTGGAGTCTATTGTACGATGGAATCCATTCCTTCCAGCAGTTCGGTTAACCTCTCCTCCATTTCCTCTTATATGACTCTTGGAAATATAATAGATTACTCGCTACCTTTGCGTGTTCAATAAATACTATAGATGATATATAAAGTGCTGTTGGTTTGTCTGGGTGAAATGTTAGAAACTTATTGTTAATTAATTTTTTTGTTTTTATACACCAATATATTGTTTTAAATGTTATCCTGTTTTAAATTTTTAAATTTAAAAACACGTTTAACCGACTTAAAAAGGAGGAGGTTATACAGTTCGCCCTCTTACTTTTATGTATGTCTCCAATTAAAAAAAAAACAAGATTTTTCTGGATAAGACAAGTATCTGCCCAGGAAATCAATCTGGAAGTTGACGTATAAAACCGTATGAAGGTGGCAGACAAAAGAAAATTGCGGAGATGCGGGTTCCTTACAATTACTAAAACTTTCCTCAAAACTACTAGGAAGCAACGAAGTTGTTTTGTTGCAGAATGACGTCCCTATCGGAGGAGATGTATAAAAATCGCCCTGAAGTAAAGTTTTGAAATATGAAAATTTAAATTTCTAGTTCGAAATTTTCAAAACCACTATTTTCAAGTTACTTCTCAGTTATTGCAGGGGGTTTCCTAATATACTTCAGGGTTCCAGATAACATACCTATAGGAGTACTTTGAAATAGGAAATAGAGCAACGAGACGTCAAATTCACACTTCTAGATCCTTTTTGTACTAGATGTACTGGAGTACAATAGTGGGAAATCTATAAAACTGGTTTTATTGGTTTTGAATCTCGCATTACTTATCTAAAAACACGCTGGTGAGTACATTATAGTTTTCTAATATTTCCGAAACGTAAGTTAGTTATGATTACTTTGTTTCTTGAGTATGTGGAATAGTCGAACATACAAGAATACCGATAACGATTGTAGATTAACAGTACTTCTATTGCAGTTCTGTTCTTCTTCCGTTTTTAGTATATTTTAAATCGTGTTCAAATTATTTATATCAATACAATTTTAATAGACGAAAAGTGTCGTTAGTATAGTACTATAGAATATGTCTGTTTCTGATAACGTACCGCGATACCACAGGAAATGCCGTCATTGCTTCACCTTCGTTACTTCGCTCTTCGCTTCTGTACAGTGACATCACTTGGGTTCATTCCCTCCAGTCTAGACTTCATGTGATTTGTCAGTTATCACTTAATTATTTTAACTTTGAGTGCCAGTCCATTGCCAAATATTTTAATTCTCTAATGTCTGATGGCATTGTTCACACCCTAAGAAGAAGGTAGATCCTTGAAACGTAGTGTTATCTTTTTTTGGTAACATATACCAAATGTTCGAAATTCTATTATCCTTTTAAATTATCCCTCGTCAATAACAAACTTTAAATAAAGAATAATATATAAGTTTACGAAATACATATAAGTAGTGTTTTAGTCTCTAAATGAAATAAGTTAATGTAAACATTTTGCTACTAAGCTTCAACAAAGCATTAAATGGAAGCAAACTACTCAAGAAAATTAATTTAGTCAAGGTAACTATGAACTCTAGCGCAAGTCTTGGCAACAGGTGGTGGCCTCTCATTTTCTTCTCTGCTGTAGCACGAAAATATTTAATTATGTCAAAATACAAAACTGCTTTTTCATGTACCGAATTAATTAGAATGTAAAATAAAACAAAATTTATGATTAATGATCACTCAAAGCAGTGGTGCATTGTGGGTTAAATGTGGCGTAATTATTTTTAAATCACGTTTTTATTTGGGAGTTTCTACATATGACTGGACCATATATATCAATTTTACAAACTGGTATTTATATAGTAATAAAACAATTGAATATTATTTCCAGTGTACACAATCTGATAAAATAAATAATGAAGGTCCAAGTGGATTTTGAAGTCTTATTTTCCTTCTTCCAGAAATTATATGTTATTAAATTTGGAAAAAAGGTTATTTACAAAATAGCAGCGGAAATGATGAGTCAGAAAAATATGGAGTTATTGACGTTCAGTTTGATCTCAATGATGGAGACATTATTTTAGGAGCTCCAATTCATTTGGAGCATAATAGAAGAATTAATAATTTTCAGATTGACTCCGTAATTATCTTTAAAATTTTAGCATGACATTTTACATAATAAAGGATACGGTATAGTCGTAACAATTGTGATGGCCCTGGCTAAAGTTCCTTATTGTCTCACCGAATGTTCTAATCGAACAAACATTACTGATATCTTCCAATGACTTAAACATTAACTTTGGTTGTACCATAAGATAAAACAGGTGATATGTTTAAATTTAAACGTATTAGTTCATTATGCTTAGTTATTGAAAATAGCTGTTAAAATCAGTAATTTCATGACATAAAGCAGAATAGTGTTTAAAATGGGTTAAAACAATTAAAAGAAAGTTTTATGGTTTGCAGAGCACGATTTAGCTCCAATACTAAAAAATGTGTTTTACCTAACGAAAAGATAAGGATGATATTCCGTGTTGAAAATGAGGTCATATTCAGATATTGTTACGAGAATGTGGGGGAATGTTCCAGGTAAACCTCTTATACATGGGAATGTAACCGAACAATCGAGACCCCTGACCATAACAAAAGTGATATTAGATGAATACTACTACTGCTATTGCTCTGAGAAATTAAAAAGCCAGATCAAAAAGTCTCTGAATTAATGATAGCATTTTAAGGAAAATTAAGTTAAAAAACAAACTACACAAAATTAAAATTTGAAGATCTCATGACCTTTAAAACTACTTTAATATGTTTGCTGAAAACCTAAGTAACCTAATTGATATAACTAAGTAGATTTATTATGGTAATTTAATAAAAGACTGTAATGGGAATACCCAAAAGCAGTGGAAAATTATAAAAATAGTCTCACAGGGGGTAAGAATAGAACAAAAAAATTTAAACTTTAATTTTAGATGATATACTGAAATACAATAGATCTAAAGAAATTGCGGATGAAATGTACAATTACATGATTAACGTTCACAAACAGCTGATCAACATCAGTGGCTCGCCAGAGTCGATGGGGGGGGGGGGGGCACCATGTGTACAGAACTTCAACGCCGGTACACAAGGTAACAGTTCTTTCTTCATTTATGGGACTGATTACGAAGAAATCACTAAAACAATGAACACACTAAAGACCAAGAAATCTAGTGGTTTTAATAAAGTGATTGTTCAGTTGATTAATAATACTGTTCCGAAATTGTTTCATTAGCACTAGACACGCATAATAAATATTAGATTTTCCACTGGATGCTTTCAAAAATTACTTAAGGGCACTGTGAAATGGAAAATATGAATTTTTTGACATTTTTTAGATTTTTATTGATTCTTATTCCTTGAAATATTACCTTTAAAATGGTATACAATACATATAGGTTAGCTGTTTTATTTCATTTTGAAAAATTTGATTATATATGGTGATGTACGCTATTATGGAAACAAAAAATCTAGTTCTCACACGACATCATAAGTTTTCATCACTATACACAATGCTCTACTTATTTCTGACATATATTTTACTTTCCAGGTTGGCTATTCTGTCTATTACAAGCTGTTGTTTTTATTAGTGAACTCAGCTGTCTGCTCTAACCAATATTATTGCCTTCATTTCTTTGCATTTAGTGAAAAGTGAAGTACAACAAGTATAGATACAACAAGTATAACTGTTTCATGTGAAGTGTTATATTATAATATATCTTATTAGCCATTATAATGGGTAATAATACAAAGGTGGGATCTTTTAGAAGTTGTTACAAGAAGAGGAAAAACGTTGGAAAGCCTAAACCTAAAGAAAGCTCAGTTGTTGAGAATAATGAACAAAGTAGCCTAGGCTTCCACCTATTTCTTCGTCTAGGTTGAAGCTAGGTAAGAACTTTGAATATTATCGGAAGAATACTGATAAATTGGAGTATGAAATAGTGGACATAAATTGAACTATCTGATGCCCCTGCTTTGGCAGTATGTAGATTTTGCCACCATAGCCTAAAAATAACCAAAACAAACATAGTAGAGCTAGCCACCAAATTTAGATTATTTTGTACAAATTGTAAACAATCTGACACATCTTTTTACTAATAGTAAGAAGATTTCAGTAGTAAGTAGGCCTAAGTCAGGTGATACACCTAAGCCTATAACATTTTATGATATTAACTTGCGCCTGGTTTACGGCTTGCGAATAATCGGTAAAGGTTTACATGGCGGCACAGAGCCTTTGTGGAATTCTAAATCTTCCCCCTCCGCCCACACTGTTTACTTCACATCAGAATGCTATTGGAGAAGCATGTACAACTTTATGTGAAGAGTCAATGGCTTGTTCAGTTGAAGAAGCTGTTGAAGTAAATCAGAATCGAGATCTGTGTGTCGCCCTAGATGGGACGTGGCAAAAAGAGAGGGTTTACGTCGTTGAATGGTGTTTATGACTCTCACATCCGTCGACACAGGTAAAGTACTGGACTTTCATTTCATGTTATGTCAAAATACTGCCAGTGTTCTTTGAGAAATGAAAAATGAACACCTTGATACATGTTCTGCAAATTATATAGGGAACCAAGTGGGGGTATGGAAGTTGACGGTGTCATTACCTTGTTCCATCGTTCCATCCAAAAGTACAAACGTTCGATACACAGATTACCTGGGTGATGGTGATTCTGCTGCTTATAAGTCAGTAGTTGATAGCAAACCTTATGAGAATTGTGACATAAATAAACTTGAATGCATTGGTCACATTCAAAAACGCATGGGAACTAGGTTACGGAAACTGAAATCATCGAATAAAGGAAAACTGTCAGATGGGAACCATTATCCGGAAAAAAACCGTCTCACTGACCTGGCAATTCAAAAAGATTCAATTGTTTTATGGATTAGCAATAAGAAGGAATACAACAAAGTGAGAAAGACATGCAGAAAAGCTGTATGGGCTACCTTCTACCATATAATGTCTAACAACAACAAACCAACGCACGAACTCTGCCCATCCGGAGACGACACTTGGTGCAAGTACAAGAAAGCTATGGTTTTGGGTCTCACATATGATCATTCAAAACATTTTCACCTACCTGAAACAATAATGCTTGAAATAAAGCCTATATTCAAGGTCTTTGTCTGATCCTGTTCTTCTAAAAAAATGTTTTGAAAGGGAAGTCGCAGAACCCAAATGAATCACTCAATAATTTGATATTGGTCACGAATTCCGAAAAGAACATTTGTAGGACTGTCCACTTTGAAATTTTGGAGTGTCAGAAGCTGTATTAACTTTCAATAATGGATATGTCTCCAAGGCAAAGGTGTTTTGAACATCTAGGTCTTCAAGCTGGGAAAACATTTTGTGAAAACAATGGAATTCTTCGATCGAAAGCGAGTCAACGAAGCAGACAAGGCGATGAATGAACTCGAGAAGAAAATAAGAATCAAGAGAACAATGGCTAAAAGAAACTTGGAAGACCAATATGCAGAGCTAGAAACCCCAGACAACCCCTCATACAGTGCTGGTGGCCATTAAATAGGTATTATTGTACATTAAAACTGTTATAAAACTTATTTTGTTTAATTACCAAAAGTTACCTTTTTTTTAACTTTCACTACACATATCTCAGAAACGACTCAATATATCTTGTTGAAATTTTTACTGTAGTTTTATAACTGCTAAATAAAGTTTCTAAACACAAGGAAATATAAATATGATTTATACGTACCAAATAAAAAAATATTTTTAATCAATTTTTTTGAAAATTTTAAAGACTAATAAGGTAAATTTAATAAAAAAATTCCCATGAACTTGTAAAAAAATAATCTTGTGTTTATAAACTATATAAAAAGTTATTCTTTAAAAACAAAACAAAAATTAAAACAATATCTCAAGTAGAAAAAAAGTTATGTGCATTATAGCTAACATTGAGTTTAAATGGAGTTCGGAGTGCCCTTAAAAAGGTATAGTTGTTGTCTTCCCAAACAAATCATCTGGAAAAAAACTCGATAGTTTGAGACCTCTTAGTTTGCTTTCTGTTTACTGAGCTATAAATCTAGACTCATACATTATTTAAATAGTATAAATTTATCTAGCAAAAATCGAGTCGGATGTAGAAAAGGAATAATTACAGAGGATGCCTTGACGGTTTTTACTGAGAATATATACTATACAACAATTTAAATAAGAACAACAAATGTTCAGCTTTATTTATTGATTTCCGTCAAGCTTTTGACTTCGTAGACCATGAAATTTTGCTAGTAAAATTCGAAAGACTAAGAATACGGGGGCTAGCTTTTCAGTGGTATGAACAGTTTTTAACAGATAGAACTCAAATAGTTACAATAGGGTCCAGCTTTAGTGAAGCGGGGAAAATTGAAACAGGGGTTCCACAAGGCTCTGTCCTCTCGGCAACACTTTTCCTTGTTTTTATAAACGACCAAATTATACAAAGAGTTTGGACGAACGGAGACGGCTTTTGCCGATGATGTGGCTTTTGTATTTGCAATAAAATGCACGCGACAATTGCATAATGATATCGGAAATGCACTAAATATATTGAGACAATGGTGAAGTGATAACAAAATTATTGATAATATTTCTAAAAAAAAGTTAATAAATTTCAATTATAGTAGTTTCAATCGATTAGGAGAATTAAAATATCGTTCGTTAAATTATCTACGAAATTCAAATTGTAAGTGTGTAGTAATAAATAGAGTAAATGTTTCAGATATCTTGGGGTAACAGTTGATGACATACTTTCATAGAAAGAGCATGTTAAAGGGTCATTAAAAAGTTTAAGAACTAGCATCAGAGCGTTCTATCATTTAAGAAGAATATGCGATATAAATCTACTTCGAAGTTTTTACTACTCGTTAATCAATTTAGAATTGCAGTACAGTATGCATTTTTAGGCAGGAACTTACATAAAAATAATATTATAATTAAGATTATTCAAAACCATTACATCAGAATTATACTTTACAAAAGTAAAAGAGAGTCACTACATCCATTGCATGTGCAATTAAATGTATTGCCAGTACACCCCCTTTACATTTTTAAAATTATAACATTCTTTCACAAGAAGTGGTAATACTGAAACAGAACAAGTACGTCATAGATACATTACATTAACTAGGTATTTTGTTTTCATTGGGCCAAAAGTATATAACAAATTGTCTGGGTAGATCAGAAAAGGTAAAAGTATACACGAAAAAGGGTTTTAAAAACAGAAAACATAATACATATTCTAAATTAGGAAAGCAATGAGTTTAAAGAATTATAAGGAAAACGATGACAAAAACACAAAATAAATTTACTTTTTTCACTTATAAACACCAGTTTACAACCCACTCATGCTTTAATTAAATTTATACTTTTTGTTTTACATGCCTTCTTTGTAACTACACTTATTATTGTTATTTACTAAGTTATTTTCATTCTTGATTATCACTAAGGTTTCCCCTATTTTCCTTGTACTTGTAGAAGAAAATTGAGAGTGTGTTTTGTTTATTATTAAGTCGTAGGTAAATAATTAGCTGATTTAAATAAAAAATAATTTCTGAGAAGTCTAAAATTATTTAAAAAAATATAGTATGGGTATACATATAAATGTTATTTTAGGTTTTTTTGTGGTTTACAGCTCCAATATACTACCATGGATTAGCTGTAATGGATGTACAATATTGTAAAAGTAAAGTAAAGTAAAGATGTCTTATTTTATCAGGCGAAGTTAGGGCTAAGAAGTCCTCTCTAACACTTAACCTGGGGACCAACGGCTTAAAGGTGACTTCCGGACCACCACCAATGGCCGGGCAGGCGAGCTGCTTGCAAGGACAGGATCGCTCAGCGGTCACCCATCCAAGCAGCAGTCACGCTCGGCGTTGCTTGATCCGGTTATCTCGCAATAACCGTTGTAGCCGCTATGTTATTGTGTATTGATATATTCAATGCAAGATTTTTGATGCTGGTCAGTAGCAATGTAATATGTTGTAAAATTATGCTAAAATTGCGTTGATATTTTTCTAATTAACTGTAGGATTAACTAGTACATGGTGTGTAGGGCAGGATCGCTCAGCGGTCACCCATCCAAGCAGCAGTCACGCTCGACGTTGCTAGATTCGGTTATATCGCAATAACCGTTGTAGCCGCTATGGTATTTTGTATTGCTACATTCCATGCAAGATTTTTGATACTGGTCAGTAGGAATGTAATATGTTGTAAAATTATGCTAAAATTGGTTGATATTTTTCTAATTACCTGTAGTATTTTTATAATTAGACTTTACGCTGTGTTAATATGTGAACCAATGATAATTATTAGTAACTTTTTAATTGGAGACCGAATACTGTACATGTTTCCTGAAATAAATTTTGAATTTTAAGAACTTAAAGGAAGACAACTGAACCAATGCTTAAGCGAGCTATAGACTCTCGTGTTCGTTCACTTAAACTTATCCTCTCCTAGAATACAGTGAGCGGAATACAGTCACTTGTGTTGTAGAGCAGAGAGAAATAAAACTCTTGTTGAGATGCAATATATCTGGACAGGAATCGCATTTCATGGGTCGAGGAGTCTTTTAAACTGTTTTCTATTTTGGTGAAAATAAAATTTCGATATTATGAAGAATCCTATTGCAATTTCTCTCGGTAGTAGGTTTAAACTGATTTGAAATTTATCTATCACATGGTAATAAAAAAAATTGTTTTATGATGTCCTATTCGAGATTAGGAGTAATTGTTCAATATAAATTATTTATACAAGAATAGCTGTTTTAGTTATAGAAGCAAGTATTATATTTGGCAAAATATTTTAGAGGCTTTATTTGCAAGAGAAAATTCGACATGTTTTTACCCTATTATATTTCTAAAATCTATTATATTTGCTATTTTTATGCTTAACTTATTGTTTATTTTTCAACACACAATTCGCATGAATTCGTAAAACAAAACTACAAATCAATTATAATTTTTTAGATATTTAAATATTGGAATATATTTGAATTGATTTGTGTTTTTTGTTTTAAAGCATGTTTTTACAGTTGATCACTGATTTGGACCTATTATACATTAAATTTTATTTCTGTATGTATATGTCCTACGAGATTTTATACTTAGTTTAAAGGTGATAATAGAATTAAAGAATTGTTGTATAGTTTTAAGTTACGATAAACTAAAACAAGACATTTTAAGAACTGGTAAATTCCTTCTTATTTAGGTGTAAAACTGTAAAACCCAATGTTAAAAATGAAAGAAAGATTAGAAATAAAACAACATGGTGACCAACTCGCCCATAAAACCTAATAATACAAAGTTATATGTTAGAAACATAAATGTGAAACTTAAAACCATGGAGTGAAAAAGAAAACAATAGAAATCTCGAAATTACAACATGCACACAACACAATAAAACACAATTAAACTGTTTTCTGTATTAGAACTACAGCTCACATTTCACTTTGAGACGTTCAATTCTTCTTACAAAATGTCTCATATGGGCAAAAATACCGTGCAACCAATTTTTCTATTAATAGATTATATTGTATTCCAATATCCAGTCAATACTATATTACTTATGCAATGCAACTCTGTCTCTTACTGCCGAAGTCAGAGACATTTCCGACGGTTCAGAGAAAAGTTTAGGACTGTTCAGAACCAATTAGAAAGTTCGCTGCGCAATTCGCGAGCACTTTAACAAGTTTAAGAGTTGCCGGAAACCTCGAGGGTCCCACCGTCCGCTTAACGGAGAGCGCTATTTTAATTTTTCACGATCAAACAGTGTCCAGTGTTCTTGAACGATTAGTAATGTATGTGCTGATATATACAGGGTGATCATGTGTAGTCGGGTTATATATGAACATATTTTCTTATCTTAAGGAAATATAGTTTAAGGAAACTCTTGTTAACTAGCTCGTGCAACATCACATATAGTTTATTTTGTTATATATATATATATATATATTTTTTTTTTTGACGTGACAACGTCTTAAATTAGGTTGCGGCTCGGAGTCACTCATGAAAAAGTGTAACGCCCGGTAACGTTACGATGCCCGTCCAGTGGGTCCGCCGCACGGGATCCGCACGGGATAAAGCAGATAACTATGTTTATTCGTGAAAATGTGGAGTGCTTAGATTCGTCATTTACAACAACTACAACAATAAAGTTAAATAATTGTATACTGATATTTCATTATCGTAAACTATGATTGATTGATTAATTGTTAGATTGACACAAAAGTTGAGAAACTGAGTTTATAGGTTATGTCATACTATTGACAAATGTTGATAGTGTTAAGTAAATTATTAGTTTAAATCACTCTGCAATCAATCGTAATTCAGTCGATTGAGAAGAAACAGCGCGTATTGCTAGTCAAACATTTAAAATAACAAATTATAACCTCTAACCTGTCATAACAGTGCGACCAAACAAACGAACTAAACCGACCAATCACCACGCGCGGAGTTAGAATTTAACTGTGTTTAGCAAGAATTTCAAATTCCAATTTTAGTAAATGTTTTATTCAACTTTACCATTTACAATAACAAATTTTAATTAATTTCAAATTATGTACAATGTTTTAGTAAACAAAATATATTTCTATAGTTAAAATTTGTGCAATTCTTATTTTCATTCAATTCCTTGTTCCTATTGTGCAATTTAATAATATTCATATCAATAAATATTCTACCGAGAAAAAGACGATGTCACGTAAAATCTTCGCCCGTAAAACCGACTTTACAGGCAACCATAATTTTTTTAATGAATGTTTGTCTGTATGTCCTTTATAGACTCAGAAAATATTACACTAATCATTATGAAAATTTGTTTGTATATGTATTTATCCACGTAGAAGGTTTATATGCTATGCCCATTGATGTAGCTTACCACCATGCGGCGCTATAAAATACAATAAAACTTATCATAGCGCCTGCACATTATAAACTGCAATTACGAGACAGTTACGTATATTAAATAGCCAAACACTATTTGAAGGCACGAAATTTTTTATGTATGTTTGTCAAATTTAATATAAATTTCTGTTTGAACTAAAGCCTGTGTGTATGACCTTTATAATAAAGTGTATGTACATAAACATACACTTTTGACAGATCTTTTTGATCGTGACAACAAGGTAAACTCTATATCGGCGTTGGAAATATAATTCACTTGAGCCAGAAGTGCTCATACACGGGCAAAGCTTACGAAATGCGTGCGAAGCGGCGAGAAACAGCTAGTAATTTATAGTTTTCACAATTTAATTAAACTTAATGTAATTTTACTACACCGTTGTAAAATAGACTCCAAGAAACATAACATATTTGTATAACATAGCTGTTGCTTTATGGTGGTGTAATCGACTTTTAGGTGGTCAAATATTTTTAAACTTTAAACTGTTTACTATAGTTTATTTGTTAGTGATTGTTATGGTTGTTTATTACTGTTAAAAATGTTGTTTTGTTATCTTGATATACTGTTAAGAAGGTCGAGTATTGTTACTACCTCAGTACCATACATTCTGTATCTTGTTGCTCACTTTTCACACTGCTAGCTAATTGTAAACACGAATTTCTTAGCTTTGATTTATTTCTGTTGAATTGTTGCACTAGTGATTATATCGACATATTTTTTAAAATTTTCTATAATTATAGTTATTTTTGTTGTTAAGTAGTATGGTCCTATTATGCTTATACATTGAATGCATTCGTATATATGCAAATGTGTTGTGCATGCAATATCCTGGTGTCTTGATTTTGAAGCCAATTATTATAAACTTTCTTGATATTTGTAATTTCTCTTTTAGAACTTGATGTAATCTTTGCTACGATTGTAAAAATGGATTTAATATAAAATAAAGTAAATGAATAAATACATAGTTTTTTATAACTTCCCTGACGACGGAAAAAGTATAAAAATGTACTTACTCTACGGGGAATTAGAGGGAATTGAGTTACAACGTTTAGGAAATTTTATATTAGGCCTAAATACAACTATTGAAAATTACACTTTTATATTTTGCACACGAAGGTCACAGTCCAGGATCTGAGAGCAATCTGCACTACACAAACACCACCTAGTTTTTCATGAAATCGATTGAAACCTTTCATACGAGAGAAAACGAATGTCCGTTGCGTTAATTTTGGTGGTGGTCAAAACAGGGGGGTATCGAAAGGTTTAAAATACGGAAAGGTAATCTTTTCTCAGACTACAAAGTTTTTAGTGTGATACACTTAAAATCGACACTTGAATAATGATATATCACCATCAGAGAATTAGATAAAGAGGTCCACCACTGTAAGAGTCTGTACTCGTATTTGGTTAGCTGACGATGACGTAACATTATTTACGAGTATGATGGTTGAGTTAAAATTTGTCAAGCTAAGACAGATATGATCTGAGATAAAATGTGCGTATGACATATTTTTAACCCTTTTGATACTGGTAAATTGCGACATTCACCATCTCCACAATATCCAGTGAGGCACTTTATTTCTTAGGTGAAATTTATGTATCGACTTTACGGAAAACCAGGTTTAAGCTTATACCCTATATAGTGCATATTAGTTCTCAGCTCTGGACCATTGAATTTTCAGAGAGTGGGTTGTTTTTAATACGTGAGAACGTTACACCGGGTGTCCCACTAAGAGGTTTAAACGTTTGATTTTACATTACTTGCCTCTTTATACACCGAAAATTTCAAACTCTACACCATTCATTTAATAGGTTATAATGTTATTCTGTGTAAATTGCAGCTCAATTGCTAGCAAGTTTTGAAACAATATGGTGGCATTAAAAAAAACTATACCTTAAAAACAGTATTTTTGATTTTGTAAAATTATTTATTGTCATATTCTAGAGAAATAAAGCATTTCAATTAGAAAATTAGAACATAGCCTATTAAGTATAGTCCACAATTATTCGAACCGTAATCCATCCACAGCGACACACTGATAACAACACTTAACAAATGAATCGTAAACTCTTAAAAAGAAATTCTGCGGTATCCGGAGAAGTTCCTCTTCAATTGGTTATTTTAATTCCTCATTATTATTGAAGCTACGAGAATAAACTTGTCCGTTTAAGTAACCCCATAGGAAGAAATCACACACAGTTAAATCTGGGGATCGGAGTGCAATCTAATCCCTTCCACGGCCATGAAGGTTGTCATTTAGTAATCGCTAGACAGGATTTACGAAATGAGGAGGACCACCATCTTGTTTGAAGATTGCTTGATCCATTTCTGGAACCGTAAAATTAGGTAAGACTTGTTCATTTAAAACCTGTTCATACCTATTCCCAGCCAATTTTACTGTCTGAAATGTTGCAAGATAGCATCCCATTACAACTGACAGCTGCCCAAACAGTAATTCATTTTGATTTGAGTAGAGTCTGTTTAAGAATGTGCGGATTACCGGTGTTATTATAATTACAATTATGCCTATTTACAGCACCATTGCGGTAGAAAGTAGACCCGTCTAAAAAAAAAAAAAAAAAAAAAAAAAAAAAAAAAAAACAATTTGAGTATGCCAATTAGGGTCTAGCTCATGAAACTCAATGATATGAAAACAAAGTTCCACTCTCCTGTTAGGATCATCTTCAAGAAGATTATAGACTAGGTGACTTTTGTAAAATTTAATTTAGTTTTTCTTAATTATTCACTGTACTGAAGACTTTGGAACACCAGTTTCAAGTTCAACCTCCCTTAGTGATTTCGGTTTACCTGGAGAGTGGAGCATTGATGCACATACTAGTACTTCTCTTTCCTTATTTGATCCTCTAGAGTACTTTTTTACGACACTTCCAGTTTCAAACAAAAGATTTTTCCATTTAATTATTGTTGGATTGCTAGGTGGTTCAACTCCCGGGTAGGCAACCTGAAATTGTCTAATCGTTTCTGTAATGTTGCCAAAAGCAATAGCCCACGCACAACACTTCACTTTTTGTTCAACATTAGCCATTTCTCGAACTTCAAAACCAATAAAACTGTTATGGAGGAGGTTATGTTATGTTTTTGTTATGCACAAGTAAAATATTCTTCAAAATTATGGTTGCCTGTAAAGTCGGTTTTACGGGCGAAGATTTTACGTGACAACGTCTTTTTCTCGGTAGAATATTTATTGATATGAATATTATTAAATTGCACAATAGGAACAAGGAATTGAATGAAAATAAGAATTGCACAAATTTTAACTATAGAAGTATATTTTGTTTACTAAAACATTGTACATAATTTAAAATTAATTAAAATTTGTTATTGCAAATGGTAAAGTTGAATAAAACATTTACTAAAATTGGAATTTGAAATTCTTGCTAAACACAGTTAAATTCTAACTCCGCGCGTGGTGATTGGTCGGTTTAGTTCGTTTGTTTGGTCGCACTGTTATGACAGGTTAGAGGTTATAATTTGTTATTTTAAATGTTTGACTAGCAATACGCGCTGTTTCTTCTCAATCGACTGAATTACGATTGATTGCAGAGTGATTTAAGCTAATAATTTACTTAACACTATCAACATTTGTCAATAGTATGACATAACCTATAAATTCAGTTTCTCAACTTTTGTGTCAATCTAACAATTAATCAATCAATCATAGTTTACGATAATGAAATATCAGTGTACAATTATTTACCTTTATTGTTGTAGTTGTTGTAAATGACGAATCTAACCACTCCACATTTTCACGAATAAACATAGTTATCTGCTTTATCCCGTGCTGCGGACCCACAGTTATCTGCTTTATCCCGTGCGGATCCCGTGCGGCGGACTCATTGGACGGGCATCGTAACGTTACCGGGCGTTACACTTTTTCATGAGTGACTCCGAGCCGCAACCTAATTTAAGACGTTGTCACGTCAAAAATATCAAACGGCTGTTTTCAACAATGAGCGTTATTAAACAGCTGTTCTTTAAAACTGTAACGCAGTAATCAAATCAGGTAAATCACGAAATGGATTTTTATACGAATAAAAAGGGTAACACTTTTAATATGTTACTATTTTGTTTCTACAATATTGTCAGGGAGCTTTAATTTTCACAGAATATTTTTAAACCACGTTTTATTAATTGTGTAGAGTTTGAAAATATTCGGTGCATATAAATGGGCAAGTAACATAAAATCAAATGTTTAAACCTCTTTGTGGGACACTGTATTATTTTATATTTTTCAGTATGAAATACAGGGTGGCCCATAAGTCAGTTGTCACTTGCAATTTTTTGAGACGATGTTTTGACTAGCGCAATTGCAGTCTGTTGTGAACTTGACTGCAGTTGTTAACCCGGCAGCAGTTACGCTAAGTTACTTTACAATAGCAGTTTGAGGTTATGTTGTTGTATGTTATTTAGTCAACGATGAATATGAAGTTAAGTACAGAACAGCGTGTATTTGTGTTAAAATCATGGTGGAAATATGATCGTAATTAGATTGATGTGTGCGATTCGTTTGTGGAACGTTTTCCAAACGTTAGACCTCCATCTCGACAAGGTATTCGGAAATTAAATGCAAGGTTCGAAGAAACTGGGTCAGTGGTGGAGCTTTCTCGTTCAGGTAGGCCAGTGTCTGTAACTACAGAAGAGAATCTTAATGTTGTTGTGCTATTTGAAAATGTCCAGCCGGTTAAGGAAAGGTTGATATGGCAACAAGATGGCGCTCCCCCTCATTATGGAGTTATTGTCAGAGACTTTCTCAATGAAAACTTCAATGAATGGATTGGCAGACGGAGCACTATTGGATGGCCTCCAAGATCCCCAGATATTACGCCCATGGATTTTTCAGTCTGGGGTATTCTCAAAAATGAGGTTTATTCCGTCAAGATTCGTGACGTTGTTCATTTGAAGGAACGTATAGAATCAGAATTTGAAAAC
Source organism: Homalodisca vitripennis (assembly GCF_021130785.1). NCBI lineage: Eukaryota > Metazoa > Arthropoda > Insecta > Hemiptera > Cicadellidae > Homalodisca > Homalodisca vitripennis. Next base: position 12,103,754 of record NC_060208.1, read on the forward strand.
CTACAGTCCCTGAACATTTGCGAACGGATTTGTAAATCAGTGTTGAACAGATGCAATGTTTGTATAGAACAACGTGGAAGCCACTTTGAGCACCTATTGTAGGTTAGATACTCTTTAAAATAATAATTAAAAATAAATAATAATAATTACATTAATAATACTGTACTTTGTACAAATAAAGTATTTGTACTTGTTTGGTAACTTTGTATTTTCATTTCTGACAACTGACTTATAGGCCACCCTGTATATTTAAGAACATTGCACGTTTCCAATACATTCAAGGAAGTTAATTTCTTATAAATAAAACCCTACCCTTTCCTCTAGCCATCATCAATGTATATAATCTAAAACGTCTATATCCTTATCGTAAACGGCTTTTTACTGGGTAGTCTTATGGATGTCCTAAAACTCTGCCTAAGATTCCTACTACTCCTTTCCAAATAAAACAGATATTTTTATATTTTCCTGTTTTTTAGAAATTGCATTTTAACCGTATGTGACTGTAATTATTGTTCTTACTTACTCAAATTTCTTTCAGTTAAAGTTCGAGTTGATCTGATAAAAATATTAGACACACTTTGAAAACAAACTCCTTGAAATAAAGTATGTGATGGAAACATTTCAAATAATATAATAATATTTTTGGTTTTAATAATTAACATTCATTCAGCCGAAGGCATTAAATCCGCATTTCATTATTATTTGAAAGACAACAATGAAAATCAAACATTTTCAATGTCTTCCACAACAGTAAGTAATACATACAAATTACACCAGAAAACAATTCATTCTAAAATATTATTAATTTTATTCCTGGAGATAATTATTTAAACTAATTGATATTCATTGAGAATCGGTGTTTGTTGATTATTGATGCATTAGTGTTTTAATTGTTTATTTAACGATTCGCAGAAGCAAACGTTCGATTTGTAACGAAATATTTATTTCTGAAACACTAATAAAATATCGCCGTGGGTCGTTTTTTATGAAGTATCAAATTCCTTGTTAATTTAGAAGTATCATCAATATTACTGTAAAATTAGCAGCTATCAGTAAGACATTAGTGTCAACGGGTCGCCCCTTCTCTATTTCGTTACTAAATAACGGACATTACAGTGTAGCGGGTCGCAGCGTCACGTTTGCAGGCGCACAGGTTACTTCTCACACTATCGTGCATTATATTGGCGCACTGAACTGTGGATGTATAAAATAATTATTATAATATTTAATTCAACATTACAATTATTAAGTTGTAACTTCGTAAATTTTATAATGAACATTTGTAATAATTAAAAATTCTTTACGAGTTGTAAACGAATGCATAATTTAGTAGAATTATAATTTTGTAATAGTACTTATGCTGAGGTAACACAGCTATTGGCAATATTGTATGTGCATTTTAGTAGAAGTTTATTATTTAAAATCATTGCAGAGGAGACTTTAATAAGCGGCCTACATTCGTTATTCAATTACTATTATCGAACAAATCAATATAGAATAGAATAGAATAGAATACAAGAATAGAATATATTATGCAACTTAGATGTATGTAAAATTCGTACACAATAAGGTTATTAAATAAATTACCGTAGGATGAAAATTCTCGTTTATTACACTTTAAAATACATAAGTTTTACAATAAGATTACAAAACAACAAAATCAAATATGCCCTAGACTTAGATATCAAAGAAACCTTACAGTATTTATAACTTGCCCAGCTTGATATCAATAAGTATCCGCTTTGTGAAATGGAGGAAATAATTCTCCCCATGTGTTACCAGGAGCCAAACCCACATGTTACCATTTGCATCCACTTAAACAAATCTCGTCACTTGTGAGAAATATCTTACACATTTTCCTCAAATTCATCGCCATTTTCAAAGAAATATTAGTTATTTCTTGTTGTTTGTTGTTTACAATAAAATTAATATAACTAATAAGTTGAAATCATATGCTAAGTTAAATCAATTGTAATATCGAATTATCCTACGGATAAAAACATCGAACCATTCGATAATAGCAATCGAATAACGAGTGTAGGCCGCTTATTAAAGACTTTCCACATTCGATAGATCATATTTATGATAAATTATATTTACTTTGTGTGTACAACTAATGCTTAATCTGAAAGTTTCTTAAACCTAAAAGGTTTCAAACTTTATGTATTAAATAAGGTCTTTTAATATAATGCAGTTAAGATCAATCATAGTTTAAATTCATAACTGTACAGAAGAAATGTTTTGTTCCGCGAAACACGTTAGCTATTTAATTCTTGGGAATAAAGACAAATGTAGTTTGCTAAGAAAACGATAGCCACAGTTAATTAATTCTCAGTATTAATGTTGCCATGTAAACGAAGAGAATATTTATCTGTGGTGCTTTGATACCAAAGGCTTATCCCATTTATACCAAACTGTGGTTTGTCAAAATGTTTACGTGATCGTGATTTCTGTTTGTTGTGATCTGCACAATTTATAAGCAGTAACACGGTTCTACTAGTAATTATTACTTAAAACCGATCCTACCTAATTAGCAAGCCAGCCATATTTTTGTATTTTAATTTGTTCTGCATCCTTATAATCTTTTAATTTTACTGTTAAGTTTTTAGGGAATGTGATACTACCATTACTTATACGGCAAACATTTGGTAGCAAAAACACAGAAACAGCTATGGAAAATCACGCTTCAATTAGATTCGTACATACTGTAGATATTGAGTAAAAAACAGGCAGATAGTAAAGTAAGCATTTCCTACTCGCGTGTATAAGAAGTGTATTTGCCTTTGCTAATTTAGGTCAGCCGGAAGTTCACATAAATGTCGCATATCATGTTTGTAACATGGAGTGATGAAGTGTACTCAGCTAGTAAGTGGTGGCATGCTACATCAAACATATCCTGATGTTGACAGGGAAAACGTCAACTAAATATGAAGTTTAAGTAGATGGATTATACGGACATGTAACTTCTCAGGTTAGTTCGGTCCCGTTAGAGGTAAGGTAGCTTGGTTATAATTAAATACCTGCTGTTAAATATTTACACTAGTAATATCTGTACCAAATATCCAGGGATTTCTACACTGTACAGTACAACTCTACCACACATCCGTGGATGTTTTAACCCTACGATACTACATATCGCAGGGCATTTAGACTGTATATACTTGTCTAGGGATGGTTAGACTGTATAGTACAGCTTTACAACATGTCCAGTGATATTTACACTATCTAGCACTTCTCTACATTATGTTCGGGGATTGTTACACTGTACAGTACAACTCTACCACACATCCGTGGATGTTCTAACCCCACGATACTACATATCGCAGGGCATTTAGACTGTATATACTTGTCTAGGGATGGTTACACTGTACAGTACATCTTTACAACATGTCCAGTGATATTTACACTATCTAGCACTTCTCTACATTATGTTCGGGGATTGTTACACTGTACAGTACAGCTTTACAACATGTCCAGTAATATTTACACTATCTAGCACTTCTCTACATTATGTTCGGGGATTGTTACACTGTACAGTACAGCTTTACAACATGTCCAGTAATATTTACACTATCTAGCACTTCTCTACATTATGTTCGGGGATTGTTACACTGTACAGTACAGCTTTACAACATGTCCAGTGATATTTACACTATCTAGCACTTCTCTACATTATGTTCGGGGATTGTTACACTGTACAGTACAGCTTTACAACATGTCCAGTGATATTTACACTATCTAGCACTTCTCTACATTATGTTCGGGGATTGTTACACTGTACAGTACAGCTTTACAACATGTCCAGTAATATTTACACTATCTAGCACTTCTCTACATTATGTTCGGGGATTGTTACACTGTACAGTACATCTTTACAACATGTCCAGTAATATTTACACTATCTAGCACTTCTCTACATTATGTTCGGGGATTGTTACACTGTACAGTACAGCTTTACAACATGTCCAGTGATATTTACACTATCTAGCACTTCTCTACATTATGTTCGGGGATTGTTACACTGTACAGTACAGCTTTACAACATGTCCAGTAATATTTACACTATCTAGCACTTCTCTACATTATGTTCGGGGATTGTTACACTGTACAGTACAGCTTTACAACATGTCCAGTAATATTTACACTATCTAGCACTTCTCTACATTATGTTCGGGGATTGTTACACTGTACAGTACATCTTTACAACATGTCCAGTAATATTTACACTATCTAGCACTTCTCTACATTATGTTCGGGGATTGTTACACTGTACAGTACATCTTTACAACATGTCCAGTGATATTTACACTATCTAGCACTTCTTTACATCATATTCGGGGATGGTTACATTGCAAAGTACATCTTTCCAACATGTTTTTGGATGGTTGCACAATATAGTACATATTAACAACGTGTATGTGGTTGGTTGCACTATATAGTACATCTTTCCAACATGTCCACGGATGGTTACACTGTATAGTACATATTTACATGTCCAGGAATATTTACACTATCTAGCACTTCTTTACAACATGTCCAGGAATGGTTTAAGATATCTAGTACTTCTTTACAGCATGTTCATGAATGGTTTACACTATCTAGCATTTCTTTACATGTTTACTAATATTTACACTATCTAGCACTTCTTTACAACATTTCCAGGAATGGTTTACACATCACGGCAGTTGTATTTGTATTTTGTCTCCACAATTAAAACTGTCTATTAACTATACAATTATATTTTCTCTTTTCATTATTCTAATTAAACGCTTGCCTCTTAGAGAAGGATAATTAGATATTTTGACATTTAAACGATATGTGAAACTTAGAATAAATTGTAAAATAAAATTGTACAGTTTCTCTGTAATACGTGGAATTTCTGGAATACTTTTATAAAGAACATTGAATACGAAGGTTTCAAAAAGGCTAAGCATAATATTAATACGAGATGTTGAAATATTCAACAAAGCCGACTCTTTGTCTGCTTGCTAACGTGATGTTTGGTGGAGAGCTGGCGCTTTTGCTGTCAAAGAAATCGCAGTTCCGTTTGTGTTGAAATGTCTGAGATGCCTCTCTGTGGATGCTCTCTCAACCAGGGAAAACCAAATACAAATATTGCTGGCCAGGCGTGCTAACCCTCACACCTTTGTCTCTTTTTACTTTTATCAAGGCATTATTGCATATTTCACTTACGTGTGTAAACCATCAGGGAATTACCAAAATTAAACATACATTTTGTAAATTATTACAGTAGAATATTACAAATAGATTTCTTTTTCAATACTCGTTTGTGAACAAATGTGTGACTTTTTAGTAATCTAACTCCCTGAAGAGTACTTGTGGCTGAGTTCACTTCTTGGGAACCATCAAAAACAAAAAATCCCACTCTTGTGTAGTTGATTGCTGAAGATAACGTTTCACGTGGTTGGCACCTGGGTGCTGTAGCCTTAACCTGGAAAACAGAACACACACTTATCAGTAATATCACCTCTTACTGTATCCATCTACAAATCTTAAAATTGAATGATTTGAGAAGCATTTGAATTTCGAATGTGTTATATTACATTCTTAAAAGTGTGTTTCCACAATAGTTTGTTAACAATTTCAAATTAATTTGACAATGGAAACGAATGAAATACCCTCCCGGGATCGACAATGCTGCGGATTGCATGTAATAGAACAGCTATATTTAATAAATCCTTCATTTTTACTGCATGCAGAGCTTAGAATTGTCTCCCAGGCGTCATCAAAGAACTGGAGAGCCAGCCACGGTACAATTCAGCTTTGAAGAACTACTTGAATCGAACGACCGCGGCTGCCGACACAGATAACGTGGACGTGGGTGTGACCAGACAGAATGAATGACTGAGTCTATGGTTCTTTGTTTTAAGTTTGTTTTAACGATGGATGGATTGTGAAGGAAACAGGATTTTCCGGACATTTGCCATAGTTCAGTAGACAAAAAAATCAGTAACACTAAATTTCGAGATCTGCAATCTGATCTCTTCATCAGGTAAAATGAGTCTATGGATTAAATAATACATTTTTGTTTTTTATATAACATATTTTATTTTTCAAAAGAATGATTTAGTTTTAATTTTAATTTAAAATGATTTAAAAGCAGTAAACAGATTCAAATCAAATGTATTATTTTGACTAGAGTCATGTGCTTAGTAGTTGGTGTTTTGTAGGTTAGATGTAGGAAAAGGCCATGTGACCCTAATGTATTCATGTTCAAATGAAGAAATTATTCTTTTATTAACTCATTCCCCTGTATACTTCACATGTTAAAAATTAGAAAAGTGCCAACCTTGTCTTCTTCAGAAGAGCCTGAGGTCGAGATTACCTCATACCGTTACATAGGTATTTCCTAACCGGACTTTTAAAGCTGCGCAAAGAAATTTACAGCTTATTATTGTTCAGTACATAAAGATAAATGGGGTTAGGACGAAATTCAGTGAAGTGGAGTGATGATGGTTACCAAAATAAATAATTAGAATTGTTTTTTAATTAGAAAATATTAATAAAAATGTTGGTTACATAAACGTACTAAAGGATAATAGAATATTGGACATTTATCATTGTTATATGGTATAAAGTCAGCATCGTATAACGCTGTTTCGAGGATTAAAATATTCCTTCTTCTTCAGTTGTTAAAACTCACAATACTCGTACATAAACATAGACACAACACTTAAAAAAAACACACACACACAAAATAAACAGTGCAGTAATGGAGTTATTACTAAAAGATTTTGCAAAACCAACGTAATGTTTGAGTGACAGTCCATTGCCAGACCTTTTTTAGTGTTTTTGGCATGTTTATGTATCTTTAATATTAGAAACGTAGTGTTATGCTTTTTGTAACTTAAAATGATGACGGATAGTCATAAATTACCGTGCGCACAGTGCATCGACCAATGGGAAAAAATAAAAAAAACATATTTTTTGAATGTGTTTTACGCTTAATAATTGTTGATTGTACACTACATTTTAGAGCCTCATTACGTATTTTATCTTTTTGGAATAGCAACAGTTGGCGCCCCTGCTTATCTTATCTCGTATATCCAGTCGAGATAAACCGTTCTGGACTGGTTCTTTCTTTCTTGACCTTTCCTTCATTTTCATGTTAGGTTACCTTGCTTTCAAAACTATATTTTTATACATTCAATAGTGTTAAAACATTTTGCATTGGTTTTAAGATTTCCAATTAATTTACAATCCTTTCTACACGAAGGACCAAGCTGTTGAAGGTAAGCACTTACTTTGTAATAAAAGCAACTTTAACAGTGATTTTCTCCAAAAAGCTAAAACCGTCTCTCAGTCAATAGCACTACGTCATTTCTTGAACACTTTTGAACAATTTTGCTTGCCGAAATTCTGCCCCTATCTGTGTTATACATTTTGTAACATAAAACGATGACAGATAGAGTGATACATTACCATATGTCATATAAAATTGTCATTTTTAAAGTAAAAATTATATTAATAGTTTTATGGTTACTATATACAATTATCAAATTAGTTTTTCTAATTTGGATAAATTAAAGTAAGATAGTTGTTTTTCACTAACTATGAAATTGTTCATTATAATAATTGAACCTAGAACATTATACCGATATCCTCTTTCCTGTAGTAATAAAAGTATATCGTGCTACACAGTCTGAGGTACGGTAAAGAAATTACTGGCGAGTAATTGAGAAGGTAAAGAGACAACAGATAACTGCAACGAGTTTGTACTTTCTGCCATTGGAATACTAAATGGTCTAGCTCTAGTTTCTTGGTAAACTTTTGTTGTAATAGTTTCTTCTAAGGTTGTAATCCACCAAACTGTAACTCAGAGTAAAATATAATGAACTAAAATAATGACATAAGGCCTTAAATTGGTCATCGTATGTATAACCTCTGTGTTAAACTCTATGATTTATAACTAATGAAGCCATTAAAGACTCTGCTTACTATGTTTTCTTATTAGTATATTATATATATATATATATATATATATATATATATTTATATATATACATTCATTAAATTTGTATAAAGTGGCAATAGCCGAATTTAATTTATTTAAATAAATATTGAATCACAAAAAGTACTTGCTCCGCCGGGAGTCGAACCCGGATCTCTCACTTGCCGGGTGAATGTGCTACCATTACACCACAGAGCGCTTACTTTTTCCGATTCAATTATTTTGTATTTGGCCGTATCTGTCACATATGCGTTTAAATAAGCAAACTAACATATGATCGGAAGACCAAATACCTGTCAAACGACTTTTATTTACATTAAATTGTATAAAATGGCAATAGCCTTATTTAATTTCAATAAATATTGAATCACAATATATATATATATATATTTATATATATATATATATATATATATATATATATATATAAATGTTCGTGGTGTGTGTGTACTATTAAATAAAATTCCCCCTCTCACTCTCTCCCCCCTCCCCTTCCCCTTCCCTCTCTCGTCCCCTCTCACCCCTTCCCTCTCTCTCTCCCACTCTCACTCTGTCCCACTCAGTGTTGATCCTCTCAACAATGCAAATTCAACGTTAGCGTCGGACATAAAATTCACTCGAACCAGAAGTGCTCATACACGTGCAAAGCCTACAAGATTTATGCGACGCCGTGGGTAACTACTAGTAGCATATAAATACATGTAACCAAATCTAGATAGGGTGATACCTAATTCAACGTTCCGGTATCTATCTATTGATATATGTTTGTTTCCTGTACACAGGAGTTATTATCTTCCGGCCAATTTCCTTGTTGTGATTACGTCTAAAACGGCAAACGCGTATTGTATTCACTTCTCTTGTTAACTATAATGTAATATACACGCTCTAGCGAATGTAATGCAACTGTAATTGGCCCAGCTTTAGCAAAGCTGTCATTCGTGAGGCTGGAGTAATTTCCTTTCTGTATATTTGTAGATCTGTTCTTCTGTCTGCACGCTATGTCGAAAACGAAGTGGCCTGTAAACTTAAAATTGAACAGTACACTAGGAACATTGAATTCGAATATGGTGAATGTCGCTCCTTTGGATTTGGCTGAGCGGCAGCGAATATTTTTATAATGGTCTTATAGGCAACCATAATGGCAACGAGGATACTTTTATAATAAATTAAATTTTTAAACAAACAGAAAACTTTTAACATGTGGCATGTTAACACATGTAGCCTAACTTAGCCTAATTACCTAATTCGTGTGTACGTATTATTTAAACGTATAAGTATTTAAATTTTATGATGTAAATACTGAAATGAAATTAACTTTAATGAACAAAAATGAGAATGTATCATGTGGCAAGATATCTCGAAATCGATATCATTTGTAGATTTGAAATTTTGCAGGAAACTATTTCTACATAGACAAGAATGAGGTCTATGCTATTGGATGTCCGATCAGGGATGTTGGCTGAGCTTCGGTGAAGCTTATCATTCAGGAGGCCGACACATTTTCTCTTTCTTGTCGGGGATGTTATTTATTTCCCGTATGATTGCCGGCCGTTCTGTATGTTAACAATAAAATAGGCTACTGAGTTGAAATTTAGCATTGAACCTCAGCGAAGCAAGTTACACTATATGTGGTTTAGCGTCCTCCTATTTTTTTTAATGGCATTAGAATAAGATTTGATTAGAATCTGAATCGAAAGTTACAGTATACATTCTAGTAATATTGTTCTGTATTCGCCAAAGAAGAGGAGTATGCACCAAACAGACAGATGTTGAAACAAAAGATCATTTCTGTTACAACATTGTATGCTTTACAAGTAATGAAATTAGCCCTGGGCAGAGAAGCAATCAGTTCTTGAGTAAACGTCCGCTAGAAAGTTCCCCCAGAAAGCTTCCCCTTCCCTACTCAGCACCAAATAAAACACCCCAGGACACCAGTTGGCTCATCTCATGGCTTTAATTGGTTATTGCTATAAACCGTGCAATCCTATGAATTGCAACAATTCACGCGTCTATTTAAATTATTTCAACTTCAAACTTCAAACTGGACATATTTATTATACATCGTTACTCTCGCATACAGTATAGAAGGTACAGATAATGAGTACACAATGTTATATATCCAGTTACAATACCACATACTGTAGTACCATTAGAGTATCTCGTGAAGCAGCTGGTATAGTTTATCAGTTTAATAGAGTGTTATTATATCACCAGGCACAGTTATATGTTTATCACTTTACCACATTATATATTTAATGGAATATGGACTTATGGATTTAATGGATAATGGAATAATGGAAATGGAAATATTAAAACAGTTTAATTGATTTTATTATTATAGATCAAATTATCTTTGTTATCTGTCAGGGCTTTTCACGTTTTACGAGACATATAGACGTAAAAGGCCAATCTAAGAATATTAAATTTGCCTATTTCATTAGGATATAGAGCGTGATCCAAACTGTTTCTTGCTTATAATTTTTATACAACAGCGTAAGGGGATGGTCTGAAAAACTTGCAATCTCAACATGAAGATGGCTTTACTCGTAAATAAAAGATATTGAGTTTTGTTGATGATCTGTTGACAGTTATTCAACAAAGTTTCAGCCATTTTGGACACGCAGTTTTTATGTAACAGTCGTTTGAGTATTTCTTGTGAAGATGGGAGAAATCGAATATCGTGCTGTCATTAACTAATTATTTTTTGAAGCCAATACGCCTTCGCAAATAAAAATTGAGTTGGATTCTGTGTATGGGGACTATTCACCATCATTTACCTCAGTGAAATTTTGGGCTGTTGAATTTAAACGTGGCCGTAAGAGCTTGGAAAATGATGATCGTTTGGGCCGTCCCAAAACTGCAACTATCGATTAAACATCGCCAAATTTCACCAAATGGTGCTAGACAACCGCCGAATTAAGGTGAGAGAGAGATAGCAGAGGTTATGAACATGTCAAAAGATCGTGTTTGTCACATAACAAATCAACATTTAGGCATGAGAAAGCTGTCCGCGCGTTGGGTATCGCTTTGCTCTCGTTAGACTAAAAAGGTTTCGATTGAACCTCTTAAAGATTTAGTAAGAAAAAGTTACATTACGAGTATGTGCAACACAGATCAAATTTAAATACTAAACTTCGTGCTTACTGATTTTCTAAGGTTATATAGTCACGTAACTTTCCAGATTGCTGACAACTAACTAGACGTACAAACAAAGTACTGGGATACGTATACTTTACTAATTTCACCAGAATGGGCTTGGGTATGGAACTGTAATAAAGTAGTAAGGAAGTTTACAGTAGAACATGAAACTCTGCTGAAGGAGCTTCACTCGCTGTTCAGTCTTTGGCTTCTTCAAACTAATGGTTAGTGGACCATTTAATTACAGTTAGTGGACTATTTAATTAAAGTTAGGGGACCATTTAATTACAGTTAGTGGACCATTTAATTACAGTTAGTGGACCATTTAATTAAAGTTAGTGGACCACTTAATTAAAGTTAGTGGACCATTTAATTAAAGTTAGTGGACCATTTAATTACAGTTAGTGGATCATTTAATTACAGTTAGTGGACCATTTAATTAAAGTTAGTGGACCATTTAATTACAGTTAGTGGACCATTTAATTAAAGTTAGTGGACCATTTATTTACAGTTGTGTTTTTTTTAGAGTCAATCTTTTCAGTTTCATAAAGATTTACAAGGAAACTAAAACATTAAGGTTGATTTTAATGACATTTTTTTAAAGTATCGATGCTGAAAGTTGGCATCTTTTGTTTTATATCATCGAATAATGTAGTATTAAAATAGGTGTTAGACTCCAAGCTTATCTCACTTGAAAATGGAGTCGGCATATATTTTAAAATAAATTATATGGACTCTCTTATCCTTTTTTGTTATGGAGAGATAGATATTCAGTATTTGTAAAAGATTTTATCATTAATGATTATATTTTTTCTGAATTGGCTAGATAGAATTTAGTGCATGAAATGTATACAACTCAAAGAATTATTTAACCCTCCAACTGTTGTTTATCAAAATTTTGATAAACATAACCCTTAGCGGATTGTTGTTCGTCAAAATTTTGATAAACAAACATTCCCTTGCATAATCACTCATAACAGTATATTCCGGCAACGTATCGATTCGATTCATGCACCATTGGATTCGGGGAAAAAAAGCCTAAGGAATACTATAGTTTTATTCCTCTTTATATTGTAGTTGCAACGTACCAAGTTTGTAGTTTGGAACGTAAAAGATGTGACCGCCATGTTGTCGATGCCGTCTGAGTTGTTGATGTGACGAGTCGTGTTTATTAGTAAGTTTTAGTAGGTTTATTTGTGTTTTAGTGTTGTGTTTAGTGTGTGGTGAATTGTTAAATATTGCAGTAGTGCAAATAAATATATTTTAGAATAAATAAATTTCTCGAAAATTTTTCGCAAAATTTTTGAGTAATGACAAAATGAAACTTTTTTCGACTCTTCAAAAAAAAAGTTATGGAATTTATTTTACTACTGCTGTATAGTTTACTTCATTCTGAGTAATAAAATATGCAATATAATATGTATAGAAGTAAAACTGTATTAGTAAAAACTTTTATTAGCAAACTCTTACATATACACCCTATTTTCACAATTTATGCGCATCGCTGCTTTTTGTTATATAGTGTTATTATAGTTTCATAAATTTGTATAATGCTTATGTGTTTCTGAAACTAGAATAAATTTGACACACAATGGTGCTCTCACTTTTATAGTTTTCTTACTATAACTTGGTTTGCTAGGTATGGTCCCCCCCCAAATAAAAAAAAAAAATGTAAATTTTGAATTTCATGGAAAAAAAATTTTAGTAAACATTTTTTTAAGGCCAAATTTAAATACTAATATTATTATATGTTTAATTCTGAACACAAAAATATATACTTCTATATATATTACTTTTAATTTATATTTTTAATAATTTTTTTTTAAAACCCTTGCACGAGGCTCGAAAACATGCCGCCACTACAGGAAAAAATGACTGCCAGTTGGAGGGTTAATACATAAATATGAGTCATAACTGCCGTTATTTTGTTTTTGTTTTCTTGTAATAATAAAAGTATAAAGTTTAATATCGTTAAAGTGAGTATTCTTTCTAAATTTAAAGAAATGATACTGTATTTACATACTGTGAACAAATTAAACTTAATCTATTTTAGTAACAATAAGCGCCGCTTGTTGTCTAGTGTTCTTAATGTATTGTTGTTAGCTGAGCGTAAGCGAAGTCTAAAAATCATGGGGTTGAAAAAATGTATTTATATCTATATGTTTTTCTTTTTTGTTGCCGGCATACAGTATTATAAAAGAAAATTGAAAAATACAAAATATTCGCTGAGAACCTCAGTGTGGCCATGTCTTGTCACAGTAAATCTGCTATTAGTTATTTATTGCTAGATTCAGATAAATTTGGTTTCATTAGATTTCTAATAAAATTGACCAAAAATGTTTTTCTTACAGTTATTTTGTGTTGGTCTTTAAGAAATTCAAAGTAAAAATCTTTGAACGGCTGACTTTAATAATAATTAAACATTTTTGTCGCAACTGGCCTTTTTACCATAAACAGTTAACCAAAATATGTTAAGTTTTAATTTATTTAGTAACGTATTGGTCATCCGATCCTATGTTAGTTTGGTTATTTAAACACATATATTACAGCAACTACCAAATTCTAAATAATTGAATCGTAAGGGCAATGTGATGTAGTGGTAGCACACTCACCCGGCAAGGGAGAGATCCAGGTTCGAGCCCTGGCGGAGCAAGTACTTTTTGTGGTTAAATCATTATTTTAATTATAAATGTCAGTGAGCGCGCTCGTGTGTAAATTGTTTCAAACAATGACAAGTTGGAAAATGTTTTCTCAGCTCGTTAGTTCCGAGAAGCAGGTTGTAGGTTAACACCGAGACCTCACATATGTTTCTTATGTCTCAGATTGACGCCGTCTTCGGGTAACAGCAACATCGACCTTGTAACGGGTCTTTGATTGCTTTGAGTAATTTTGTTCAATTTGCTTTTATTTAAAAACAACACTTATAGTTTTATACATAACTATTACAGATTGAAAGCTTGAAAAAAAGTTATATTCTTCTTATAAATATTAAATATATAATATATTTTCAGATATTCTTTTTCTAGACAGGGTGTAGATTAAGTCCTGATGCCCTTTAGGTATATTTAAACGGATTGAGATATCAATGTACAACCTTCACCATACTTATTAAATTACTTTCTTGGATTTGTTTGAGGATAAAATAATTTTACCCTTCCCCCCTCTTTTCAAAGGTGGGTATAGGGGGGAAAATTAAAATTTTCAAATAGCAACCCCTATCTTGTGACATGTCTTATTAAATATTTTTTTAATAGAAACGCAATGACACTAAGAAAACACCTCTACGTCGTTTCTAGAAAAAGTTTTGGGCGAATAACACAAAAAAATAATAATCCGTAGGAACAATGCCAATGTCTTGCGCATATTAACACAATGCATGCGTGATACCTTTTAAGGGATTTTTGAGGGGCCCGACCTTCCCTTTACGTAGTATCTAATGTTTCTGGTGTGCATAGTTTTGGTAAGAGGGTTCTTTTTCCATGTGGCATTACAATGTAAGGTATTATTTACACCCTTAGATGTAAGGGGTTGTATGCCCATAATATTTCCTACAATCGTCGTAGAGATGTTTTGTTAATCCATTGCGCTTCTTTTGAATTTACTTTTAAAATGACATATCACAAGATTGGGTTGCAATGTGAAAACTTAAAGTGACACTTCTCTACACTTCGTTTGAAAAAAGGGGGAAATATTTGTATCACTTAAAAAAGTGGAAACGTGTTTTTAACAACAGGCATGGTTAAGATTGTACATCGATATCCCAATCCGTTTGGAATATATCCATAACTTAATTTACAGTCTGTATATTGAACTCCACTTGGATGGCGGTTGCACACTTTTCCTCCTACATTTTAAAGTTTCGTCTATGTTTGTATTTATCAACAACATAAAAATAAAATAATTACACTATAATTGTGTTAATGATTTGTATTTAGTATATACATTTTTGTTTTGGAGGATATAGAGTGCTGTTGGAAATGTTTCAAAATGGGAAAAGGAGTAAAGTTTTAAATCATAAAATTACAATAAAATTATCAAAAGTGGACAAGATTCTTAATTCTGGTATACTTTAACCCATACTCAAATTCCAACAGTTACCTTCACAAAGCATTTATTTTCATAATTAGTTTTTGTCTTGTTTTAAATAAATAAAAATATACATATTTCCAACAAATTAGATTATTAAACCAGAAAATGTATATAGTATATTACCGAAATATTTTTCCAAGTTATGAAGTATTATTTAAAATTAAAATCTACAAATATAAAAATCCATTATGCCTTTTTTAAAGCCTATTTTACATATTAATGCTAACTAATACAATGTAATAAACTAGCAAAAATTAAATTATATACGAATTATATTGCCTTTATCGCAGTCATTTTATCACGTATGACAAACAAGGCTGGAGAGCGCTCATGTTATACGCGCCATCTATTAAGTGTTAAGATGACCTTACGCCACGTTAAATGCTCATCTATCATTCAGGGATCTGCAGCAGTTCCCTCAACCTTTTACCTCATAAACCTCGAGTGCAAAAGATTGTTTCAACAGAGTCTCTAGCATGTTATAAATGTGTAATACCACACGATATTACTCATTTACCAAGAAATGTTTTTAAATCATACATTTTCAAATAATTATATTTTAAATGTCTAGAATTATGTATGTTTTAATACATCTACTAAATCTACAACTTATGTACTTTTAGTAAAAAAACATTGACTAAAATTAATTTTCTACCACTCTAATTGTAATAAATTTAATTAGCTGAGTAATTTCTTAATTACTAGCCTCGAAATATCATTGGATATATGAATTATTTACCAACTTGTCCTCAATTTATTAGCCTGTTAGCTCTTTCCAAAATGTATTGATTACCAAAAAAATACCTTCATAGGTAATTAGCCTTCAGATTACAAGTAAGTTTTTGATCTTTTTAGAATTAAATTCTTTGTCTTGGTGGTTAAATGAATCAACGAAACGTAAATTCAAATTTTGTTTTCTAACCGTATGTGACTTTTGGGACAAACCTTCATTACGTGAACGGTTTGAGACATATAATTTAAGATTTTTTTAGCAGTTAAATTAGTTTGACAACTAAATTGCTAGAGATATAAATATCAATTGAAATTAAATGGATTAGGATTATAAAACATTACGTAAATGATACGATGGTTCTGACACAGACAAGAGCAAATAGCTAACACTGTCAGAATATGTTGGCTCTGGCCCAAACTGAGTCTTGACTGAATAATTCTGCGAACCTAATAATAACTTTCATTCATCCGGAAAGTTCGGGTTTACTTTGATAATATGCGTTTAATTTAGCATTAAAACATTCTTGTAATATTATTTCGTTTTTTAATTGTATATGTTATCAACCATTTGAAAAAAATGTTGTACTAAATGAGAATACACGCATTCTGTCCGTAGCAGACAGAAAGAACACGTAGGCACAAATAATATGGCAATAGTAAATATACAACCCACATCAAACATCGGTTGCTCTTCATAATAATGCAATAGGCAATAGTCTGTATTTCAGTAAGTCTAACACATCATCAACAACAAGTAGTAACTAAAAGCTTTGATTATATTGTATTAGTTACACAGGAGAAAATCATTCATAAGGACTAAGTCCAGAGGATTATTTCAGTTAGTTCTGAGGACTGCCGCTAGGGCTGCACCAAGTAACTCTGATTGTTGCCGTTCAATTATTTACTGCCTGAGCTAGTTAGCCGCTCACTCTACAGATGGCAGTCCAAGCGCTTACTAATTCCGTGAGTTAATTTGTAGCACTAGATGACTTATCTGTAGCACTAGATGACTTATCTGTAGCACTAGATGACTTATCTGTAGCACTAGATGACGTATCTGTAGCACTAGATGACTTATCTGTAGCTCTAGATGACTTATCTGTAGCACTAGATGACGTATCTGTAGCACTAGATGACTTATCTGTAGCACTAGATGACTTATCTGTAGCACTAGATGACTTATCTGTAACACTAGATGACGTATCTGTAGCACTAGATGACTTATCTGTAGCACTAGATGACGTATCTGTAGCACTAGATGACTTATCTGTAGCACTAGATGACGTATCTGTAGCACTAGATGACTTATCTGCAGCACTAGATGACGTATATGTAGCACTAGATGACTTATCTGTAGCACTAGATGACGTATCTGTAGCACTAGATGACGTATCTGTAGCACTAGATGACGTATCTGTAGCACTAGATGACGTATCTGTAACACTAGATGACGTATCTGTAGCACTAGATGACGTATCTGCAGCACTAGATGACGTATCTGTAGCACTAGATGACGTATCTGTAGCACTAGATGACGTATCTGTAGCACTAGATGACGTATCTGTAGCACTAGATGACGTATATGTAGCACTAGATGACGTATCTGTAGCACTAGATGACTTATCTGTAGCACTAGATGACTTATCTGTAGCACTAGATGACTTATCTGTAGCTCTAGATGACTTATCTGTAGCACTAGATGACGTATATGTAGCACTAGATGACTTATCTGTAGCACTAGATGACGTATCTGTAGCACTAGATGACTTATCTGTAGCACTAGATGACTTATCTGTAGCACTAGATGACGTATCTGTAGCACTAGATGACGTATCTGTAGCACTAGATGACGTATCTGTAGCACTAGATGACTTATCTGTAGCACTAGATGACGTATCTGTAGCACTAGATGACTTATCTGTAGCACTAGATGACGTATCTGCAGCACTAGATGACGTATCTGTAGCACTAGATGACTTATCTGTAGCACTAGATGACGTATCTGTAGCACTAGATGACTTATCTGCAGCACTAGATGACTTATCTGAAGCACTAGATGACGTATCTGTAGCACTAGATGACTTATCTGCAGCACTAGATGACTTATCTGTAGCACTAGATGACGTATCTGTAGCACTAGATGACTTATCTGTAGCACTAGATGACGTATCTGTAGCACTAGATGACTTATCTGTAGCACTAGATGACGTATCTGTAGCACTAGATGACTTATCTGTAGCACTAGATGACGTATCTGTAGAACTAGATGACTTATCTGCAGCACTAGATGACTTATCTGTAGCACTAGATGACTTATCTGCAGCACTAGATGACGTATCTGTAGCACTAGATGACGTATCTGTAGCACTAGATGACTTATCTGTAGCACTAGATGACTTATCTGTAGCACTAGATGACTTATCTGTAGCACTAAATGACTTATCTGTAGCACTAGATGACTTATCTGTAGCACTAAATGACTTATCTCTTGTATAATTAATACAATCAAAGGTACAAGTCATTTTTTAATCACGTGGTTTACTTAAAACTACTGAAATTCTATTTACTGCAGCTTTGTTTACATCTATGTGTCAGTATTGAACGGGTAGATTATTTTTAAGTACTCTACGGTTTTATATATATATATATATATATATATATATATATATATATATATATATATAAATATATATGTATATATAAATTCATACTTTATATATATATATATATATATATATATATATATATATATATATAAAGTATGAATTTTAAATATCTGAACAATTCAATTACTTAAGGAACTCGTAGTAATTGTGGACTGTTTCTACACAAGTTCTAAAATATCATTCTGTCTGCAATATCAACGACATCGTTGCATTGCAGGTTGTTGTTCGTTACTGCAATACAAATCACTCCCATTAAAAAACGATACGCTTCGTTAGTTTACAAATATGACCGCGATTTGAAAAAAAAACTGCACCAGTGCTCTGTGTATTGATCACGCTGACTTAATTTGTCAAATAAAAAACTCAAATAAATTTATTTTTTAAATACTTCCAACAATTTTACCTGTTAAAGGTGTGAAAATTGACAGCACATAGGGCAACGTCTGTGCGTACTGTCCAGTTCTAATCTAGGTCTGTACAAAGTAATTACAATAATAGTAAAATAAGAGATGCTGTGTATAAATGAAAAGTAAATAAGAAATAAAAACAGAATATCTAAAAAAATTGAAATCGTGAAGTTTACTCTGTGACAGTGTCAGATTTTAGACGCTGCACTACACAGAAGGTGAAATGAATGGTGACTTAAAGTAAATTTTTGGTTAAATATTAGATATTATATGTTAGTTAAATCATACAATTACATCATGATTTAAGTGACCATTATACTTAAACTTACATTATCTACCTTCACTTCACACAATAGTTTTTAATTGGCTGAGCGTTAGTGAAGCATATCATTGAAGAGGCTGTTATATCTAAGTTGAATGTATGTTTGAATGCACACAGTTACATGTATATGGTTTTAAGGCATGATTGATAGTTTTTATACTAAACACGGAGTTAAACTATCGGCCTTATCTTTAACTGAGAAATATTTAATGCTACATTTGTGGTGAGATAGAGTATTAAGATAAAAGATGACAGGTTATATTTAGAGGCTATATATTATCACAAGCACTCATAAATTTGGTAATGCTTGATTTAAGATATCATAACAGATCGTGTAAGACAGGAAACCCAGAATTGCCATATTTGGCGCAGTACCAGAACAAACACCAGTTTTGGCAAAGATACTTTGTAAAATACCTACCAAACCGGAAATATGTTGTAGTAATATTATAACGCTTTGTTACCGTTTAAACAGTAATCAATTTTTCATATAATATACAATATTGTCATTCGAATTTCAATTTTGTAAGTTTAAATCCAGTTGTTGTGCAGCCGATGCTCTTTGGCTGTTGCAATTAAAAACGTTTCCATTAACAAACGATACGCTTCGTTAGTCTGCAAATATAGCAGGTCTTGGATAACACTGCACAGTATTTCTGTTTGTTGATTGCGCAACTCGTGAAACAACGTAACATTATTTCTTTAATTTTTTATGGTATTTTAATCTATCCTATTATGTTACGGCTTTATTATAATATTAATAAAATGTTTAGTAGCTTATTCCGCGTCATTGTTGGATCCATCAGTTATTATTCTTGACTCTTTGTACCCGGAATTGTTAAGGGAGTCAAATGTGCTGAATATTTTTCCAGATACCCAAGTTCCAAGAATAACGTACTTGCTATCGCCTCTATGAAAACATTAAGAATTACAATCAGCTGTGGAGTCAGTACGAGGTCGGCGTGATAGTTCTTTACCGTAATTGGTGTTACACAACATACAGGTAAATAAGGTCAAAATGAAGATCAAACATTCGATTTACCATGTTTATGTTTGGTACCAAATTATACCAGAGCGTTGTGACACGCCTGAGTCTGGAATCACAACCACCATGTTGTGTGTCAACTTCACTAACTCTAAAACATGCACTTAATAATAGAGTCAGTGACAGTATAAATAAACGCGCTATGTTCATGGACAGGAATTTTACAGTAAGTAAAAGTAATTATATATTAGTCATTACTAATTACTTTGAAATACATTATGTTTTTAAGATACAAACACAAAATTATTTTTAATTAATTATTAGTCTACTAAAAAATGATTTTATCAAACTAGTGCTTCAGCTTTACTTTTATACAGCCATCGAATTAAATGCTGTAGTGGGCAGCCACTCAAAGAACAACAGCTGCTACCGATGATTCTCTGCGTGAGATAATTTCGTAATAATTTACAATTATTTTATTTTCCATGCCCCTGATCTTATTATGCTGATACGTTCTGTGTAATATTTAATTCCACAGTTCAATTTAAAATTATATAACAGAAAGTAAAACGTACATATCTAAAAAAGGCATTCCGCAATCGTACTACCTTTTACAACTAAAACTGCAATTTAAATCCTGTAGGAAAGTATTCGAGATACAATTAAAAATTAATATAGGGTAACGGAAACCATAATACTGACTAGTAATAGAAAATATGCGAAGAAAATATGCTCATAATATTAATATAACACCTATTAATCAACGTACACACAATTGTGTTGGAGCAACAAGCAAACCACCAGATAGCCGTATCGCAATTATGTCATCCAACTAATCTGCTGGTTTACATCGAGCTAGTGTAACACCTACTACTCAACATTAGATAATCACACAATTGTGTTGGAGCAACAAGCAAACCACCAGATAGCCGTATCGCAATTATGTCATCCAACTAATCTGCTGGTTTACATCGAGCTAGTGTAACACCTACTACTCAACATTAGATAATCACACAATTGTGTTGGAGCAACAAGCAAACCACCAGATAGCCGTATCGCAATTATGTCATCCAACTAATCTGCTGGTTTACATCGAGCTAGTGTAACACCTACTATTCAACATTAGATAATCACACAATTGTGTTGGAGCAACAAGCAAACCACCAGATAGCCGTATCGCAATTATGTCATCCAACTAATCTGCTGGTTTACATCGAGCTAGTGTAACACCTACTATTCAACATTAGATAATCACACAATTGTGTTGGAGCAACAAGCAAACCACCAGATAGCCGTATCGCAATTATGTCATCCAACTAATCTGCTGGTTTACATCGAGCTAGTGTAACACCTACTATTCAACATTAGATAATCACACAATTGTGTTGGAGCAACAAGCAAACCGCCAGATAGCCGTATCGCAATTATGTCATCCAACTAATCTGCTGGTTTACATCGAGCTAGTGTAACACCTACTATTCAACATTAGATAATCACACAATTGTGTTGGAGCAACAAGCAAACCACCAGATAGCCGTATCGCAATTATGTCATCCAACTAATCTGCTGGTTTACATCGAGCTAGTGTAACACCTACTATTCAACGTTAGATAATCACACAATTGTGTTGGAGCAACAAGCAAACCACCAGATAGCCGTATCGCAATTATGTCATCCAACTAATCTGCTGGTTTACATCGAGCTAGTGTAACACCTACTATTCAACATTAGATAATCACACAATTGTGTTGGAGCAACAAGCAAACCACCAGATAGCCGTATCGCAATTATGTCATCCAACTAATCTGCTGGTTTACATCGAGCTAGTGTAACACCTACTATTCAACATTAGATAATCACACAATTGTGTTGGAGCAACAAGCAAACCACCAGATAGCCGTATCGCAATTATGTCATCCAATTAATCAGCTGCTTCGCACCGAGTTTAAATGGATTATTACGTCAGTCTAACTGAAAATTCTGGATGTAGTAGAGAGCATCTACCTTCCTACATGTACACCTTTATATAATAACAAATTGTACCGAATAGACGAAAAATATGGGGTTGGATACTGCTGAGGTCGTAGTAATGTATACTCGATTTGCAAGGTTTACTTACATGTTTATTTGTGGGAAATAAACATAAAGCACAGCTTCTAGATGTTAAAAATAAAATAATGTATTACCACGTTGCTGCCAAATAGAGTGTTAATGAACTAAATTATGTCATGGGGTGGGCCTAATGGTTCCAATGTTCCATGGGAAGTTAAAAAAACGAACTTAGTAATTATTAAATCTCTAAAATTGACTTCCCTTCACGCTGATGTCGACTCACAAGCGCGGACGTCAGCATCTTGGATCAACATTGCAGCTGTAGTCGGAAAAAGTGAAGATTAGTAGACTAGAAGTCTAAAACGTGAATGCTGCCAGCACTCGAAGTTGTACTCATAGTTAAAATCATACTCAGAAACTCGAAGTTAAAATCAAAGAGACGAAGTTGAACTCGCCTAAAACAAAATCACGACAGCCATTTATCGAGGAACTTAAGATTCATGACAACGTGGTCTCGTCAGAAGGTTATCACCATACTATTATCAATATTAATCTACCAAATAAAACATCAACCAAGGTAAGTTACTTTCCTATTAGCAAAAATCTATAATATGATACGTTACTAGAGTGGATATCTTCCCAATATGAGTCCCAGGTTGAAATGTGTTGTGTCCTATATAAACCCATTCTAATGTATCTCAGCAATGTCGCTTACACTTAACCTTCTTGCAGAAAATCTATAATATGATACCACAATCTGCAACACAACCTTGTTACAGAAAATCTATAGTATGTACATTACCAGAGGGGATATCTTACCCTTATGAGTCCCAGGTGGAAATGTGTTGTGTCCTATATAAACACCTTCTAATGTACCTCAGCAATGTCGCTTACACTTAACCTTCTTGCAGAAAATCTATAATATGATACCACAATCTGCAACACAACCTTGTTACAGAAAATCTATGGTATGATACATTACCAGAGGGGATATCTTACCCCTATGAGTCCCAGGCGGAAATGTGTTGTGTCCTATATAAACAATTTCTAATGTATCTCAGCATTGTCGCCTCGGGTATAAATGTATTGTACTTCAATAATATAAATACATATAGCATTGTTAATTTTTTAAATAATCATGCAATTTCATACTACTACATGCAGTGTCTCCTTCGCCTCCATAAACCTTAAAGAGTTTGGTCAAATTCACTACTATGTGTAGATGCTATAACTTTCACTATATTAAATTATTTGTAGAGTGAAATTCCTTGTTAATCAGGTATTGGGTTAAGATACTCAATTTATTAAGTTTGTACATCCTACTAACAGTAGTCTTTATGTTTAATCTCATTTTCAGTATTTCCTATTCAGGTATCCCTCTGTAATGTATAGAATCCATTCGAGAATTAACAAAACTATTGTAGGTTATTTCGTAGAGCTGAGCTGTACTTTATTATTGAAAAAAGGGAAAGTGTTTATGGTACCTTGCATATTAAGTTGACATAGTGTACATTTGTTACGAAGTCTATCATCGGGGGCTTGAGGTTTCCATTTCTGTCTGTCTGTCTGTCTGTCCACATGACATCTGGAGAACAAACTGATAGAATCTGTAGACTTACAGAAAGTTTGCATGAAGCTCGATTTATATAGAGGCAGCATCGAGTTACGTGGTGGAGCATGTCACTGCATGGACTTAGGCTACGCATTATTATATTTTTAAATTGGTCTTGGCAGCCACATTTTCACAAGGAATTTCAATCTACAAATAATTTAATATAGTTAACAATAATTGTTAACAAACTGAATACATCCATTTATACAGGAGTGTTACATTTCACATGTTAAATATAATAGTAAATCACATAGAAAACAATTTGTACAAACAAATTTAATATAATATAATTTAGGTACTTGTTTAGTTTGACGTATTGCAGTATAAGTTTAAGTAAGGTTATAAATGTAACAAGGAGCCATGTAGCTCTAATTTCCCATATGTACAGATGTACGAATGAAAAAAACACACGTAGCCTAACTGCCAGAATGAAATAATGTATACACTTTAAATTTTGCATGCAACCTCAGCAAAGCCAAGTACGCAATGTGTGATTTAGCAAACTTCCCCGTTTTGAGTTTAGACTTAAAACATTACCGGAATCTTGGATTGTCTCTATTACACAGCTTTCAAAGGGATCTGATTCGGTTGAGGTAAAGAAGTTGCAAAATATTATAAAAAGAGTTGGGAGGATAATAAAATAGTTCCTACCATTAAAATGATCGGGTAAAAATTAGAGAATAAAATCCTCTTCCACACCATCCCTCTCGGCTGACGAGTGCTACTCCATCATTCAGCACTTCATTACTGGTAATGTTTTGTCCTCACAGTTTCTCCAATTACCATCTCAGTTGTGTTTCTCTACAGCAGTTATTACACTGCTCTCCACATCATCTACCTCTCAGCTGACGAGTGCTAATCCATCATTCAGCACTTCATTACTGTTAATGTTTTGTCCTCACAGTTTCTCCAATTACCATCTCAGTTGTGTTTCTCTACAGCAGTTATTACACTGCTCTCTACATCATCTCCCTCTCGGCTGACGAGTACTACTCTATCATTCAGCACTTCATTAATGGTAATGTTTTGTCCTCAAAGTTTCTCCAATTACCATCTCAGTTGTGTTTCTTTACAGCAGTTATTACACTGCTCTCTACATCATCTCCCTCTCGGCTGACGAGTACTACTCTATCATTCAGCACCTCATTACTGGTAATGTTTTGTCCTCACAGTTTCTCCAATTACCATCTTAGTTGTGTTTCTCTACAGCAGTTATTACACTGCTCTCTACATCATCTCCCTCTCAGCTGACGAGTGCTACTCTATCATTCAGCACTTCATTACTGGTAATGTTTTGTCCTCAAAGGTTCTCCAATTACCATGTCAGTTGTGTTTCTCTACAGCAGTTATTACACTGCTCTCTACATCATCTATCTCTCAGCTAACGAGTGCTACTCCATCATTCAGCACTTCATTACTGGTAATGTTTTGTCCTCACAATTTCTAAAAATTACCATCTCAGTTGTGTTTCTCTATAGCAGTTATTACACTGCTCTCTCTACATCATTTCCCTCTCAGCTGACGAGGGCTACTCCATCATTCAGCACTTCATTACTGGTAATGGTTTGTCCTTACAGTTTCTCCAATTACCATCCCAGTTGTGTTTCTGCATAGCAGTTATTACACTGCTCTTTACATCATCACCCTCTCGGCTAACGAGTGCTAATCCATCATTCATCTCTTCATTACTGGTAATGTTTTGTCCTCAAAGTTTCTCCAATTACCATCTCAGTTGTGTTTCTTTACAGCAGTTATTACACTGCTCTCTACATCATTTCCCTCTCAGCTGACGAGTGCTACTCCATCATTCAGCACTTCATTACTGGTAATGTTTTGTCCTCACAGTTTCTCCAATTACCATCTTAGTTGTGTTTCTCTACAGCAGTTATTACACTACTCTCTACATCATCTACCTCTCAGCTGACGAGTGCTACTCCATCATTCAGCACTTCATTACTGGTAATGTTTTGTCCTCACAACTTCTCAAATTACCATCTCAGTTGTGTTTCTCTACAGCAGTTATTACACTGCTCTCTACATCATCTCCCTCTCGGCTAATGAGTGCTAATCCATCATTCAGCACTTCATTACTGGTAATGTTTTGTCCTTACAGTTTCTCCAATTACCATCCCAGTTGTGTTTCTCTATAGCAGTTATTACACTGCTCTCTACATCATCTCCCTCTCAGCTGACGAGTGCTACTCCATCATTCAGCACTTCATTACTGGTAATGTTTTGTCCTTACAGTTTCTCCAATTACCATCCCAGTTGTGTTTCTCTATAGCAGTTATTACACTGCTCTCTACATCATCTCCCTCTCAGCTGACGAGTGCTACTCCATCATTCAGCACTTCATTACTGGTAATGTTTTGTCCTTACAGTTTCTCCAATTACCATCCCAGTTGTGTTTCTCTATAGCAGTTATTACACTGCTCTCTACATCATCTCCCTCTCAGCTGACGAGTGCTACTCCATCATTCAGCACTTCATTACTGGTAATGTTTTGTCCTTACAGTTTCTCCAATTACCATCCCAGTTGTGTTTCTCTATAGCAGTTATTACACTGCTCTCTACATCATCTCCCTCTCAGCTGACGAGTGCTACTCCATCATTCAGCACTTCATTACTGGTAATGGTTTGTCCTTACAGATTTTTCTAATTACCATCCCAATTGTGTTTCTCTATAGCAGTTATTACACTGCTCTCTACATCATCTCCCTCTCAGCTGACGAGTGGTACTCCATAATTCAGCTCTTCATTACTGGTAATGTTTTGTCCTTACAGTTTCTCCAATTACCATCCCAGTTGTGTTTCTGTATAGCAGTTATTACACTGCTCTCTACATCATCTCCCTGTCGGCTAACGAGTGCTAATCCATCATTCAGCACTTCATTACTGGTAATGTTTTGTCCTTACAGTTTCTCCAATTAACATCCCAGTTGTGTTTCTGTATAGCAGTTATTACACTGCTCTCTACATCATCTCCCTGTCGGCTAACGAGTGCTAATCCATCATTCAGCACTTCATTACTGGTAATGTTTTGTCCTTACAGTTTCTCCAATTACCATCCCAGTTGTGTTTCTGTATAGCAGTTATTACACTGCTCTCTACATCATCTCCCTGTCGGCTAACGAGTGCTAATCCATCATTCAGCACTTCATTACTGGTAATGTTTTGTCCTTACAGTTTCTCCAATTAACATCCCAGTTGTGTTTCTCTATAGCAGTTATTACACTGCTCTCTACATCATCTCCCTCTCAGCTGACGAGTGGTACTCCATAATTCAGCTCTTCATTACTGGTAATGTTTTGTCCTTACAGTTTCTCCAATTACCACCCCAGTTGTGTTTCTGCATAGCAGTTATTACACTGCTCTTTACATCATCACCCTCTCGGCTAACGAGTGCTAATCCATCATTCATCTCTTCATTACGGGTAATGTTTTGTCCTCACAGTTTCTCCAATTACCATCTCATTTGTGTTTCTCTACAGCAGTTATTACACTGCTCTCTACATCATCTCCCTCTCGGCTAACGAGTGCTAATCCATCATTCAGCTCTTCATTACTGGTAATGTTTTGTCCTCACAATTTCTCCAATTACCATCTCATTTGTGTTTCTCTACAGCAGTTATTACACTGCTCTCTACATCATCTCCCTCTCGGCTAATGAGTGCTAATCCATTATTCAGCACTTCATTACTGGTAATGTTTTGTCCTTACAGTTTCTCCAATTAACATCCCAGTTGTGTTTCTCTATAGCAGTTATTACACTGCTCTCTACATCATCTCCCTCTCGGCTAATGAGTGCTAATCCATCATTCAGCACTTCATTACTGGTAATGTTTTGTCCTTACAGTTTCTCCAATTACCATCCCAGTTGTGTTTCTCTATAGCAGTTATTACACTGCTCTCTACATCATCTCCCTCTCAGCTGACGAGTGCTACTCCATCATTCAGCACTTCATTACTGGTAATGTTTTGTCCTCACAGTTTCTCCAATTACCATCTCAGTTGTGTTTCTCTATAGCAGTTATTACACTGCTCTCTACATCATCTCCCTCTCAGCTGACGAGTGCTACTCCATCATTCAGCACTTCATTACTGGTAATGGTTTGTCCTTACAGTTTCTCCAATTAACATCCCAGTTGTGTTTCTCTATAGCAGTTATTACACTGCTCTCTACATCATCTCCCTCTCAGCTGACGAGTGCTACTCCATCATTCAGCACTTCATTACTGGTAATGTTTTGTCCTTACAGTTTCTCCAATTACCATCCCAGTTGTGTTTCTCTATAGCAGTTATTACACTGCTCTCTACATCATCTCCCTCTCAGCTGACGAGTGCTACTCCATCATTCAGCACTTCATTACTGGTAATGTTTTGTCCTTACAGTTTCTCCAATTACCATCCCAGTTGTGTTTCTCTATAGCAGTTATTACACTGCTCTCTACATCATCTCCCTCTCAGCTGACGAGTGCTACTCCATCATTCAGCACTTCATTACTGGTAATGTTTTGTCCTTACAGTTTCTCACATTACCATCCCAGTTGTGTTTCTCTATAGCAGTTATTACACTGCTCTCTTCGTGATAATTACTTCGTACTTTTATTATTAATGACGAGTTTATAATTCCACATAAACACTCAACGTTCTCTGTAATTTGCTCATCATAATTTCTACTTTGTTACAGACAAAACAAAGCATAATATATTCATAATGATATCGCCATTATAAAAGTGTGTATTTTATCTATCTATTTAGTTTTACTTCTCAATTATTTTGTCTTTTATTTATATTTTAATTGCATACAATATGGAAAGATCACTAAGATGTTTCTATTGTAATTTTATGTTAACATCAATTGATTCGGGATAGTATTATTTGTGTAAATATTCTTCAGGACCTTTTATTGACTTTCTAACCCCATAAAATTGGGCTTCTTGGCTATTATCATGTACCGGATAGACAATTGTCTGACCGGTAAAAAAGGAAACTGCTAGAGCTTCTTTAACCTTCTGCATGTCTAAGAGTTTTATTCCCAAACGCAGAATAACATTTTTCAGTATATCACAAGTAAAACAATAGCAAAATGTTAGCAAACTCAGTTTCTAACCATGAAAAAATACCATCGTCACAATAAATTTCGTCTGGTAGTTCCTAAAACTGTACTTGGTCTTCTCTGAGTAATTTGGGTTTAAAGACTAAACCGAGATGATTTTTGAAGTTTTTAGATGGACGATACATAGAAACAACAGTTTTTAATGAAAAATTTTGTTAATTAACGTTTATCACATTAAACGCTTTACGGACTAATATTAGCCTTACAACTATACCTAATTTTAAAAGTAAACGATGTTATATATTATGCTTGGGAGTTATATTTTCAATTACGCGGAATATTTTTAATATTTACATTTAAATGCGTTATTAGCAGCAATCAAAAGCTAATTACAAACCTAGGTCACGTGACTATATTTTTCTGAGGGCTTATCTCTGCCGTAATGATAATTTATTCGGTCGTGAATATGATCAATAATTCTAATAATGACATTCTATTGTAATAATACTAATATGTTCTTGTTTTATCTATAGTTTAATCTGGAAATTGCAAATAATGGATGAAGAACCGTTATTACTTTTATGTTGTGTTTCTTGAGAATAAGCTTTAATTCCATTGTCTCTCGTTTTAGGTAAGTTACACTTAGTAAATGCAAACCATATAATTAATTAATTATTACTATACCGTCATTTCCATCTTTATAAAAGGTAATTTTGTCCATTCTTATATGAGTGAATAAACTGTATCGTAACCATTCAAACAATCACAACTTGTCTTTTAAAGAGTGATTTAATTTTAAAACTGAATCAGCAAACCACAGAATGCAGTATTGCATCTTATTGAAATACCTGTTCTCAAACTTGGACACATATACAAACACTAAAGGATGAAATAATTTACTTCTGGTAAAAAAAAGTTCCAGCGTTACCAGAGTGCTTGATAACCGCGCAGTGTAGCGGGTACGGCGGTTATCGCGAGATAACCGTATCAAGCAACGTCGAGCGAGGCTGCTACCTCAGGGCTCTAGCCACAACCTCAGGAATTGATTACTAGAATCCACGAGTTAAACTACTTATGTTTACATATATCCACGTACCTATTAGTTCTATAGAAGCTGTTGCATTTCATATATACAAGGTATTCTCCATTTCTGTCTACGCACACAATAGTATAGTTCACATTAAAGAAATAATAGAGTTAGTGCTTTCTTAAAAGAAAGAATAAATGGTATGAAACTGTCTCTCAAGATGTTGCTATGTTGATAAAAGGTTAACTACAATGTTTGCCTTTATAAATAGTTTTAAAAGTTAAAAGTCTTGATGTGAAAAATATATATTTTACATATTTTTCCTTGTATAATTAAAAAAAATAAAATGTATACTAGATAGAAAATGTTTTGCACAAAGGAGCTATTAAGATCTTCCTCCCCTTTGATCTTCTTCTTGATCTAAGAAAGGACGTTATTTATTTTTGGATAAAGATGTGAGAGTGATCTCTGTTAAGACGCCTATAACTCTCGATAGAAAGGTCCTAGAGAGTTGATACTTGCTCCTCTTAGGAGAGTTGTAGATTAATTTTGGTTCAAGGAAGAATCCTATTGATTTCTAAATCAAAAGTTTAAAGGTCAGGCTTGTTTTGTTCCACTTATCTGTCTGAAAATTTGTGACATGATGGTGCTAGACTTGACAAATTTTTCATAGGTTCCACTCAGACCAAAGAATTGGTTTTATTAATCGTTTTTACTAAACTGGTAGACCGCTCATCTGTGCTACTTTTTTTGTAATGTCCTGTCGATTCCTTCGATATTGTGTTGTATCGGTTCATTCGACTACTTTTCCGATGTAAACCTACCTGAAATATACTATTCCTAGACTTTAGATTCACAAAAAGTTCGATTTATTGACTCGATCAGAAAACTAATTCATTGTTAAGATATTTCTAATATACAGAATAATGATTTAAATATCAGACACTATATTATAAAAGTTAAGTATCGATATTTGAGTTGTAAAATATTTGGTCAATCAAACAAAATATATTCCACCTTAAATCAAACAAATGAGAAATGACACAATGTGATCAATCGCTAGAGACATTCTCAAGTCTCATAAGATTTCCTTAATACTAAATGCCTCACAATAAGGTATTGAATCTGAAAAGCTTTAGCCTGAAGCAAAGATGGGAATATCTTATCTATAAGTATTTTACAAGGCGAATTTAAGGCTAAAAACCCACTATAACGCAACCTGGAGATCAATGGCTTATACAGGTGACATTTGAACCACCACCAATGGCCGGAAGGCGGGTTGGTTACAAGGACAGGATCGCTCAGCGGTCACCCATCCAAGCAGCAGCCACGCTCGACGTTGCTTCATTCCGTTGTCTCACAATAACCACATCCGATACACTACACCGTTGGATAAAACACTCTGTTGACTTTGGGAAATCAACAAATGCAGTTGCCTGAAACTGCATTATTTCATTCTTCATTTAGTTGAAATTTCCTACTACAAACATTCTTCGATTCGCGGTTACATCGTGCAGTCATTAAACATTAGATTATACAGTTGACACTTTAGTTTAGATATTATGTTTTACATACAGTATAGTGTTCTAGATTAAAATTAATATTCTAACTATTTTTAATATTGATTGCTGTGCCATTGTAATTTAATTTGTAATAAAAAACAATCTTATACGTTAAAACACTAAAAGTGAAATATTAAACATAGGGTGAATTAGAATTTACAGACGGATAAATTATACGCAGAACATAGCAGAAGAACCACGCGCACTTTTACACCAGGAGACAATACTGGATTAAAAACTAATTAGCCATAAAATCTCAGCTTCCACCACTTAAAGCTCTTTGATGGTTCAATAAGCACTCGGGTTTACCCTTGAAATCATGTCAACCTCTTTACAAAATCATATTGTATATTGCTCTTTTCATAGATATATTGCTCTTGTAGTCCATCCTGTATGACTGCAATGAAATGGTCTGATAAAATATTAAGAATGTAGTGAAGAAGGATTTCCACTGGCAATCGTTATCGATGCATTATTTCAGAACAAAAGGACATGCATTCATCCTGTATAAAAGCGAGATTTCAACATGATGACATTTGATATTAGATGTTTATTATCGTATCGCAGCATAGCAAATATAGAATATTACAGAGATCCATAATGTCAATTAAATCTGTATACCTCTGTCACATTTTTTGCGTCGTCAATTTTAAATATATAGTACTATATTTCCTTTTAAATATCTTGCAAAAACTTAAAATTTTACTTAGAGTTGCGTTATTCTCTGGTCTGCGTTTTATATATATATATATATATATATATATATATATATAAACACGTTACCATGGAAAACAACACAATAATAGAACACATATTTCATCAAACCTTTAAACAAAAAAACACACTTTATAACGTTTGGAACTGAATTATTTTGAAATAATGATGTCTAAGGAGCTTCTCTACAAAATATTGTTACATATTTCAGTAAGGATAATGGCGGCGGTACCCTAGTACCACGACAATAGAGCCTGTAATCGGATTAAATTCTAATTTTTCCACTGAACCTTTACAAAGAAGATATTTGATAACCTTATGGACTTTGAATTACCTTTTGAACAATAGTATTGTGTAACAGGATTTCGGACATTTGCCATTGTTATGGTTACAGAAGGTACAACCCAACGTTTCGAGGAATTGGAATCTCTCCTCTTCATCAGGTGGGGGAGGTATTAGTACATCCCGAGCACAAGTCCCTGCAGTGCATTCTCTGCACTTCTCCAGTGTATTCTCTAGTCTAGTGCACTTGCATTCTCTGAAGTGACAACGCCTGGACTAGACTCCAAGCAGCTTTTGCGTATGTTTGAACCCTTTTTCTTTCCTTCTTTTCTTCTTTCTGTTCTCTATTTTTATATGTAATAATATCTCTCCCATCTGACGAACAGGATAGATTCCAAGGATAGGGTTCGATAAGCGGACCCGGTATTTTATATTGAAATTGGCAAACGATATTACTTAATCATAACCATCGAAATAATCAAATTGAACAATTAACTTAATCTATGTCAACAGCTGTAAACACTTTCAAATACTACTCGTAATGTAATATTTTAATTTTATATAAGTAACATTTGATTATTAAAAATGGCAGTCAATTTTCGAAAACCACACGACATTGCTTTGAAAGATTATAATACGTTTTTCGTGACTTCAACATGTTGGACTTGTACTGAAAACCCCATTATGTGAAATTTGTGGGAAAGAAACAACTGTAACTGTGAGAGGAGCAAATATCGTCTTCAGTTTTCCCAATTGGTTATAATAATTAGTTTGATCAATGTAAATATTAAATTCATTTTAATTTAAAACATATGATTGTTATTGAGGACTATAGATACTGTACATCGATTAATAGTCTAGGATTTGAGATGCGAATATTAGGTATCGATGATTACATTCTTCGATATAAAAACCGGGTCCGCTTATCGTACCCTACCCGATTCCAATCCTAGAAACGATGTTTTATACATTTTGTAACCATAACGATGGCAGACGTTCGAAATATTGTTATCCTGTCAAACCTTTTATCGTCAGTATCAAATTTTAAACAAATTATTGTGTAAATAAACTTTAGCAGTGTAAATTAATATAAACATATATCATTGACCATAACGACTTTACAGGGAAAATACATCAATGCAGGCTGTATCCGAGCCTAATTTTTCCACGGAACTCCACAAAGGAGAGCTTGGACACTTTTAATTACCTTTGGGACTGAAGTGCTTTGTATGAAGTCATCGACAGTGAATTGTAAATTTGTTACACAAACCTATATACCATACTTATTTATTCACTTTGAACATTATGTTTTTAAAGAAACACCACAATTATAAACCCAATATTGTTCAATATGATTGCAGTAGTACTCTACATGCAACATTTTGATATGTTATTGTAGATTAGGATCTGGCGGCAAGCTGTATCTAAATACCATGTATATTTCTATTTAACGAAATTAGGAAAATTAAAATACACGTATAATTTAGGCAATAAATATGATTCTTTCTTTTATTTATGTGTATATAATATGTACTTACAGAAACACAAATAGTTCAGTTGATACTTCATCAGTTTTATATTGTCAATAATTTGTTTAGTTTTTTATACACCTCTAATTTTAGTTTAATGTTTACATATGTGCTTTGAGTTTAAAATTGTTTTAATTTTATTAAAAGGATCAGGTCCAGTTTTCAAATTCTAATACTTCAAGGTTATAAGATAACATTTAAAAAATATTTCAGAGTTTTCAAGGAATTAAAACTCACGAAGTTATAAAGAGCAGTTTTAGTTTATAAAAACTCTCCTATAACCAATCAACAAATATGTGATGAAAAATATGTAAAGGGGCAAATTTCAGACAATATTTTCTTATATTTTCAAATAAACTAAATTTAATTCATGCTTTTAGAGTTAATCAGGAACATGATTAGAATTTTGTTACATAGAAATTCCAATGAATTTACAAGAACGTTTTTAAATGTTTATCAAACCTTAAATTTTGAAATCTAGTACTTTATAAATATTTATAGACCTTTATTTATCGCTATCAATTAATACGAAAGTCTCATTTGGAAATTATGTTTTATCGCAATTCTACAAATGATGCTTGTGAAACTTCTTTCAATTTTCTAAAATTGAAGACTGAGGAGGGTTATGTTATGTTATGTGAGGTGGGTTAAGGGGGTTTGTGTTTACACGTGTAGCACACATGTAGGCCATATTTATAGACTATCAGTTTTACGTGCTTTTTATAAAAGAATTCGTAATTCACTTTGATGAAACGTACATTTAGTATTATCCTATTAATAAAATAATATAATAAGGTGTACAAACTCTGTATATTACTAAATTTATGTTTAATTACATGTGTCATTTGAAAATATTGCCTATTTTATAAAAGGCAGCTTTGGTAAATTAATCCTTCTAATATCTCAATAAACATTTCCACCTTAACAGCACTCGCACACTAATATTTGAAATTTCATACAAATCCCAGGATTTTCTAAGTCTGAAGGCTTGAACACAAATTAGAGTAGCTTTATGAAAGGGTTCTCAGAAAAAAGAATAAAGCTTTGTAACCAACTTGATGCTAGCTTCCCAGCTTATTGAAGCAGTTGGAGCTTTGCTTCAAAGGAACGACAGTTTTCAATTCTTAACTTATAGAATTTAGTTTTTAATATCTTAGTAATCGTTTTCAGGAATGGGAATACTTCATAACATTATAATTAAAAATAAAGTTTCAAAACACCGTCTGTAGGGCTTTATGCTAAAACTTAATTGAAACTTCAAATCTTTGTATATTTATTTGGTAGCGAACAGTATTCGAAAAGTTTGTAAATTTCTTGAAAAAGAAATAAGAAAGTAGAAGCACTGTTTTAACTGAGGTAAACAAGAAGGACATTATTCTGACATAATGTTCTTCATAATCATGTCCATATACATTTGTAAATCATTTTCCAGTTTTCATAAAATATTATTTGTAAATATGTTATAGTTTACTATAAACCATCAGACAAAAGGATAGCTGGAACGCGACCAATACTGGCGTTATCTCAATGGCGAGTCTCTATCTAAAAGGTCTCATAAGGGAAACTCAATGTCTATAGTCACTACGCGCACTTCCTTCCAAGTAAAGTGGTCCAAGGTGAATTTCAATTTTATTACATCGACCTTTTTTTAAAATAGCCTTCATATATTTCAGTTTAAAGATTGTGAGTGATAAAACTAAAGTACTCAAGTCATAAAGGTTATTTATGCCGTATAAAACTGCGATGAACGTTAAAAATATTCCAAATTGTCGGTTAATTCTATGGAAATTTCTAAAGTCGAGGTGATAAAATATTTACCCTTCAGATAAGCGGAACAGTGAATACATGACCCATTATTCAATCTCCATATTTTAAGCCATATTTTCAAATGCAGATACTCTTCACCCTTCCCAAATTAAAATTGGTAAAAAGGTTATGTAATCACTGCGGTAGCCTATAACTCAACGAACTGGTATAGGGAGTTGAAATGAAAAACGCTTCGGTGTTCTTGTATATGTTTATTTATGGAAACAGATTCCTGTGATGGAACTCGTTAAAAGTGTCAATATTTCAAGTGTACGTATTTTTTTTCTTAAAACATACTTAGACAAAAAATGTAACAAGTTATTGGACAAATTATGAAATACATTTCCTCACTTTTATACTGTTGAAATTACTTACGTTTAAATTTAAAAAACACAAAGTATCAACAATACAACTAAAGTAATAAGTTTTCAATATTTTTAAATCCAGTAGTATCTGATTAATTACCCACATATTAAAATAATAAAGTATGAGGTTATCGGCATAAAACTTTCCAACAACTGCTTCAAATAATTGTACTATTGTATTTAAATTTTAAATTGTATAAGTAAATGTAAGTAATAATTTGAACATATTCTTATAGAAATAGTTTCTTTCTGTTTGCATAATCATGGTTTATCAAACATAATCGAATAAAAATTCTCAAATTCTTGCCTTATTTTATAAACATTCTTACCATTCTATTGTAGAGAACAATATTTCATAAATATAACAAAATATATTGGTAGGCTACTATAGAATTTAAGTGATAAAAAAAATTTAAAATTAGTTGATTTGTTGATAATTTAGTAAAAGATATCTTAGATGTAATATAATAATACAATTATTATAATTTATTAAAATTTGGATATTGAAAAGTATAAGTAAGACGTATTTACAAAAACAATAAGATCCCAGGCATTTGCCTTCGTTATACGAGTACGTTAAAAATTTATAACCCCACGTTTCGAGGATTGAAATCTACCCTCTTCATCAGATGAGAAGACAATTAGTATATCTCACCTTTTAAGTGACAAGAAAATAGCTTTTGCGTACAAGTATTTTGTTCTCCCCTGACGAATAAAGTATACTTCAATCCTTTCAATCCTATACTTATATCCTCTTCATCAGATGAAAAGACAATTAGTATATCTCACCTTTTAAGTGATAAGAAAATAGCTTTTGCGTACAAGTATTTTGTTCTCCCCTGACGAATAAAGTATACTTCAATCCTTTCAATCCTATACTTATATCCTCTTCATCAGATGAAAAGACAATTAGTATATCTCACCTTTTAAGTGATAAGAAAATAGCTTTTGCGTACAAGTATTTTGTTCTCCCCTGACGAATAAAGTATACTTCAATCCTTTCAATCCTATACTTATATCCTCTTCATCAGATGAAAAGACAATTAGTATATCTCACCTTTTAAGTGATAAGAAAATAGCTTTTTGCGTTCAAGTATTTTGTTCTCCCCTGACGAATAAAGTATACTTCAATCCTTTCAATCCTATACTTATATCCTCTTCATCAGATGAAAAGACAATTAGTATATCTCACCTTTTAAGTGACAAGAAAATAGCTTTTGCGTACAAGTATTTTGTTCTCCCCTGACGAATAAAGTATACTTCAATCCTTTCAATCCTATACTTATATCCTCTTCATCAGATGAAAAGACAATTAGTATATCTCACCTTTTAAGTGACAAGAAAATAGCTTTTGGGTACAAGTATTTTGTTCACCCCTAACGAATAAAATATACTTCAATCCTAGAAACTTGTAGGGAGTTGTACATTATGTTACATACAATAATGGCTGGCAAATGTCAGAAATTCTGTTACTCTTTCATATCTCTATCGTAAATGGAAATAAATATACACAGAAGATGTATTAAAAAATGTATAGTATTTATTAGGATGAATTTTAAGTATTAATTCTTCTAAGGCTCTTATTGGGCCAGCATTTAAACAATGTTTAAGCGGACAAAAGATTAAAGGATGGTGGGTAAGGATAAACCAATTGGTATATATCATTTATCAGGACCAATGTACATCGTGTCGTAATGAGATAATTAAATACAAGCCACTAGAGCAATTTCCTTACCTAAGAGATTTGTAAACAAATATGCACAGTCAGTTTGCTTAGAGGGAGGTAATGATTTAATAGGCTAAGTTTTCCAGCTTATTGCACAAAAATGTAAAATGTCATAAGATTCTCAAAGATTTGAAGCTAATGGATTGATGGAAATTGTTGTCTAATCCTTACTATAATCACTATAAGTAATATCCTATAAATAATCTAATTCTTGCTATTAATTATTATAGTAATATCCTGCGAGTGCAAATACTCTAATTTTTACTATAACCACCATAAGTAATATTCTATAAATACTCTAAACCTTACTATACGTAATATTCTATAAATGCTATAATCCTTTCTATAATCAATATAAGTGATACCTATAAATAATCTTGTTGTTATAAATTTATGCTTATTTCATCAAAAGATGCCAGTGAAAGTTATGGCAGACTTTATATTGATTACATGAATCTCCACGGTTGGCTGAGGAGAGATGTTGATTGATGAAGAAGAGTAATGTTGAACATCACTGCTGCAATTACTCATCATTCGTATATGCCAATATTGTTATCTCAGTGTAATTCTCCCTTTATATCATAGTCTAATCCATGTTGTGTCGCGAAGCGTGAACTAAATTGATACGGTGGTAAACACATGACGATAATATACCCTTCCCCTTGATTAATCACATCTTATATTTATAAGATTCAACGAATAAGAGGATACTTAATTATATGTAATGCTAATATATTAAATAATATTCTCATGTTGCTCTGTTTTATAATAACAAAATATAATGTAATATAATTAGTTTATGAAATTATTTAGTTTCTTTAATAAGATATAAATTTTTTTTAATTTTATTTGTAATTCTTCGGAGAATAATTTTATAAATTTTGTATACGAAGATAACTAGGAAGCGTCTAGGAATAGGTACATTATGGTTCTAGTATGCACTTTATTGCTGTATTGATTTTGGATATGCAACAATATTTTTGATGTGTTTAATAAATATTTTATAATTCAATGTTTTAAATATAATACTATCATATTTACTGAAATTCAATATTTTACCAGTGGTTAAATTACCTTCTGCACTTCTAGTTACAAATGATAAATTATAATTATTAAATATAAATTATGGACAGAAATTATTGCACCATTACACCATGTAAATTAAAAATGGTGTTAATTTAGGTAGTAGGTGAATAAAACAGTCTGTCATCACGTTAAATTATAAAGGTTTAAAAATTTTGAAGTCTTATTTTGTAATGTTAACTTTTATATAGTGTGCTACACGATCACTTCAGTACACGAGGCATAAAAATTCAGATTAAGCACGGATATAATTGGTTCATTGCTTTAAAATTTTTGATAAAAAACATTGACCTCAGAAAAACACATACGATTCAAACTGCTATAATAAAAATTAAAGGAGTTGACACCTTGCAGAAATCGGAGAAAACTAAGGGCTTTTATAAAAAAATGAATCTAGTTCAATTTTACAATTTTTAATATTTAATGAAACGCAGTCATATAATAACATTCTCACTCTGGCCAAGTGTTGAATGAAGACTGCATTGAACTAAATTCGATGACATTTGAGAAGAATTGCACTCACCAGAATATGGAACTCCTAGAGAGCAGAGTCATAGTAGCCGGTGGAACTCAACGACCAAGGAAGTGATCCAAAGGGAAAAGGGTCACAATGAAGTTCCGCACCAATACCGTGTATCCAATACTGCCAGTAAAACCGCAGCATTCATTTGTATTATTTATAGGTATCTGCATGGAAAAAAACTTGACATAAAAATGTTTACAACAACAAAACAGTAATTATTCTTTCTATGGTAATGGAAATTAAAAATTCATTAAACAATTTAAAATTGAAGCGTCAACATTCTAAAACGTTTTGGTCCAATTTGACGAAATAATTAACTCCGGATGTGCCCCAACTATTTTAAATTTCCAGAAATGATGGTCTGCTCATACCTTATATTATAATATCGATCTGACTTACCAAATTTGATTGGGCCAAGAAGAAGGTGCTACCTTTGGTATATGATGGCCAGATTGTATGGTACCTCGCAAGAGAGTGCAGTAAAGATACATGGAGGATAAAGAATCTCTAGTATAACGCGCTGCTGGTCCCAAGCTCCCTGGATTACAGCAGTGAAGAAATTCTTAGTTTGAAAATTATCCTCCAGGATAACGCGCTGTTTGTTCTAAGCTCTCTGAATAACGGCAGTGGAGAAATTGGCCGTTAAAATATGGTTTGTTAATGAGACAGGCCCTTTCCAGAATAACCCAGCAATTTACGACATTTTTACCAATAATTTAAAATGCAGGCTGCAAAAAATGATTTATCTACGAGTCTCGAAGGATTTTTTCCTGACGGTGCCAGAGGACGACACCGAAGTCCACACTACTGGTCAGGGACACTATTGTGATCGGTACTTGTCGTGATCAGATCACGGGAAAGTCCGATCACGAATTCCTTTTGCCACCAGTCCGTGATCCGGTGGTGCCTACCCGCAGCAACAAGAAAACATCCCTCGAGGTAGGATCTAAAAATAATGATCTGAGCATGTGATGCCTCAACCCCTCTTTAGGTTAGGGAAAAATTATCAAGTACGCTTTGAACGGAAATAAATTCTTTTATCATTTAAATATATTTAAAATAAATAAGTTATATTAAATTAGAAAAATAGAATAGAATACAATACAATATCCTTCGTTCCTTCGTTTCCTTAGAATAATTTAAAATATTCAGACACATCCAATATAAATCAACTTAAATGTTTTAGAATAAGAGATGTCGTGTTAGTTAAGGAATTAGTAAATATTTCTATACAAAATGAGAAGACGGTGAAAACTTTCCAAATAGTAAAAGCAGTAGAACCTGCCAAGTTTATACAAACTCACCTGATAGTTTACTAAACATTGCTACACTCCCAGCTTTATTTTACAAGAAACGTGACAATATTTAATTAAATGACATAATTTTAAATAAAATA
Organism: Homalodisca vitripennis; assembly: GCF_021130785.1. Classification (NCBI taxonomy): domain Eukaryota; kingdom Metazoa; phylum Arthropoda; class Insecta; order Hemiptera; family Cicadellidae; genus Homalodisca; species Homalodisca vitripennis. The sequence goes on from NC_060208.1 coordinate 12,144,801, forward strand.
TATTATGAAAAGAGAGAATATCTTCGTAATAAATTTATAAAACTACTCCAGATATCGATGAAGCTCCACGTATAAAATTCAGACAACCAATTTGAATTGTGTAAGCACATAATCTGGTCATCCCTAATCAAACAGCTGATTTGCATTGTATTGTATCAGTGCACAATCAACTCTCTTCCCTATGAGAGAAATTTATCAGCACGTGGACAATTTTGTTGTGGAATTTAAAATAGAAGTTACCAACAGTATCAAAAATATGAAGCGATAAGTAAATAAATCTTACTAAGAAAATAAAAAAAAATATTTAAAAAATATAATTTCTATATTTTTTCTCACCTAGTAGGAGATGCTAACTTGTCAATGGAAATCCCTTCCCTGCATACGTCTTATCTTAGACACTTTCAGCTTCTAAAAATTACGGCTTTTAGAATTTCTCGAATTTTTTGTCCTAGTGGCTATTAAATTGTTCCATTCTTTAGAAGCTTCTTGTCTATGTAACAAAGATATACCTGTCATCTGAAACCTCTAGGTTCTAGAGGCGTTTACCCTCTAAAATATTGCATTCTCTAGAGGCTTTTGGTATATGACAGCTTCTGACCTCTTAGAGCTATTATCATTTAGACATTTCTAGGCAATAGGCTTTTAGTTTCTTGTGCCTCCATCCCAATTAAGATTAGGAGCCTCTAGAATATCCACTCATCTAAGTCCTTTAAGCCTTTTAATAAAATCGAGGACTTCTGAGGTTTTCAGCCTCTAGAACCCTAGCCCATTAAATCTTGTATGCTCTTGAAGATTTCAGCTTATGTGAAATTGCTGTCACTGAAAATACCCGATTTTCAGAAGATCCCGGAGATTTTTGTCTCAAGGTGTCTCTATTCTTGAGATTATTTTAAGCCATGAGAGTTTCTGGCCTTTGAGGCGTTGCACTCACTAGAAGATTTGAGGCCTCTAGAAGATCACATCCTTTAAAAGTTTTCAGTCATTAGGAGTTACGACTTGGAGTACTTCCCGCCTCGGAGATTACTGGCTTCTGGAAGCTTCGGGACATATAGTAGACTATTTAGGCTAGAAGTAATCATAGGGCATGCATAATACATTGTATTGTTGTGATCATTCCATACGGCTAGAGCGCCTGTTTAATGTAAATCGTGGATGTAAATAATGGTAGAGTAAGATTCGAAACCTTTGAACTTCCATAAACATAAATAAATTATGTGCGATGAAAATTGAACTAAAATATAACTGTAGTCAGTATTAGCCACTCGCTACCATACTTGGTGGTGTTATATGCGATAGCATCTCAATTTGCATTCTTCTGTGAATCCCCCACTTTTGTATTTCACTTTTAATATAAAAGGGCCAATCAATCCTTTACAATAGGCTTTTTATTTATATGGCGGCAGCCATTACATTTTCCACTGTATGTTGAAAAGGGTTTCTGACAGAGTTGGTTCAAACGCAATTCTGCTCGATGGTACTTTTACTGGAATTAATTTATAAGTGTCAGCCTCTGCAGCATTTTGTATTTAGTTCTGCTTTTAAGCTGTGACATGTTTTATTCTGATCTTATTTATAGTTATTGTTAATGTTAACTATTTTTTTCGTGGTAGTTAATCCTTGTGGCAATATCGATTTTGGGGCTAATTAATAAAACCTGCCATATTTGACTTAAAGCAATATCCACTCAAAATTTAGTCTAAGTAGATTTTGAGTAATTGAGTATCGAACATCTAAAGACATCAATCATATAAATCTTTCTATACAAATTTACAATATTATTTGAATTATAAGTAAATTGCAAAATCACATATATCATTCTGAAAATACGATGAATGCTTTGAATGCAAACATAATGATGAATTCTGCCTGAGCGCAGGGTCTGAAAATGTGTGGGATTAGGGAAAGAGAGGTCTTAATTTATTAATCAAAATGTAAATAATCAGGGAATTTAAGCCACATCTTAGATAAAAGTAGCAGCAATAATTATTTAATAATTACTAAATTACGCAATTACAAATCAAACACAAGAATTAATTTGTCTATCAATAATGTTGAAAATAAATTTTAAAAATATTTATATATAACAACTGAATATTATCTTTAATAATTGCCTTTTCATAAGCAAGTATCATAGAATAAATTATTAAGTAACATATAAAAGTAATTATAATATGATAATCCTCACGTATATTCATACGAATTCCAGACCTTCTTGACACATTAGCATCTAGCTGGTAGTAAGGGTTATCGTCGTCCTCGATACTGAGTTCTTCCTTCATTCGTCTTGCATTAATTTTTCCTTTTTTTAATCTTGCAGCATTCTTGCAAATATATGTAGCAATAATAGTGCAGTTAATTAATATCGAATTTTTCCATGCACAATTTACGATTATGTTGGAAGTACATCTCAGTAAATACCTAAAGACAGAAGAACAATGCATTAGTTAAATGTTAAATATATATTATTAGTGCCACATATGTTGTAATCATTGAAAAAGATAGTTAATTAGAAAATATTAAAAAGTAAACTTTACGAACACATTTCCTTTGTTTTAATCTTAAGTACTTAGGCGACATGTAAAATAATTACATGGAGAAATTGAATGCTCTTTTTAGATATCAAATTACAAGTTTAAAATAAATTTAGTGCCAACTCTTACTATAGTAGACTGGACTTAGACGGTTTATAGTATTTTGATGAACTATTAAATAATGTTTGCAAACAAAAGTGGCTTATAGCGAAAATTACGACACATGCATAGAAATTAGGGAAAATTTGCATTTATATTTCTTCTGGAATTGTGAAAACTCGATTAATTTTAAATTGTCCTCTTTTTTACGAAATAGTTTTAATTTTATTATATCCAACTTCATTCTACAAAATTTACCTGTAATATTCTAAGATGTGCATGCTGAGATTATGTGAGTGAGAGATTGAGAATTTACCAAACATACACTTCTAATCCTTCTACTTCCACCCTAACATAATTTACGGTTTAATATAAAATATATCTATTCAGACCTTCTCTTTTAGCATGTAAATATCTGCTTCCAAACATATTTATTCTACATTTTTTCCGTATTATTCCATACCTTTTTTTATTTCAATCCTTTTCCCTCCAATGTCACTAGGACCATTCCAGTAGAGGTAGAGATAAAACCCACATAGAGCTGTAGAAGTGACCACACCACTTGTAGCTCTCATTGTTGTCTGTTCGCTGAAGAAGAGGGACAAGTGGATACAAGTTGAAAGCTGTCAAATTGACCTCGATCACAAAAACAGACAATGCGCCACTCTGACATTGTCGTTATGACAGGACACTCCATGTCATCGTGTAAGTGACGTGTCACAGTTCAAGAGCTGATGTTATGACCCGTTAGGACAGTCCATAGATAGACTTTCATAATAAAAGCCTCTAAACTCATATTATACAGACAAATACATATCTTCTTCTCATAACTTTCCTATACATGTTTTTGTATATAGGGAAGAGATGTATCGCTTTAGTGAGATATATACCATTTGACTTCATAAAATGAATATCAAGATAAACAAAATTTCAAGTGCAGTGGATACAATGAGAGGGCGACAGGTGAAGAACAGTGAAGTAGGAACAAATGAGAACAGCAGTAATGAGACTGATGAAAATGGTAAAGGGGTGAAATAGTTGATCTGAAAATTGTAACTGCCAAGGATCTGGAAACATTTCACTGGAAACACTCTGGTTGTTTTCCATCCAGCCACAAACTACAGTCACTGTAATTATACATTCAAATTTCTAACCTCGTTATTCTAACAGGAAATTTAAATTCTAATAAGACAATTTATTCAGTAGTCTTAAACTAATATTAACATAGAATACTACATAAAAATAGCACAGAATGTTACTGTCTATTAATTCGATTTCGTTAACAAGTTTAAATTGAAGGAAAGTTTTAGTTTACAAATAGCAGTGCTGTTTACAAATAGAGGCACATAATTCAATTCCTCCGCACACAATTCACTCATTTAGCACGTAATTATCGTATTCTGTTGTAAAGCCAAAGCTGAAATTGTTCTCAATTTAAAGTCATAAGCAGACTTCAATATAATATCTAGGATCAACACAAAATATTCTGTCTTTAATTAAATTGTGTTTGCAACCAAACAAATATGTCATCACATTGCTATGACAATCTATTCATAAATCGAATTAGGCTTTTAATCATAATAATTAATGAAATATTGGATACCGAATGCATCGTTTTGGTAAAATATTCACAAAACAGAGAACCCATAATTTATTTATTATATTATATTTTATTCTGTGTGCTTTGAACATAATCGTTTCTGAGACTTGCTACTGTATAAGTGCTAAATTTTACCACGAACCGTTTGGAAATACTTTTAATTAAATGCATAATACAGCATCTCGCACTGATACTTAGGATTTATAATTTGATTTGAAGTAAGGGATAAGAAGTTATTTAGACTTCCAGGAGAGGATTTGTAAAGGAAAGCTTACATCCGGCAAATGTGGATGCGGTACATTTAACTTTGGCCTTTAACTTGCGGGCCATCCAACATTTTAATGAGAGTCATTTCGCTTTCATAAAGTACACCACACAAAATAAGCGGCTCTTCGGTACTTTTATTATATGTATCGCATACATCCTACACGTTACTCACACAGAGATTAGTGATCTATTCATTAACATCGGTTTGACAATAAATATTGCCTTGCCATATTTACTGTTAAATATAGTTAAAACTTAGTTTCTTTCTGCAGTGAATGAATCTCATGTATTTTATATTCACGATTTTCGCGAGAATATTATTGAGCAGATTATAATTGCAAATGAAATAGTAAAAATAGTAAACTATTTAATATTTAGACGTAAACCGGTTGGTAAATATAAATGTTTTATTACTGTAATAATTTTGAAAAAGATATATATAAAAAAATTAACGACAAGATTAACAACAATATTACAGGCATGCTTTTTTTTGGAACAAAAATTAATATCCGGGATATCAAAAATTGTTATTCATGAAATAATTTTAATATATAAAATTTTGTTGTTTGTTAAAGAGTTATAAAATGTTTAAGTTGTAGGTTTTATTGTTTTTTATACATATTTTCATAAATATCAAGTTTTATAAAAGTAGCTTTTAAAATATCAATGTTTAATACAGTTATTTTAAAAGGTGAATTACGGGTGGACTAAGCCAAAACCATTTTCTTGGCATTTTATTTTACATTATATTTTCAGCCGTAGAATGAGGTTATGTACAGACAGGTAAGCTTGTATGTTACACTCTGTATACTCTAGTCAGAAAGAGGATATTGTTGGAAAATATAATTTAACCGTAAATGTAGTAACTGTATAGTTACAACCAGCTAATTTATGTTTGTTCTCTTAGGTCAAAAGCTGAGAAAATGTACTATAAAAATGTAGTCCTAAAAGGACCTTTGTGCTGTTTTCGGAGTGACAGGGTATTCTGGATGGGTAATTCCGGAGTGACAGGATATTCTGGATGGGTAATTCCGGAGTGACAGGATATTCTGGATGGGTAATTCCGGAGTGACAGGATATTCTGGATGGGTAATTCCGGAGTGACAGGATATTCTGGATGGGTAATTCCGGAGTGACAGGATATTCTGGATGGGTAATTCCGGAGTGACAGGATATTCTGGATGGGTAATTCCGGAGTGACAGGATATTCTGGATGGGTAATTTCGGAGTGACAGGATATTCTGGATGGGTAAGCTTTGTAGTAGGATCTGCTTCTGTCGAGATCCACGTCGGAGGATTTTTTGCGTTATCTCCTTGGAAGAATGGGAAGCCAGATCTGTACCAGCCTCTACAGTCAAAGCTTTAACTACACGCCCTTATGCCTAGACTAGCAACAACCCTTAACACTGAGGGAGCCCTACCAACTCCAACAGTCATTTCCAGCAGTAGACTAGACCTATTTATCTATTCTTTCACCCCAATATCTCAACATTAACTGTTAGTGATGTGCCACACCTAGACATCCATTAGGTTGTCCAAATTTAAATGACACATCGGTTTTTGCTGTACCCAGTGTAGGTTTAACGGGAAGGTATAAACCAGCCAGAAGTGAACCCTAGGGGGTCACTTAATTTACACTTGACATAAATAAACAGAGTTTGGCGGGAGTTACACTCGCCCGTATATAAAAACTCGCGGTAAATCTCCTTTTGGAAATCCTGGTTACGCTACTGGGTGACAATTAAACTTTTTGATACCTCGCAGTGATACTAAGAAAAAGTTACTTGCTTGTGACCTAAAATTCTCATTAAATCTGCCTATGTTCACAACCATCAATCAGTCAGTGAATAATCAATCAGCACGACAGTCAGTCAATGAGACTGTCTGTATCCCATGCATCCAATAGAAGTCTGATTCATTGTTCCACTACAATCTGTCACCTGTCAAATGTGTAGATCTGCATACGAGTAAATCGCTGTCGGGATTATAATTGATCTGGGAACAATCTATTATTATATCTTAATTGTATATGGTATAAACGACTTTATAAAAAATCTCTTGTTTGTCTTAGTGTGCTTAGTTTATTTAATATTTAGTATAAAAGAAAAATTGATCAAAAATTAATTTTTGGTTTTAACATGTTTTATACGTATATTTTGATGTACCATTAGTCGGAATATGGGACTAATATACAATTTAAAAAATTATGTATGATGTAATGTTTTTTCCAATTTTTCTACATTTTCTTCTTTTTTTTGCAAATATTGGCTGAATAAGTACATTTAATGATGGCTCACGCTGTAAGAGTTTTGGCTACGTTTTCAACTATTGCGAAGTGGAATTTAATATACGCACGTAATGCAATTTAACAAACATACTGAGCCTTGTAATAGAGTACCAGTACCAAAATGTCATCCCATTTATTTCTACAAATTTGCTCTTAGAAATGTTCTTCAAACTAACTTTATTCAAGTTCCTTAGTTACACTTGGAAATCCAGCAAAGTTTGCATAAGTGCTGCTGAGTTCAATTGATAATTCAATATTGTCTTCCTACATATTCCGGTTACAAAGTTTGCCGTGTCTGGAACAGTGAACAAGTCTGAGTGGACTCGATAATATTCTGTGATAAGTAATTCATACATTTCGCTTTGGTCATTTTTACACTGAATCATTCGACGGGACTATGACTATTGTTTTCATCCAATGACTAAATTAGTTAGCCGGTGAAGTTTGTTATTAATAAAAAGTAATACTAATATACCAAAAACTCTATTAATATTAAGCTTCACTGTTAAAATGTAATAAAGCGAATAAATAGATTAAACATCCGTAACATTTAAAATAAAAAAAATACGTACTATTGAAAAGCAAGGGTTATGTTTGCATAAATTTAGTACTTTAAAATTCCAAGTGAAAACTACTTTATTTTTTTTATAACTAGCTGTTGCCCATGGCTTTGTGCATATTAGAAAATAAAAGTCCTACTTGGATAAATCGTTTATGATATACTATGATTGTGTCAGTTGATATTTTTAAAACGTATATAAGAATACATAAGCCCCTAGAAAGGTTTACTTCTGGAAATGGTTATACCCTCTAGTTGAGCCTACACTGGGTACAGGCAAACGGATATGCCACTTAAATCTGGGTAACCTTTTGGATATCCGGAGCGGCATATAACCTACAGCAAATTTTGAGATATTTGGGTACAAGGGTAGATAGGTAGGCCTACTGCGGAGGATTACTGTTGGGGTTTGTGTAGTTCCCTAAGAGTTAAGGGCTGTTGCTAGCCTAGACAAAGGGAATGCCATACTCTGCCTGCTTTGACTGGAGAGGCTGGTACAGAACTGCCTTCCCTTTCTTCCAAGGATACATGACTTAGATTGGTGCCCAAAATCCTTCCTCATGGGTCTCGACAGGAGGTGGTCCCTATCCTCAAACTTACCCATCCAGAATATCCTCACTACGGAAGCGAGAAAGCCTGTAAATGTCTTGATCGAGCCAATAAGGCAAACTGAAATGACGCTGTTGGAAATAAGTTTCTATGAAATTACATTACAAGACGGTTTTCTAGCCTTCCCTATAAACACATATTTTTGATTGAGAAACTGTGGAGTCGAAATAATTAATTAAGTGCCCTACCGCGCAAGATCTGATATTCTTAAAGTAAGATAACATTTTGCTTAACCTTTGATTGACTTAATTATGAACACCGAAATAATATTTATCTCATATTTTTATATTCCCTTTTGAAAAGTATTACTAGCCTGCATCATTTAATATCATATTAATTTTCACTAAGAAGACTACGGAATTCTATTTCGAAAGTTACAAATGAGAAGCCGCAGACAACTGCTAGGTTCCAATAAACATTGGAAAAAATTGCAATGCATTGCTTAAGCAGCGTTTTATGTACAAACTGCTATTGCTGAAAATACGTGATTTAGATTTATTTTTCAAACAATGTCTTGAAAAGTAGTTCGTTGACGAAGTTAATAACTATAGAAAAGACGCCACACTCTCAGCCTGCCGTATACAGTTTTTCAGATCCAATTTCCTCTCAAAACCCTCCGAACGTCTTTGTGATATCTTTGTTTGAATCTTCCCGTTCAATCTACTTTGTGTCACTCCCACAGTGGGAGACCACATCTAAAAAGTAATTGTTTTTACTTTATCTCAGTTTATTACGTTGAATTAAATATTGTTTGTATAGGGTTACATATAAGTACTTGCAACATAGCTCGCTAAAGATTTTACCTTAAAATGCGTTTTAATTAACACGTATTAATTAACGTGCTTTTATTAACATTCGGGGATGTTTTAAAGATGATTCCAGAAGAATTCAATTACATAAACTACTGTTCTACAAGTAACATAAATCCTACTTTCCCACTCTGTTTTACAATCAGGATCACGAACATTAAGTTCTTCACCTGGGACTAATTAACTCTTGTGCTATGATATTAGTACGCAAAAAATAAACCGTCTGCCACAGCGCACAAGCTATCACAAAACAATGAATTTGAAACTAGTAAAAATGGCCAGTTAAAATTTTTGTTTATACTAAAAGATCAATATTTTACTATAAGCAAAATAAACGAGAAATATATATTTAATTTAAAAGTTGTTTTTATCACGTCAAAATGAAGTTTCTGTAAAAACATGTTTAAAACACAAACAGTGAAATAGAATCGTTTATAGTCCCAGCTTAAATGCGATTGGAGCTCCACATTCATTCAACCTTCTCTCAAACCCGCTTAGAGCAACTGGAATATTTTGAAGTTAACGATGATAATGTTATCTTATCAGGGCAAAACTGTAATCGATTATTAGAAATCATCTTATCAGTCTATCAAATAACTAGAATAGACAGCTCTGATTACAGTCAGTGTCTATATTTCAATTACACTATGCAAGACACAGGAAAGAAACAGGTAACTGAACACTTTTATGACTTGGACAATGTTATCTGATTGAAATGCATATTTTTAAAATAGTTTAATAATCTCAAATTTGGCAGGAATAACTATATTGATTAAAATCAATACTTACATTAAATTATACTATATAAGTCAACCGTCTTTATAAAATAATTTTCATAATTGAGTTTTCCAGTTTTCCATTCCCTTCACTTGTTTATACACAATTTAATTATACAGTAGTTGGCTATGTTTTATTAAAAGTTTTCCACAAATTTAATTCAAGATTAACACACTTAAGTATAAAGTAAACACACGAATAATGGTTAAAGGGTATTTAAAAGCATTGATAAGAAAATTTATATAAATTTCCCATGAAGTAATGTTACTTGTTGTAACCAACTGTGGGCCATAAAGTTAGAAATGATCTATTTCAAGCATTACATGCCAAAAACCTCAAAGATGAGAACATGTCTTGTGTTTTATGTGGATTCAGTGGTGCAGTGGACATCTACGTGATTTATGCAGTATTTGTACAGTTTTGCAAATGAAGATGAAATCAGACCTTTAGTATGCTAAATACTGCAATAGTGTTCAGTGAAGTCAGGAAAGTAGCACGTGTGTCAAATTACGTGAATATCCACAAAAATGCAAGCTAAAGGATACAACAAGGAAAAAATAAGATACTCTTACTTTCCTAGGGTGGGAACTGCGTCATATGTAACCACATGGATAGTGTTAAAGTCTGTAGTTGGTGGAAATAAAATAAAGATGAGACTTAGGGAATTATTTAGAGTTTAGTTTTGGTACGTTATAAATAAATGTGACAATTAAAAATGGTATTGGTCTTTACAAAGATGAAAAGCGAATAGTGAAGATAAGAGGTTGACTAAATTTCGTATATAATTTTTCGTCAGAACTCCATCAAAGGGGCGTGACATCACATAGCAGCGAATTATCCAGAAACAGAGCTGAATGTTAAAAGAAATCGTTTCTCATATTCTACCAAAGGACGCGCGGTATTCCGTTATGGCGAGTATGAATAACTATTTGTTCTTTAACAGTTTGTATCATTAATTTCCTTTACTTAATCAAATTCTCTGTGAAGTCTTACATACGTAAGTCAAAAGAAACTTAGATCAAGTACTGCTACTAGTAATTCATCTTTATGTGTCTAGTTATATTCCTCAAGCTCTACATATTGTACTCAACGTATAACTAATTTTACCTAATTAATTTTCAATCTAGTATTAGGTTATTTTTGTCCCTAGAACAGCATTTATATTTAAATAAGCCTACGTAGTCTATGTTACACCGTAGACTATACTTTATTTGGCAACATCTCTGCAACCTCGCCTTCTATCATGGATAATGTTTATCTGTGCTGACAACGAAAACATTATTCCTGTTCTACCATATGGGATTAAAAATAAAAAAAATTAAAGGTATTTTAGGTTTTTGTAGTGATGAATAGCAATTATATTATATATATAAATTCATATATATATATATATATATATATATATATATATATATATATATATATATATATAAATTAATGTTTGTGTCTTTGTCCTTTATGGAATCGCAAAATATTAGACAGACCATTATGAAAAATTGTATGTATACGTATTTTTCCATGGAGAAGATTTATAAGCTATGCCCATTTATGTAATTCACCACCAAGCGGCGCTGCAAAGGATAAAAGGTTTCAAAGCGCCTACACACTATAAACTGCAATTACGAGACAGTTACGTATATTACATAGCCAAACACTATTTGAAGGCGCTAAGTTATTATGTATATTTGTCTTTAACATACATTTCTGATTGAACTTAAAGTTTGAGTGTTAGACCACTTTATAATAAAGTACATGTACGTGCACAACGGGTATAAACATAAACAGATTTTCTTGATCGTGGATCTACATCGGCGTTGTAAATATAATTCAATTAAACCAGAAGTTCACATACACGGGCAAAGCTTACGAAAAGCGTGCAAAACCGCGGGAAACAGCTAGTAAGATATATATGTTCAGGCAATGGATAATTTAAGCTGTACAGAGTATAACATTTTTGTTAGCGTTAATTCCACATTGACACTCTTCTTTAAATAAAAAAAAAAAAAAAAAAAAAAATACTCTTAACTAAACTAATAGTGTCAGCGACGTACGTAATTAAAAATTAAAATAGAACTCACTTTAAACATAACCTAACTTTTTGTATGCCAAAAAACTTTTATCAACCAAAAGGAAATTGTTTCACTCGCTAGCCGATGTACAGTCACACCGTGCACGTAGTAAAGCGGTATTTATGAGCTTCTGTTTAACCTACTACGGAAAGAATGCGATATATCCTGGTAATAATAATTGGTGTTTATTACTTACAAAAGGCTATAAACGTATTTAATTTTTATTGAAAAATGTTAAAAAGGATAATGAGTTATTTTAAATTATATAAATAGCAAATACAGTGAATAATATTTTTGACTCCACGGTTGTGCACAGCTCACTAAGTTAAGTAAAATTAGACACATCGTTGCTACTTCGTAATACCCATTCGTAATCTGGACTTCTACATATTATGGAACCTATATTTCTTTCGGTTGAAGTAAAAGAAAGTAATTAATTAATGAAACGATAAATCTATTTTCAGAACAACGTGTATTCTATAACATAGTTTAAAAAACAAGCCTTAGCAAAAATGCTCAACAAAAGGATACAAGACTTTGTCACACAATTCCATTGGATGAAAGGATAGAATCGATGAGTAATACATCATCACTCCAAGTTTATTTCCCTTGATGTAACATTTAGGTTTTCTTCTCTACAAGATACTCTGTCATCTTCGACTGTAATTTGTTCTTTTCATTATTCAATTTTGTTGAGACAATGGCATTATTTTTCGATTACACAGTGAAAGAGATCAATCATGATCCACATACGTTTGATGAGTCTTCTAGAAGTGATTTGGTGTATATCGTTTGTGTAAAAGTATTAACGTGTCTTTATTTATCGTAGCCAAATAATGTATTCTGTAATGAAATGGAATGATAAAGCCTAGCAATGTTTTTCTTATCTAGAATTATCTAGATGGGTTGAGGTAAGCAGTCTACATTGACACGGGAGTCCTGGGGCTGTTGGGACTCAGTTACGGGATTGGAAGGGCTTTAGGGTCTAGAGTTCCAAAGCAACGATGTATCGCCTCTAGGAACTCCAAAGCCGAGTATCTAGAAAGAAAACGTAAGAGAAATCCTGAAACCGAAAAACTCAGATGCAGAAGGACTATGGTGGCTATGAACTACTAGAGAGATTTAGTGGACTATGGGATATTTCGTTGCGGCACATTCCAAACTATGGTAACCTCAAAAATGAGCTTTCTTGGTGTTTAAAAAATCATTTAACACGTGCACTAACCATAAGTTACTCACACCACTCGCTCAAATAAAATTTGTGTTTTAAGAATTTACAAATTGCGCCCTTTTTAAAAACAAAATATTCCTAAAAACGTTGCTTTAAAGTAGGTAACATTTTACTTTTCAACCACTTATAGGTGGGTTTATTAACAGATTATATGTTAATATGAATATTTTCAAACTTGAACTTTCAATAAATTATACGTTCTTGTAATATATTTCCAAAAAGGACGTAGTTACACACATCATATCTACGAATATTTTATAAACATACAAAACGGTCAAGTATATAAATTCTTAAATAAAAAATGTCATTTCAGTTTGAAAGAATGGTGAGAGTATTTTATAAATAACAACATGCTGAACGAAATAAATCATGAGGAAGAGAGAAACAGAAGAAAAAAGGATATATACGTTCAAAAATAACTTTGAAGCGAGAAATTAAAAGTTGTCAAATATTGGGGTGGAAATTAGCTGCAAAATTGACTTCAAAGAGAGCAATTGGAGCGTAAATCCGATATCGGTTTTTAGTTAACAAACATCTCACAGTACGTTTTATTCAGAGGTATAAAATAATCGCTGACAGTCATTTGTCCATTTATAGCTTTACGACTTTAATACATATGGTTTATATGTCACTTTGATCATTTGTTATTTAGTATTTAAAGCAAACATGCCTATTTCAAGGATTTGGTTAGTTTTTACTAAACATTACTAGTTATTTTTAATCCAGGTTAAAGTTAATGGTGCCCCATATGAATATAAAAAGAATAGAACGTAATGTCGAATAAAATGTTATTCGAATGGCTTATGGAATGGGTTGCTATCGAGAGAATGACTTTACAAAGACCTAAATTAGTCTTTAATTTGTTTTACACAACGGATATGAAATTTGTAACTTCAAGAACAAACCATTGTTATTTGTTTGTTACAGTAATTTACTTTGTATCCTCTTCTTGATTTATTTTACCTATAGTTTGTTCTGTGCCACATAAGTGGGACGTATATAGTGCAATATCTATAAGCATAATGCTCATATTAAAGCTTACCCTGGTTTTTCATGATAATTAGTATCTGGTTCGAACGCATGTGTATACATTAATATACATTTAAGAGATTTCAGAAAATAATCGATTCCGTAGACACATTTTATGATTGGGTTATGGTTGGGTATGGAATAGCTCTGAATTATATATTTCTCAATGTTTCCGTAACACATCCATAAAGTCATCAAGTGATGTGTCATCAATACACAGTTAATTATTAAAATAAATGACTTTAAACAAATTTCAAAGTTGGAATAGTGATATTCATAAGGCATAGAAATTATTCATATGATTCTCCATAGAGTGTAAGAATAATTATGTAGGCTACAGGAAATGATGTATACTTACAAAGAGTATTAATATATCGTGCTGAATTTCTTTTACGAGGATAGTGTCTACAGCCTGTGATCACTAATAGTTTATGGTATATACTTTATATATAAAAACATTTCCTATATAACCTATAGTTACTATACAAATATTATACTGTATATATGATAAGTAAAATACCAAATAATAAACTAGAATATTATTAGTTTAATACTATTTTAAAATAGAACCCTATATAACCTAGCCTACATAGATTAGTTAGTATAAGCCTGGTACTTTCCACTTGCTCAGAAAAGACAATGGCATATATTACAATGGCACACTTCCATTATAAGTTCTAAGTTATCTGTCTATATCCGGTTCTTATTGAAACATAAATTGTCTGAAAATTACTTGTTTTCTAACCAAAAATTATCAATATTATCCATTATGTTGAGTATCTGGTCTACAATAACTAGGAAAATAACATTCTGAATAGATTTAATAAATTTAAATTATAAAGGTATTGATTTTGCAACGATTTTATTATCATATTATTATAATATTTGCAGTGTTCTGTAATAGTAAATCCTCTATGTTGTCCTTTTGTAAGTGATGTAAATCTAACCAATAATTCATCCTAAATCTACTTCTCATTTTAATAAACTTTTATCACCACTGGTATAGTATTTTGAGTTGATAGTACTAGAAAACCATTGTGTAGGTTATGTAGACCACACAGCGTCGTAGTCTTGTCAACACGATAAAAATATTAATTATTTCTGCCTGTCTGTGAATAACCGGATCCTTAGTCAATCGTTGTTAAACCAAAACTGCCAATAAGTCTATCCGCTTATACAGGGGAGTTGAGGAGAACTGCAAACTACCGAACTGGTAGACACAGAACGGTGGTTTATGAACGATTTCCCTCACAAGCAGGTATTCAATTCCTCAATAGACTTCCCAATTCAATCAAAGAGGCTCCAACGCTAAAGGCGTTTAAGACTCGGCTAAAACTCTTCTTGTTGTCTCAAGCATTTTATAATGCAGGTGAGTTTTTGGCGTTCAACTGGGAGGCCGCCCAATTAGAAGACCCACCCCGCTGTTCGAAGTGGGTTGCATTGGCGATGAATGAAAGAGGTGTGGTTGTAAAGATTGTATGTCTGTATGTGTATTATAGTATGAATGACTGGAATTTTAGGATATCCTTGTAATTGATGTTTGCCGTACGATGTATTATTGTCTCAGCAATAAAACAGATTTGATTTGAACTGTGGCGTATCGTAATTCGCTAAAGCTCATCCAACCAATGACCAGTATACCTTCAATCAAATCATTAACCTAGTATCTCTGAAAGTGCTACGTTACCATTATCTTGCTTTTCGGTATGCAATAAGTCTAAAGGACAACCACCTAAAAGAAATATTACATTGGATGCATTGTATATGTTAGACGAAACTGAGAGAATCTAACCTCTTTATATACATATATAGGCTAGATACGGTAAAGACCAGCTTATCTTTGGATGGTAAAGGAATGGTAGAATGAAAATACGTTCTGATATTGGACACTACATCAATTGACTTCAGTAAGAATTTCTTTAATGACATAGAATAGGTGTAGCCTACTTGAGCCCAGATCAACTTTTTATGGCGTCAATGGAAGAGAGTATATGATGCATGATTCCAAAAACCCCAATTAGAATACAAACCATATGTGTTTATATAATAATATTCCTTTGCGTAAGGGTTATAGGTGACCTCATCGACATTGATGTACGTTTTTGTTATTAGAACATTTATAACGAATAATAATAATAATAATAAAGGTTATAAATCTGCATGTAGGTTACGTGTAAGGAATATCTACGTGAGTCTAATACTTACAACTCTTCGAGTTATACCATTATACCCGCATTGCGCTCCAAGGAATCGTTACGAGATTACTCAGGAACAGTTACCATAATACAGAGGTCCACATTTTATGTAGGATTAGCATTAACGATAAACTTTTATTGCTGGTCAACAGAAAGGGATCTGCTGTATTATCTTTAATGGTTTTAGATATTTGAAATTGTCGTAAGAACATGGCTTAAACCTAATAGTATATCATTCCTGTGAGCATGGCCTGTGGCATCTATTCAACCACTCTTTATAAATAAAGGTAAACTAAGCCAAAATTGTACTGATTTAATTAGTGTAGTCATCTTTATTTGACCTTTAATTAAGTATATTTTCTTTAAAATTCTGGGATCTATGGTATATCTCTCAGGATTATAAACCATATTATTCATATAATGAAGTATTGTTGAAACAAATTCTCTTCAGAACACCTATTTATCATAAAGAATTGTATTTAACTGAGTTTTAATAAAATGTGTGTAAATTTAAACTTATATGTAAGTAATATTTTTTTTAAATTAGTTAACCATTTTAATAAGGTTCACAAAATTGCTGGATTTGCCAAAAAATTCTCATACTACAATTATTAAACAATTTACACCACAAACACAAAATAACAACGATTTAACAAATAATAGGAATTTTAACTTAAGCATAGCGTAAGATGAACATGACAAAAATATGGCAGTTACACCAAAAAGTATATTTATAGGTGCAGTAATGATGTACTAACTTTTATTGCTTTACCTGTAATCGTTCGGGAATTATCAAGCCCGTCTGTGACATTTTTACACCCTGTATAGTAAATAATATTTTAAATCTATTTACAGAAAAAACTTCATGTACCCCCTATGAATAAAATACAAACAAACAAAAATGCACAACAAAAGTAATACAAGACTTTGTCACACAATTCCATTGGATGAAAGGATAGAATCGATGAGTAATACATCATCACTCCAAGTTTATTTCCCTTGAGGTAACATTTAAGTTTTCTTCTCCACGAGATACTCTGTCATCTTCCATTGTAAATTTGTTTTTTTTATGTACATTTATTTGGAACTAAAAACATAATTTATTATTTTTATACAACCTTCTTTTCTTAAGAAATTTTTATAGTCTGTGTTAAATCACAATGTAAAGAGCACTTATTGAAATTTATATTTAAATTAGTACATAACTAGTCCAAATATAAATACTAAATAAAAAATTAAGTCCAGTAGGACGCTCTCTTTTCCTATAACACAAATAAGTAAATATATTACAAAAAGCTTAATTTATATAAAAATATCATTTTTGAATGCTTTCAAATAATATAAACTGCATTCGCAAGCGTCACACGTCGTTTGTAATCTTACAAGACTTACAAGGTATTTCTCTTCTTAACACCGAAATTCAAGTATTGCAATAATTAGACATTCAAATTTTTTTTCAAAATTTTGCCTTCCACGTATAAGTCAGAGCTCATCAGATTTTCCAAGGCTTTCCTGCTACGTCATCACTCAGAGCGTATATATCGTAGCCAAATAATGCGCCCTATTATAAAATGGAATATAATTTGTCATTGGTAGTCTAAGAATGCTGAAAGTGAGGATCAAGAGAACTTAGGGGTATCAGGAAAAATTGAACATTGAATCCGAGAGCCCTATGGTTATTAGTACTCAAGTAGAGGGGATTCAGGGTTAATAGTTCATGAAACAAAAAGTAGAATACAACCTGAAAACGAAAAACTCAGATTGAAAAGGACTGGAGATTGCCAGAGAGATTTGGCGGACTGCGGGATCCAGGGTTAGCGCACGTCTCTGGATGGATGTGGAGATGGATGATGGAGATTCCAATCAAATATCAGCCTCCTTGGTGTTTTAAAATCATTTGTCACATGCACCGACCCACAAAATACTCATACCACTCGTTAAAACCAAATAACTCTCGCAATTTAAAAATTTGAATATTGGGTCGCTTTGATGCTTTGATTGTATTTGTGTTTGGCTTCGATACGATAATAATAAGTAAAAATGATGTGTGTGAAAGAGTCAAACATTTTCTTTTGTAACTACTTTTAAGTCGGAGTATTAACAAATTATGTACAGACATATGTTAATGTGAAGTATCTTGTACATAACTAAATAACGAATAACTAAATCATGATAAAGACCAAATCATAAGTAGAGTATGTTATTAAATACTATATGTGGGTTCGAACACAACTTTGAAGCTAGGCATTTAAAGTGTTTGGAGATTAGGGAGGAAATTAGCAGCAAATCTCACTTTGAACAGGGCAATTGGAGCGTATATCCGATATCGGCTTTTAGTTAACAAATACCTCACCAGCACATTCATTTTGAAGTTTAATCATTGAAAGTCATTTGCCCATTCATAAATTAACGAGTTATATAAGTTCATTTTGTCATTTGTTTTTCAGTATCGGAATTAACCAAATTAAACTAAAACAGAGAGTTTAAAATATTTCAATTTCAATGTTGAATAGCTGAATAGCAGATAAAAAAATGGTGCTCCACATGTCTGCAGAAAAAAAACGAGTCAGTAAGACTGAATGTAATGGCAGAGTTTTAACATAAAATCTTTTTCAAATGACTTACGGAATGGGTTCTTATTAAGACAAATAGCTTTGAAAAATATAAATTAATCTGTAAGGTATTTTATATAATGGTTATGGATTGTGTTACTTCAAGGCCAAACCACTGTTATCTATGACATAATTTCCTCTGTTTGGTATTCTTTATTTAGTTTATATATACTTCTTACAACATCCTGGCATTTCTAAATTACTGATTTATGTTTTTGTTCCACGTAATGTTGTTGTTCAAGTTTAGGCTGCCTATTTATTACAGTTTTTATAAATTAGTATCTGGATAACCATTTATGTACAGTAATTAATATACAGTGAACATTTTCAGAAAGCTTTTGATTATGTTGATACATTTATTGCATATATTTTAGCCATAGTATTGAATTACATGTTTTCTCAATTTTCCACCTATATCCATAAAACCATACTGTGCTCAAATAGTTTAAATAAGAAACTAATAAATTAGATAATTATCATAACAATTATTTTATTTTGAAATTAAATAGAGTAGTGATACGAGTATTTATAAGGCAGAGGCATCTAGAACTTAACAATTACATAACTCTCCATACTAAGTAGGTAATACTTGTACGCAATAGATAATGTTGGATTCCTTCGTAAAGATATTTTCTTGTCAACGGTGTCAATTTAACTGTCAAAAATCCTAATATATAACATATTCTACATTGTTACATGGTACTATATCCTTGTATCAATAAACTCATTTTAAATAGGCTATAGTTAACTATACAGTACTTGTATTGTGTGTTTATATTTGTTAAGTTACTACTTCATAAATACATCAAAATAAATTAGAATATCAGTGTGTTGTAAAACTGTTACAACCGAACCTACATAAATTAGTTAGTGTAATCCTGCTACTTTCCCTTTGCTCAGAGAAGACAATGGCTCGTATTACAATGGCACACGTCCATTGAAAGTTCTACGTTTTCAGCCTGTTTCACTCTTCTACATTCTCATTGAAAGTACAAACAAAGTGTAACGTTTACGTACAACTATTGTTTTCTAATTGGATTTATCAAAGTACCAAATACTGGCATTTGATATTCCAAAAGCAACAAAATGTACATATAAATAGTGTTTATATATTAAAATCATAATGCCACTGTATGTTGAATTTCCATCAACTTCCTGATCGTAAGACTCCAAATTTTCAGATGCTCATTTATCTTACGTTTTACTATAACACATAGAAATGTTCCGTAGCAGGAAATATGCTTTGTTGTCCTCTATTTAGACAATGGTATAAATCTAACTATCAGACAATGCGTTCTAAATGTACTTCTAAATCTTCCTGATCGCTGGACTGTTAATGTTCGAATGCATCAGTATTTATTGTCAGTTTGAAAAAGGCTCATCGTGCTTACAGGAAAATGCATAGAAAGAATTTTAACTCTGAAACACTGTGCATGTTGATAAATGGAGTTTCTTAAGCTAATTTTATGTGATAACACTAGAACATTATCATCTCGGTTATTCGGGTAACACACTGTCGAAACATTTTTGATACAATTAAAACCTTTCTGCGCCATCTTTAATCAACGGTTTCCAAAAAGAAACTGCTAATAATATAAGACCGCTTATACAGTTGAATTGGGGAGGACGGAGCTGCATCGTGATTGGCTGAAACTCAACCAACCAACGATCAAGGTATCATCAACAGAACGGCCAGGCACAGTATCAAGCAGTGCAGGATCAGTACTCTAGGAAGTTGACAGAAGTGTTATGATACTTTTATCTTGCTTTTGGAGTAATTATGAAATAATCCTAATATTTCTTTTTTAATGTGGAGACTCGCCATTGGAATATTACTCAGGAAATGATAGGTAAAAGTAAATCATACTGGAAGAATCTCGTCCTTTGATGGCATATGCAATACTCGATACAGTCTCTAGACCAAGTTATCTCTGTATAGCAAAGTACTGTCATACTGCTGTTGGAGCACTGTATGTGACTCCAACAATAACAATAACCTCTTTGTTGGCATAGACAAGATGTGATTGAGGCCAAACGAACTTTTCTTGCAAATAAATGGAGTAATCATTCGAAGCAAGACTTTCATCGGGAATACGGCAGTGATCTTTTATCTTTGTAGTAAAGACTATTGATTTTAAATGGATTGGGACTACGAGTTGTGCAAATTTATTTCCCTTATAAGAGTTAAGCAGATTAAATTTATTTAAGTGGATGTTAGTGATCATATTTGGTGGTTGACTCCAGTGGACCTGAGCGTGGTAAAGTAATAAACTTCCCCATGACAAATGGTTGTTGTACGAGTAGTTACCTCCCAGTAGAGCAGGTGTAGTAGAGTAATGAGTGAATATATACATCAACTCTAGACACTCTGTCCACACTGTTGTAGCTTTGTGTATTGTAACTGCGGCAGTTCACATTCCGCCAACTCACACCTCACTTTTACTATCTCCACTAATTCCTAGTGTGTATGTGGTGTGGTCTAATGTGTATTTCCACGCACGTGACAGTAGACATACCCCCACTTTGGATCTGCTGACAGGATTCCCATTCCATTAGATCACATACATATGTACTCCTCATCTCATGCTACACTAATTTTGTTTCCTAAGGTCTTAACAAAGCCAATGGGAATAGATAAAATCCGTTTTGATTTGTTGTAATTCTGCCTGTGCGGTAATATAAATGGTCCAAGAAAGTTATGAAACTTTTCAAAATATCGGTTTATATTTAAAAGAAAATTAACTTTAGATAAGACAAGTCTCCTAGGAACATAAATATTAGCTACCAATTAATTGTAATGCGGCTTTCCATCGTGTCAGTCTTATGATTTCCGGCCACTAAATTTAGTATTCATCCATTAAAATTTAACGTTGTTTAATATTTGTAGTTTCAATAACTATACAAATGAGACACACTTAGAGGCTTAAAACTTATTTATAGAAACTTTATCTGTATTTATTTTCTATTATTACTTTGTAAGATTTTTCAAAAAGTTACAGATTAAAAAGTGTAGAATGTCTTTAATTAAACTTTTGTTGTCATATATTTAATGGAAATGTGAGTGTAATCAAGGCATTGTTGTATTTAGAAGATATGGAATAAAGATTATAATTATTTAAAATTATTTACATTGAGATAACTATAAATGTGTTCTCGACGACAACGTAAAGTAATTAACATGACAGTACAAAATTTGCAAATTTGCAACGACATCATAAATATTTACGAAGAGGTGACGCGGCAGGAAAACTCATCAACTAACTAAAGTTCAGCAAGTTCATTAACAGAAGGGATCACCGCACCGTGACTAGTTTGTTCTTGTCTTCCACCTGAAGATCATTGTCAACTTCTTCGTGGTATTTACTCGTTAATATAAAATGTGTAGAATTCATTGTAAATATGCAGTTACGAGAAACTTGGGAACCATGTATGCAAGGTAAGAATGGGACACACCACATGTCATAACAGGCTTTGATGATGTTTCATGCAACATTTCAAATTTATAGTTCATTTAATTCCCGAAATGTCTTCCTTACAGAGAGGATTAAGCAAGAAAGAAGTTGATATCATATAACTTATTAACATATAAATGAAGTTTCATACACATTCAAGGAATACGTCATTCTGATATAAAATCATTCCTGACCTACCTTTCTACATGATACATTCAAATTTTGTTCATTAAATTAGGTTTCATGTCAATGTTTACATAACAAATTTGTAAACATTAAGGCACTACAAAATGATGTTGTAATGTGGATAGTTAGGTAACATGTGTTAATATGTTACATTTTTGAATTTCTTACAAGTGTATTGAGTTTTTTTATGTTGTTTGTTTGTTTTGAGTCCTCTTGTATTCTATGCAATTTAATTTCTACAGTTTTCCGACAATATCTCACTTTACAATTGCCATAAGAACTATTTCACAGCATTCAAGATCACGCAAATTGCACTTGAACTTTGTAAGAACCTTTGATGAATTATATCTTGAACTTAGTGCTACCAAAAGTCATATTATTGTTAGTTCAGGAAAAAAGATATAACGACTAACGAACAGTATGAAAATTTTTATGTTAATGGCTATGAAGTTGGACAAGAAAATAGTATTGACAACCTTTAGGAGTGACCATGGATAATAAATTATTATTAACATATCACTAACATGTGCAACCCATGTAAAAAGACAAATATACTTAAAATGTTAGCATTCTAACATGATTCTTAAATTATGTAAAGGCCTCATACTTGCAAAAGTACATTATTTTTAGTTTTCCCTTGGTTTTGCATCTGTGAAGTTATTAAATAGATTGGAAGTTATACAAAATGTAGCTATAAGAAAAGCTGTGAATGTATTAAAACCTACACATAACATAGCTTTACAAACAGAAACCGCGACATTTGAGATTGCATAGAAGGCGTAACTTTATTGCACAAAGTCATTTACAAAATAATGTATTACCAAAAGTATACAGCACATTATAAAATAAATTACATTAATCTGGTAATCAGTATGTCACGGTAAAAGCCATAAATAACATTAATTATTTTGACCCTCGTTACTTAGAACAGAAAATACGAAAACCCAATCACTGGGATTTGGATTGTCCAATTTTGCTGACCTACCCCAGTAGTATTTATCACATCAATAATTGACAATGATAATTTCACTACTGTAATTCAACAGGTTATAACTAGAATATTTGAATCAAGCTATAGAAACGATTTAGCAATTTTAAAAGAAGGTCTAAAAGGTAATGGAAATAAACTTTGGTGCGGTGTTTTTACATTCCAGCACTCCATAGAACGCAAATTCAAACCAAAAGTCAGGTTACTAGGCAGAAATATATTTATTTGGCAATTGAGTATGTTATGTCTTTAAATGAAACCAGCATAGTTTTATACACGAATTGTCTATCAGCAATCAGGGCAATGGACAACTATAATAAAGGACATAAGATCATGATATAATTTGATGATTTTTAAATAGCTAGTAAAAAAACAGTCAAGAATATATATTTTCATTTGATTGATACCAGGACAATAGGAATTCAACCAAAAAGAGAGGGTTGAAAAATTATGAGTGAGTGAAGCTGCAAAATAATTAGGTGCAATCACAGTATATTCGAATCCTTATGAAAGACTTTAAGCCTATCAGAAAAATGTTATGGTGAACAACTTAAAAACATCTTACAACATTCTACAAAAGCTGGTGGTGATACAAATACAGTGGTACTTTACACAATGTACATGCATTAAATCGTGTAACTTTAGAAGATGGGAAATAGTTAATATCTGTAGATAGAGGTTGGGTCATGGAAATAAAAATGTAAGTTTATTAACAATTTAATTTTACTTCAGCCCACACTTTATACATTGCTCAATGCCCAAGAGAGAAACTATAAAGCATGTTTTGATAGAACGCAGCAAGTGTTTGTTATATTAGAGAACTCAGTTTTAAAAAGATCAAACATTAGAAAAATCAGTTAATAATACTGACTTTGGAAAGCACGCTCGTCGACTTTCTGAATCCCTTTAAATGCCTTTTTTAAATTTAGTATTTCACTTCATTTAACGACTAAATAAAGTTCATGAATTGTTATAAAAACGTCATCTTGTGAGGGTGTCTGTATATTTTTATCTGTTCACTAAATAATTTACGTGAGTTAAACTAATAAATATTATTTTTTAACCAATGTTATAATTCAATTACACATAAAACGTTATCTAAAGCGTTCACCTGGATCTTGAACTGAAAGCTATTTAAAATGACATTTTGTTTGTTGATGTTTGGTTTTAAATCTGAATTTGCATTCGTTTATTAGTTTTTACCCTCTAAATGTCCATAAAGTAATAAATTAGTCATAAAATTTAGGCTATGCAAAAATCTAAATTTTTAACTCATTATTATATATGATACAATATCACAGCTCACAATATTACCAGTATGACCAAAAAGTAAGATGCAGCCGCTTTAACAATGTGATGGTTAATGTTGCATCAAGTATATTGTCACTCCGTCATGCAGATTTGATGCAAATTAAGGTCAGTAATATAATAGGCAATTTCATTATACCGGGGATCTACCTAGTTAAGGGAACTTATAACATTGAAGCAAGTTCAGAACACTAATTGCTGGTGGTTTTCGATAGACAACAGAGGTTTTGGATCTGTTTAGTTATTTTCATTTAGTGTTTCTGAATTTATAAATTATTCGAATCCTTATCACAGACCGCCATGCAGATTTGATGCAAATTAAGGTCAGTAATATAATAGGCAATTTAATTATACCGGGGATCTACCTAGTTAAGGGAACTTATAACATTGAAGCAAGTTCAGAACACTAATTGCTGGTGGTTTTCGATAGACAACAGAAGTTTTGGATCTGTTTAGTTATTTTCATTCGGTGTTTCGGAATTTATAAATTATTCGAATCCTTATCACAGACCGCCATGCAGATTTGATGCAAATTAAGGTCAGTAATATAATAGGCAATTTCATTATACCGGGGATCTACCTAGTTAAGGGAACTTATAACATTGAAGCAAGTTCAGAACACTAATTGCTGGTGGTTTTCGATAGACAACAGAGGTTTTGGATCTGTTTAGTTATTTTCATTTAGTGTTTCTGAATTTATAAATTATTCGAATCCTTATTACAGACCGCCATGCAGATTTGATGCAAATTAAGGTCAGTAATATAATAGGCAATTTAATTATACCGGGGATCTACCTAGTTAAGGAACTTCTAACATTGAAGCAAGTTCAGAACACTAATTGCTGGTGGTTTTCTATAGACAACAGAAGTTTTGGATCTGTTTAGTTATTTTCATTTGGTGTTTCTGAATTTATAAATTATTCGAATCCTTATCACAGACCGCCATGCAGATTTGATGCAAATTAAGGTCAGTAATGTAATAGGCAATTTCATTATACCGGGGATCTACCTAGTTAAGGAACTTCTAAC
This sequence comes from Homalodisca vitripennis, assembly GCF_021130785.1. Classification (NCBI taxonomy): domain Eukaryota; kingdom Metazoa; phylum Arthropoda; class Insecta; order Hemiptera; family Cicadellidae; genus Homalodisca; species Homalodisca vitripennis. The sequence goes on from NC_060208.1 coordinate 12,170,438, forward strand.
ATTGAAGCAAGTTCAGAACACTAATTGCTGGTGGTTTTCGATAGACAACAGAAGTTTTGGATCTGTTTATTTATTTTCATTTGGTGTTTCTGAATTTATAAATTATTCGAATCCTTATCACAGACCGCCATGCAGATTTGATGCAAATTAAGGTCAGTAATATAATAGGCAATTTCATTATACCGGGGATTTACCTAGTTAAGGAACTTCTAACATTGAAGCAAGTTCAGAACACTAATTGCTGGTGGTTTTCGATAGACAACAGAAGTTTTGGATCTGTTTAGTTATTTTCATTTGGTGTTTCTGAATTTATAAATTATTCGAATCCTTATCACAGACCGCCATGCAGATTTGATGCAAATTAAGGTCAGTAATATAATAGGCAATTTCATTATACCGGGGAACTTCTGACATTGAAGCAAGTTCAGAACACTAATTGCTGGTGGTTTTCTATAGACAAGAGAAGTTTTGGATCTGTTTAGATTTTCATTTGGTGTTTCTGAATTTATAAATTATTCGAATCCTTATCACAGACCGCCATGCAGATTTGATGCAAATTAAGGTCAGTAATATAATAGGCAATTTCATTATACCGGGGATCTTCCTAGTTAAGGAAGTTCTGACATTGAAGCAAGTTCAGAACACTAATTGCTGGTGGTTTTCTATAGACAACAGAAGTTTTGGATCTGTTTAGTTATTTTCATTTGGTGTTTCTGAATTTATAAATGATTCGAATCTTTTTTGACAGACTGTATGATTGTTGTTTGTGACACTATTTTCTCATCTTAAATGTAAAATAAACTGAGAAGTAAGGACAGAGATTTCAAAAAATACAGTACACATTTGGTGACTCTAAGGAAAAGTGGTAAATGCATAATAGCAAATGCTTACCAGATCACACTTTAAAATTGAATCTGTTCTTTAAGAAAAGAAACAATTTGATTTTATGAGATTCGGCATAAATTATATTGTACGCTTATATATTATGAGTAAGTTCCGAAATATTATTGTGGACAGATTTTAACAATTTAAAAATGTGTATGGATATTATTTAAGAAAATACATTAAGGTGAACTGTCAAAAATTAATGAAACGTATAAAAATTAGATGAAATTCATTTTGTGGTAGCGAAGAGGGTTTGAGCAATATTTCTGTGATTTTTTACTTTTACAATATAATACATCTCACGAGACAAGCCTTTGGGTGTTTCTAAAAGCAGCAAAATAAACTATAAATGTAGCAACAATACGGTGTTCTGAGAGATGTAGAGGGAAAAGGTACGAAACAGAAAAGAGTGACACGGATGAAGCGAGCATTAAAGCAAATGCCCAATGGTGCAGTGTAGCAGGTCAACGGTTATCGCAGGATATCCAGATCAAGCAACGCCGTCGAGCGTGACTGCTGCTTGGATGAGTGGCCGCTGAGCGATCCTGTCCTTGCAAGCAGCCCGCCTGCCCGACCATTGGTGGTTGTTCGGAAGTTACCTTTAAACCTTTGGTTCAAAGTTTAAGTGACGGGCCGTGCTTATTAGCCTCACTGGTAAAATAAGACATAATTTACCTTTTTTTATTACAGTTGCAAAGGTAATCATGAAATATTCCACTATGACCTATGCTCCTTGTAGATACAATAGTATGGTTTCTTAGTTTGAGTTTATAAAATATTTATATATAGATAATTACTAACGTTCTCTCAGATTTGGAGTATTGTTTTATCACCATTTGATTTAAACTTACGGGATGCAACATATATCGTAGGAGCTTTACACCTAGCAAAGGCCATGACACTAACAAGTTATTAAGATGAACTTTAAACGCCACTGGCTTTTGTGCATTTTGTACAGGATTTGGAAAGACTACTGACTAAAATTTCACTTATATGATCATAGCTCATAGGTAAAGGTATGGAATTGTCCATTGTAAAATAATTTCTGGCTGTTATTTCGTATGACCGCATATCTCTTGGTTTAATTAAATTATGTCTTATCACAATAAACAGAATAGTTTTGATTCATATTAGCAGCATTCTTGTCTGGACATGTTGGTTTACACAGTTACCAGGAACGTAATTTTGAAATGATCTGTAGTGCCTTTTTTTTAGTACTAAAACTCTTTTAAATTCGGTGTTTAAAACTACTCACCAAAGTGCAACTCTGTAGAAAAGGTGCATCGGGATTAGTTAGAAATGTGCAATAAAAAACCTTTGAATATTCAAGTTTCTTGATAGTAACCTCATAGAAAAAATGAGCATTCTTTGAACTAGACGTAGCTTACAGGGTTTTCCATATCATAATATCTTGCTGTAACCCTAGGACTCCAGTTGGGTCAGTTTGATCTAGAAGTTGCCATCTCCATGGCGGCTGACCCATAGTTATAAGGCTTGTTGTAACATGTACTCTTAGTTAAATAGAATTTATCAACTTCTGGAGTGAATGAAATAAATTAAAATATAATTATTAGTAAAAGAGATTAGATTGGATTATTAACTTTACTACTAGTTTAAATGTTTGTTTTAAAATGTTTTTTTTAAAAACACAAAGGTAAATCAATATGTATGGTAATACAATTTGAATTATTCATTAATACAATTTAATTTAATACGACTTTATTATACAAATTAACAAGACAAACAACTCCCAGCATTGTAAAACAAGACGACTGGGTTGTTGAGGACAGAAGAGAAGTACTCTGTGAAGAAACAAGAGCTTTTACATCAAAGAAACCCAAGTCTCGTTTATGCTTAAGGTTTGGAGCTGGCAAACTTCCTTAATGGGTCATTTTATAGAATATAAATGTAGATTAAACGTTCATAAGATTTGACTTCTTACTATTAAATAAAGTTACATTAAAGTATTAAAATCCAAAATCACGCCTTTATTCAAATAATAAAAATACCATAATGTTCTGATATAGTATCCAAGTACTACTTCTCACTAAACTGTCAAACCTTTTTATAATGTTTATAAACATGTGGACTTCAACAAAACAGAGTACTCAACATGATAGTTTTAGGGCTCTAACTTCGTAATATAAAGGTAAATCAATTGAAAACTATTCCCTATCTTAACTTATTCAAAATATAAAGAATATCCCAAACCTCCATACTTATCTTACATGAATAATGAATTGTAAGTATACTTCATGAATATTTTGTTAATTACTTACTCTTAACAAAGGTTAAGGTAAATTTAACAGAAGTAATAGACCTGTTAGCATTTGTTATTTTAACTATTCATAGACTATAACCACCAATACAGCTAGCCGCAATTACAGACTGAGTAGCTGTAACACAATTACACACTGCAAGTCCGTACTTATCCCGCAAATCTCTATAATAACAACGATAGCAGCTAACTGTTGATTTTTGAACTGCAGAATATAATATGGACAAATCCAAATTCAATATAACAATTTACTGTTATATCACTTGTTTATTTCATGTTTATTACTTAGAAGTACAATATTCAAATTATGATTTTATCTTATACAAATTTGAGATATATCTGACTACTAATTATTCCTCAGCCTTTTAGGTATATTTTTGGTCTTTGCATCATATATTAGTTTGCTTATTTAAACACATATGTGAAGGGGTCAAATGCCAAATAATTTAATCGTAAAAAGTAAGGGCTCTTTGGTATAGTGGTAATATGCTTGGCCAGCAAGTGGGACATACATACATATATAATGTTACTGTGTCATATACTATACTATGATCATATTATTTACTATGTCAAGCAGACAACACCCAATTCTAATTATTCACTATCCTCATTTATATTGATAATAAATATATTTTTGGGATAAGTAAGGAACAATTTTAAAGGGAAGTTTATAAAAGTATATGTTTTCGTATTTTTGAACCTGTTTTATCTTATTATATTTTTGGTTTCAACCATAGTATGTTCACTAAATAAAAATAAAATAAAATTATAGGTACCAAAATATTCATCGTAATATTTTTTCCTTTTTAAAAATTTTGTTTATATTTTCGCTCGTTAATTATAATTTTTATTCTAGTAATACGTAAAAGCCATTATATATACATTATATTACGTTTCTTAAATTAATGTATATGCTTCAGACATTACATAGGAGAATGTAATATAATGTATTTAATTGATGTGTTCAGTCAAAGAGCAAAACTTGATTAACCTCGCGCTTCATTAGTCTGCTGTGCTCAGACCTATACTCCACTTGTTTATATCAACTAATGTACCAGTTATTTCAGATATATTACATAGATTCTAGTTGAAAATATAGGAACTAATGAAGTCTTGCCGTTTATTTGTACATTTAATAAAATACGAATGTGTTAGCCTTTTCTACCAACAAATTTACATGTAAGCATTGAAGTTTTAATATCAATAATATACTATCCAAAAATGTTTTAAAGCACAAACCACATTGAACAAATTTGTAATATATAGCACTTTAATATTTATGATTTTTATAACAATGGTAAACATCAAAGTAAACATTAAACTCTGCATGTAGAACACATAGAGTGCACTTCAGAAAGTTTTGAAGCGTGATGGGTTTTGCTAGTTTCTCAATGAAAGCTATATTTTTAAAAAAGATCAACCACTCCCAATAGTTTATAAGAAATTTCTTAAGCTTGCTTTTATAAAAAGTAAAAAGTATAAATTAAGGTTTCTTCATATGTTTATACATGTATCGTGTGGGTGGTAATAACAATACTTCTTTCAATATTACAAACATGTCATTCAAGCACAACACAAATACCAAGAAGAGAAGAATTAAAACCTACTTTCTGCGGACTTCAAAAACAGGAGTCTATATACAATTTGACCAGTTTCTGTTCCAAAACTACTGAACCGATTTTGATCATTCCTTTTTTAAACGAAATAGGGGTGCCTCATAGTGGTTCCAAATAAATTATTTAAGGATTTGGAAAATAACTGACTTACCTACTTACTTTGAAACCGTCATAAATAAATAAATAATAAATAAAAATGTCTTTTATTAACGAGCAATTTTCAGATACGAGCATCTGGGTTTTACAATCATTCCTGGTTATTAATTTATTAAATAAATAACAAGACTAACCGTATACAATATAATACCACAATATATACACGATACTTATACCTACAGCAGCGATTTAAGCAATACATAATTATTGAAAAGTTTTTGCAATACAAAATAAGTGCAGTACGGGATAGGTGCACGAGGCCAAATGGAAGTCTAAGTGCAGTTATGGGCCGAAATATCTAACCTCTTTCTCCTTCTTCTTATTTCTAAATATAGCTTAGGCAAGTGTAGCTTCCCGCCCTGTCGGGTGTCGTATCCAGACCTTACGATATGAGAGCGTCTCATGAAGTTAGCGTAGCTCATTCAGTGTAATAACCTTATTGCACGAAACAGTAAGTCTGTTGTCTGCACACTGCTTCCATTAGTATTGCATATACAGGGTGATTCATTAAGTTCTCACCCTTCTTCTACAGCACATTGTACTAGTAAAAAAATAATGAAAAAATGTTATACAGTATATAAAACATAGGTCCGAAAACGCGCTTCGTTAGCGAGTTACAGCTAGCGAAAGATTTCGCCTGAATTCCTGGTATAAAGAGTAAAATAAAGCCATACTGAACTTTTGGAAAGGTTAATTAAGTAAGAAATATCGTGGATTCTTATGTATTTTACCTGATAAAGCTAATAAAATAGGTTTCAGAACTGTACCTGTAGTAGTTTTTGAGGGATTCAGGGTTAAATGCAAAAAAATTGGGGCACGAAAACAATGTTTTTTTAAGTTTGAATGTACAATAACTTTGTTAAATTGGTAATAAATACATAAAAATCAACAAACATCAATTGTAGAGAATTTAATTCTGAGAATAATTGATATGATCAAAGTCTAAAATAAAACAGAAATAATAAGTACCAAAAAAAATCGATTTTATTCAGTATAATACATTACTAGTTTTAAGCAAAATTATTCAGGTTGGGCCAACCGTACGCACCTTTTTTATAATAGATGTTCGAAAATGAGGCCATCATTTATCAATACATTTTGCAGCACGTTTGTGTATTGCTTTTGTTGCGTTTCTTAATTTTTCAGGACTTCCCTGTATCTGCACAGCCGAATCGATAATACGGGCAATTAATTCATCACGAGAATTCACTTTTGTCTTGTATACGATGTCTTTCATCCATCCCCAGATGCAATAATCCAATGGAGATAGATCTGGTGATCTTGGTGGCCAAGGGTGAGGCCCTCCACGACCAATCCAGTGTCCAGGAAATTAATGATTTAAGTAAGCAGAAACGGCACGTGAAAAGTGGGGAGGTGCTTCGTCATGCTGGAAGTACAAATTTTGTCTGAGATGTAAAGGAACATTCTCTAAACAGCTGCGGCAACTCTTCTTGAAGGAAATGCAAATAGAACTCAGCATTTAGGCGTCCAGGTAATATGAAAGGTCCAATCAGCCGATTGTGCAAAAGATTGTGCAAAAAGGCCACACCAGACATTGACGCTAAATCGGTGTTGAATGAAAGTTCTGCTCCACTACATCATGTGGATTTTTCTTCTGCCCATGAGTGTTCATTGTGCAAGTTATTGACACCATCCCGAGTGAATTGTGCCTCATCATCCGTAAACAAAATACGCTTGTAGATTTGATTATTAATATTCAAAAAGTTGCAAAACTCCAAGCGAAGCGGACCATCCCCTAGCTGTAGATGTTGAACCTTTTGTTTATGAAACGGATAAAATTTTGTTTCGATTAAGTGACCTCCACACCGTTGACTGCGAAACTCCTATCCGCCTAGAAAATACGTCGTGTACTTACACCTGGACTGCGATGAACAGCATTAATAACAATATCATCATCAAGTTGGACAGCTCGTTCATAATTGGGTTCTTAGTACTTGGTAGTGATCCTGTTTCCCGAAGAGTACGAAAAGTTCCTGAAATTGTTTTGGTATCTGGAATCCTCCTATTAGGGGTAAACGTAGTTTTCATATTCTTCTACAGCAGCTCTAGCATTAACATTACAGTAACCCAAAATAAAAAAACCATATCAGCGTATTCCTCTGATGTAAATAAGTAAGGAATTTTTTCGCTGAATAAAAAATCGAATTATAACTCACAGAAGAATTGCATTTAATAACACGATTCACAGAACCCGATCTTCCTGCTGTAGCTTGCAAAACACCACTAATACACAGTTTCTAACGTAACAGTACAGAATACCATTGTTGATCAGCTGTTATTCGTGCGTTTACCAACTTAGAAATTAATAAAACAAAAAACTGCATTTTCGATGATTAGTAAACAATAATGGGAAAATGTTTGCTTCATTTATTTTCGAACATTTGATGTAAATTTTTATTAAAAAAAAAAATACAACGTAATAAAACATGATATTTTTATTTACAAAACAAATTTTATTTAACATTTAATCTTGTTTTTTCTCAATTTATCTCATCATTAAGGAACAAACATTTTGTTTTTGTTTTTATTTTAACTAAATACCGTACGGTATTTCTTTACAGCTAGTAATGTATTATACTGAATAAAATAAAAATTTTCTCAGAATTAAATTCTCTACAATTAATGTTTGTGATTTTATGTATTTATTACCAATTTAACAAAGTTTATTGTACATCAAACTTAAAAAAAACATTGTTTCGTGCCCCAATTTTTTGCATTTAACCCTGAATCCCTCAAAAAACTACTACAGGTACAGTCTGAAAAAACCTATTTTATTAGCTTTATCAGGTAAAAATACATAAGAATCCACGATATTTCTTACTTAATTAACCTTTCCAAAAGTTCAGTATGGCTTTATTTTACTCTTTACCCAGGAATTCAGGCGAAATCTTTCGCTAGCTGTTACTCGCTAACGAAGCGTTTTCGGACCTATGTTTATACTGTATAACATTTTTTCATTATTTTTAATAGTACAATGTGCTGTAGAAAGTGGGGGGAGAACTTCATGAATCACCCTGTATAGCTTCCCAGTAAGCAGAGATAGGATCAAATTTCCTCAGATTACTTCCAAAGTGCAATGCGGCGTTTTGCATATAAAATCATATGGAGAAGCCAGACCAAAAAGGATTGCAAGGATGGCGTTACATCGTATTATTATAAGTTATCTCAGAAATGCCAGGGTACATCACTTTCATTGTTTGGTTTTGAAATGACGTCTCTATTGGAGGAAGCATAAACAATCAACCCTAGAGCAAAAGGACAGGATTGAGTGAGGTTGGAATTTTCCAAGTTTATATAATAAAATAATATAATATAATACCCCAAATTTGCTGCAGAAAGTTTCCAAATCTACATCAGGGTTCTAGAAATCACTCCTGGAGCACGACATAGAGCAAGAAGGCGGAATAAGATCCGAAGATGTAGGTGTTTCCAATGACCATAATTTATCTCAAAGATGGTAGATAACAAATTTGTAATTGTAATTTTCCGAGTAACGTCCGTATTGGATAAAATCTAAAAACTCGTCTTTTTAGCATCACCGCAAAATTAAGTTCGGAGATTGGAATTTTACAAATCACTATAAGTTTCTTAAAACTTACTGTGGGTCTACTAAACTTTTGAATGACAATATAAAAGGACTACTTGAAAAACAATGTAACTTTGAAACTCGTAACTCTATATTGTATAAATCAAGATACATTACATAGTCATGGAGAAAATAATACCTGTGACACTTTATGTGTTAAAATGTATTTGTTATGTAGAAAAGTAACCAAGGCTACTTGTTAATGTTATGTGATATATTATATCAGGTAAATTTTTCAGGAAATATAATATATCCTCTTTGGAAATAATTAAAATCTTGAAAATTATAACCACTTCATATATGAAATTGACATAGTATACTTATTTTAGAAATTAACTAGACAAGAACGGTTTGTATCAAAGTCGATTCATCCATTATTATTGAAATTCAGCTATTAGTATGCATATCAATGTGACTCACTGTCAAAATACTCGTTGTGGGTTTGTGCGAAAAAGTATGTGGAAGTGTTTTCTAAAACCACGATGCTAATAACGGGCTCTATTTTATTACACGAGTAAAACGTTTGCTAATATTGAAATGTCACACTGTAGAACATTATATTATATTGTATTAAATATTATTATTTAATATCTTTACGCGAAATTTTATTCTTCAAAATTTTATTCTTCAAAATTTTAAAATAAAACTATGAATCATCAAACCTTCTTGACCCAGCATCGAGAATAATTCTTTAGATTCGAGAATAAATTCAAAAGATATAAAACACTGTTCCAATAGAGAAAAAAAAACTGATTCTAATTAAACTTATTGATGCACGTGCTCGCTTTTCGGACTAAATTATTGCGGTGTTTGTTTGTTTTGACATCAAAAAGTTTGACGCTGAAAGGCTAGAACACAATATATTTCTGAGCGTCCCATAAATTTCAGCCAATTAGGTTCAAGTTTAAAGGACAACCACCGTTATGTGTGGTTAGTCGGTGAGTACAGATCTATTGTGGCCTCAATTCCATAGTTTAGTTTTAATAATTATAGTTTTAGTTTTATTCAGTGCATGTTTTAGAGTTAGTATGCATGGAGTTGATACACAACATGGTTGTTTTGATTCCTGACTTATGTGTGTCACATCGCTCGGGAATAACTCTTTTTATTTTAAAATCAGATTGTAGGTATGTATAAGGGTAGTTATTTTCCTGAGGAAGAGATCAGGTTGCAGATCTCGAAACGTAGTGTTAATGTTTTGTTATTTCTCTGAACGATGGAAAATATCCGGAAAAATACTGTTTCCTTCACAAATCCTTCATACACCATAAACAAATTTCAAACAAATAGATTAAAGCTAATGGTATTAAGTTATGAAGAAATAATTGTAACGATATATTTGTATAAACTTTCAGAATCACAAAGATTCTATCTGTTTGAATCTGTTCCTTTCTACTTGGTAGTAGAACAGATGTACAGCACTAATCCCAGCTGTGTGCACTTCAAGCTATTGTATCACACTGGTCTGTGCACTTATTTGTACATGTTATTTGCATTACAGTCATTACATTTTAAAAAACTTTTTTATTTTAAATAATTGAAAGACAAGCTCTTTATATGAATTGAGTAGAATATAATATACTAGTCACTGCATACGGTGAAATTTATTCAGAGAAAAAGCAAAGCTTACAGGCGTACAGTATAAAACAAAAATTCCCAATTCCCTTGTAATTATTTTTGGTGGCGGTCGCTGGTACACCTGTTGGTACTCGACAGCAAGAATACAACAGCTGTTTGTTTGTGATCACACCAAATGTACCTTCGCTTAGATTACATAATATTGAAGTTAGGATTATACTGAGTAAAATATAAAGTTTCAGACTGTACCAAGTGAACGGGAATTGTACCAAATACCAGAGTTGGTTTAGTACGAAATACGGGAGTTTAGGCAGTGCCAATCGAAACAAGTACGTAATTCGACCAAATCAAATAATATTAGGTTTATATTACAAAACAAATACTGAAATTTGGTTTGTACCAAATGCCGGAAATTGACCGCACCGAGTACTAGTATTTTAACTGCATAAAAGATCGTACTAAGGGTTGTACTATATACTGAAGTTTCAGTTGGACACTAAGTTATGTAATGAACCAAGTTCCGGAGTTCTGGACTACGATATACCTGACTTTGGATAGTGTACGATATTGGAGTTCAGAGTGCATCTCGTTGTAGAGTGAAGTTTTATCGTTCCTCAAAGTTAATATCGGAACTGCGTGTCCTGGATTTATGAAAGGTCCATTTTAGTTGCTAAAAAGTAGTTAAAATTTTATTTATTTTAAAATGTTAGTAAAAATATTAAATTTCGTAATTTTTTTCCATTTTCCATTAAATAAGGAGTTTCCTCGTTAAAAACTCACTCACAATTAATTTGGTATTGCAACTGGTCCTTACGTATAGGCCTAGATTTCTTAGCTCAAGTAAAATTGTTACTAAAAATATATTAAACGATAGTTTGTTTAACAAATATGTTAACGTTAAGAAATATAACGTTAACTGAGTTTTTATTCAGAATTTATGTAATATAGTATGTAGCTTTTTATTTAAGTAGAACAATTTTTTGTGTGAAAGACATTGCTTAATTATATGTAATTTTATGTATAAAGTGTCAAATGTAAGTTGCATAGATATTACAAATGTTTAGGGTTGAACATCCTGGAATTTGTAAAATATAATCTCCACGTAAATTATTGAGAAACTTAATATATAATGAATTATATGAAAACGATCGAAGAAATACAACAGTTTTAACGTATATATATTTTTCTCTAGTTAAACTGTATCATTATTAAGTTGATAAAAAATCATTTTAAATGTACTTAAGAAACTTTGAAAATAGTTTCAAAGTTACGGATGGAATTTGCTAAGAAAATTCACAAATTGGATTTGCTCCCAAACACAATATAGTTAGTACTACATCGTAGTCACCTACATCCAATAGCATCTCTTTTCATCACACGTTATCGTTCTTGTAAAATAACAACATCGATTTTTGGCAAACTGGATGACTCGAGCAAATTGGATGTTTTACTCTAAAATGTAACCTCATCCAGTTCAGCTCGACTTCACACTGACGTCAGTCAAGTAGACAGCAAAAAAAGTATCAGGAAAGTTTGAACATTTTATCAGAAAGACTAAAAACAAGTTACCTTCAATGGATTTCTGAATTTTGTCCTTACCGAAAAAACTTCAAAAACACTAAAAATGTGGTTATGTCCTCGTATGTTCATTGCATTATGTGATAACAAACTAACCTTTTATACATAGTGAAAATTATAAATAAATTTGTAACTACAAAATAAAAAACCTAATTGCTTGTCCATATGTATGGAAGTTATTGTTTACAGTTGTTATTATTTAGTCTAAAGTAATAAAAATACAAAAGTATTAGTTTTCTTAATACATTTCTATTAAATAATTAAGTTATTTTTATGTCAATATCAGAAAGATACATTCAGTTAGGCCCGTTTTCAGTATCGTAGGGTTCATAAACACAACTTCTATAACAAAATAGAAACAATACTCTAACTTGCATTACGTATTTTTATTCTGTAAAACATTCTCTGCTTAGATAAACATAAAAAATTTGAGCTTTCAACATCAAACTAAAAGAAATCCACTCTGCTATCAGACCCATTAAATTAGCCCGTATAAAGATATCGTATATTAATCACAGATTTAAAACTTTCATAAGTGTCCGAACTTTCAATCTGGGTAACATCGAATCTCCCCAATATATTTAGCACACAGGTTTATTTTGAATAATTTTCCTCAATTCTTAATTTGTTAATAAAATGATTTCATAATTATTACTGACCTTATATTTGTGCAAATCCGCTTATTTTGAATTTAAATGTTTAGGGGTCATATGAGATCACTATAGTTGATTACCTTTATGATTAATTTATCATCCTTAAATTCTTAACGAAATAATTTTAATTATATTATATTATACTTATATTACACTATGTATATTTCAAATATTTCATTATATTGGGCACAATAATTGTATATTAAAATGGATACGACTTACAAATTACAGCAAACCGTTGGAGGAGTATGTTTTCCTACCGCAGAAGGTGAAACCACATGCTCCAGACCTGTTTGCTCTTCAAACATTCTGTCTCAAACATTTATGTTACACATTTATGATATCAAGGCACTTGTATTTGCTTGAACATAATTTAGAATATAACACTGCAACTTTTGTAAGTTCATTAAAAATTCTGGCACTTTTACCACAATATCTTAATATTTAAAATTGAGCTTTATTTAAAACATTTTTATTTAGAAATAAAACCTAGTAACACATGCTTTAGTTTGTAAATTTTATGTAAATTTATTTCCTTATTTTATAGAAAAGGCTTTTGAGTCAGATTATGTAAAATGTATGAATAATTTAAATTTGTTCAAAATCGAAATCTTTTTAACTCAAACACTAATTTTTGACTCCTCTATTTCAGTTGATGTAGCCAGTAAATTTTTAAAATTACAGTGTAATGGACACAAATCAGTGTTTTAATAAGTAATATCAGTTCTTACGTAATAAAAGAGAATAACTCGGAGTTAAATATCGGTTAATATAATGATACTAGAGTAGGTCCTGGCTTTTTACTTATGTTAAATAACACAACATATTATGATTCTCAATAAGTTTTAAGAGGACGGATCTGATTCTTAACCCTTCCCACGCGTAATTTATCTTTCAATTTTGACTCATAACGCGTAATTAACTTTAAAATTTTTTTACATTTTACCAACTCTAATTTTTTGTAGTTAGTGGTGGCTATTAGGAATAAAAAATAATAAAGTATCACAAAATAATCAGACCCCTATATTTTTTAACAAATTTTCACATTTTACAAAAAATTAAAAAAACAACAGTTTTACTTGAATTTCTAAAATTATTTTCAACAATAAAGTAATAAATACAAAATAAAAAGACAACATAATATTAAATACAGCAGGAACACGAACAGTAAATAAGGAAATATGGCAAAACAGCGTTAAACATTAAAATATGCCGTGCCGGGATATATCCGTTTACCCCGTAATGGTTCGCCGCAGACTGAGGCTAAATCACGCCGCGATGGACAAAGCCACGCCCTCCCACCACTGCGACGCGCCAATGAGGTTCAAACTGTAACATCTGCTTTTCTGAACAAGTATTCAACACTCCCTTGAACTCTAGCGGATTCCACGGCAACTACAGTTTATTAAATAACACAAAATAGACTTTGAAGGATATATCCGTTTACCGCGTTTCGGTCAAAATTAGGCGTAACGGATATATCCGTTTGCCGCGTAGGAAGGGTTAAGTTTGTATGGGGGGGGGGAGGAACGTGCCAACGCGTATGAGGAGGACTGTAACCGCTGTTGATTAGTTGCGCTAGCTGTAATGGTAAGTGTAAGGTAGTACAGAACAACCAATGTACTATAAACTGTTAGACGTATTACACATCTTACTGCAAAATCAAATAACAATTTTCATCCCATAGTTTAATTCAGAAAACGTATTATTGATCAACTAAATTTAAAACATACAATATTAATTCAAAGATTTGCTTAGAGATAACATTAAATATAAATTTCAAAATTTGCGTAGTTAGTTTTGAACATAATTTAAACTATTAATATATATATATATACTTAATTTAATGCTTACTTAAATAAAAAATCCTCAAGACAAATATTTCGATGTATAACCTTAATCAAGGAAATCTTAACACACTGAATTTTATTCGTGATAGCTAATATCAGTAATAAATATTTTATAAGATTTGTGCTCTTTATTTACCTACAATAAACACAATATTCACTCAGTTGAACGTCAACCGAGCAAATCTATAATTTTAGGGCATTCTATATTCTAACACCCTTGTCTCAAATTAAAAAAAAATTGTTTCAGAATAAGAATTTTCCGCCATTGTTTTATTACGTACCGGACTCTCTAGTACCGATGACAGGAACTGAAATGAGCGCAGCGTGCGAAGCGCTCAGTAGTGTCCTTAATTTTAATCTAAATATATAAACATAATTATCTCAAGCGTTTAACGAATTTTCTCATTTTACATCGACATTTTAGTATTTGATACTATAATGAGCCAATTAAGTTTTATTCGAAATTGACATAAAACTGTAATAACGCCTGTAATAATCTATATATATGAAGAGAATATACGTTTGTTTTGCTACATTTTAAGCATATACGATACTAAGGAAATGTCTTATAACGAACTTGTAGCACGTAGTAATAATGACGAAAAAAGCAGAGCGCACAGGTACGTCGATAACAGTCGTCTGGGGGATGTGTATTTATTACCCTCTCCCCATACTCCTATACCGCTAAGAACTAGGCTGGTCTTTTGGCGAGTATAATATTCGATAAAGTGTTAAATATTTGCTTCCAATTTTGAGAAAAAAAAAAATTTTTTTTTAATCATATAAATTATATTTCTATTCTAGAATAACATAAAGAATGTTTTGTTAATTTTCATACCACTGGTGTCATGTTATGAAAAAAATATATTTACAGGTTATTTTCTAGGTTACAGTATACAGGGTTTATTAAAAAACTTTACCGTTCTCACGTTTATGTTCCGTGACACATAAAAGTTTCCTAAGCCACCGAATGAAGGAATCGCAATACGTTTACATTAGGTGGCAATTTAATCATAAAAATCTACTATCAGATATGTTCATTCTGTTGTCATGAGAAAAAAAATTGAAAATAGGAGACAGTAAATTGGTAATGGTGCAAACAACAAGTTAATCAGGAATAAATATTTATTTTATGGCTATAGAATTAAGATCTAATTACTGTGCCATTTCTAAAACAGGGTAGAATTAAGCCACACCACGTGACGTAACGGGCTTGCTGAGATTGGATGCAAAAACTTTAAATCTATAGCTAATTTAATTCTAGAGATGTTATACAGACAGATAGACAGACAGACAATCATAAAGAAATTGTCGCGAAAACGATGCACCATTTAACTCATTCTTGTAGAAATGAAGTTTCATGTCAAATTTAAAGCCTGCATTAACGTATGTCTTGGCATATGTTACCACATGATATATTCAGATTTTTGTTTATTACTTTGGGTTTCATATCAGTGTTTTAATAATGAAAGTCTACACTCCAAATTACTACAACATGTGTTGAGATACTTATGCCATATGTGGTTATATTTCTCATGTGTGAATCTCTTGAATGTCTTGAGTTTCAGTTATTTATCTGCTGTTTTCTCGTTACCATCATGGTTACCGATAGGATCAATGCAAAAATGTTCGCTAATGCTCAGCCAAATCTCATGGAGTAACATGCGTCATTGAACTCAGAGTTCCTCCCACGGTAGGAAGCGTCATGCATAACTTCAAGTCTGTAGGTCAGTGTGCGTTCTTGATATCTTGTGCGCTGCTGTGTATACAGACAGAAAGATACACAAGGACAGACATACAGGCAGAAAAAATGAAATTTTTCAAGCCCCTCAAGTGACAGCTTCGCTAAGCTCATCTAATTAAAAAGGGATGTCATAAATATAGCAATAGAGATTTTTTTATGTATAAGTTATCATTAGAGTTATATCATTACATAAGCGTTGATTGCTACGATAGCTATATGACACACGTTTAGGAGGAAGAGGCAAGCCTTCATATAACGTATAAAACTGTCATGTTAGAATGTTCCTGTAGACAACAGAGTGGAGGCAGCTACATATTAATTAGCTGCTATATTCGCATCGTCTGCTTTAGTTCCTGGTTAAACTCATCAGATCACTGGAAAAATACATGCCCATTATGAAAAATTAATTTAGTAAAATAAAATAAAAACGTATTAAATTTAATAACATCCATTTAGATTGAAAGCTATGCACAAATGTAGTAAGAATTAAGTGGGATTTCGCTTGATTAACTTGAAAGCATCAATTTAAAGTTTAATTGGACTTACGAGGGCGGCAGATTAAAATCTGCCAAAGTTAATCGTGTTTGAAGTTTATAAATAGCAGTTATTGCTTCAGAATGTTTATATAAAATAGTTCATTTAGATGACCGTAATAAGTTTATCAAAGTATTAAAAAGATAGTATAGATCTTATTTTAATTTGGAATAAAACTTGATTCCTAAACAGAATCAAGTTTTTATTCCAAAGTTTTAGTTCCTAATCAGTTGCACGCAATATCAAATTAAAGGGATTCAGAATTCCATTTATCGCTAATGTCAACTTTATGTTAAATGCTTTTTGTTAAATATCACACTAACCAAGAAATGTTTTATCATAATTATACCTCACTAATCAGGTAAACCTTTTGTCGCACATATCACTAATCAAGTAACTTTATGTCACGTATCTCACTAACCGAGTAACTTTATGTCACATATTTCACTAATCAGAAACGTTTTATGTGACACATCTCACTAACCAAGTAACTTTAAGTCATATTTATCACTAACCAAGTAAACTATGTCACACATCGCTCTAACCAACTAACTTTGTCACATATCTCACTAATCAAGTAACATTAACTCATAAATCTCACTAATCAAGTAAACTGTGTCACACATCGCTCTAACCAACTAACTTTGTCATATTTCTCACTAATCAAGTAACATTAACTCATAAATCTCACTAATCAAGTAAACTATGTCATACATCGCTCTAGCCAACTAACTTTGTCACATATCTCACTAATCAAGTAACATTAACTCATAAATCTCACTAATCAAGTAAACTGTGTCACACATCGCTCTAACCAACTAACTTTGTCATATTTCTCACTAATCAAGTAACATTAACTCATAAATCTCACTAATCAAGTAAACTATGTCACACATCGCTCTAACCAACTAACTTTGTCATATTTCTCACTAATCAAGTAACATTACCTCATAAATCTCACTAATCAAGTAAACTATGTCACACATCGCTCTAACCAACTAACTTTGTCATATTTCTCACTAATCAAGTAACATTAACTCATAAATCTCACTAATCAAGTAAACTATGTCATACATCGCTCTAGCCAAATAACTTTATGCCACATATCATACTAATCAAGTAATTTTATGTGACATATCCACTAACGAAGTAACTTTATGATAACTAAACAATAGGTATTTTTTTAATGTTTTACTAACTCTATGAACAGGATCTATTTTGCTTATAATTTTGGAAAATCAAAATGGCTAATCTTATTTTTTTATATTTAGATTTGATAGATTGTTATAGTGTGAAGTTTCCTCTTAGTAACGAAATTATGATACAAAATTATGACTGAAAAAATGAATGAGGTTGCGCCTGGGGGGTCGGAACGAATTTTCGTCAAAATTATCGATTTTTAGATTTTTAGCTATCTAAATTCCTCTACTTTTTAGCTTTAATTTGATACCAAAATTACTGTTATTATTATTATATTTATTTTTTTATGAGACATTTTATTACAGTATGCACCGTAGTTTTTTCGTGGCTCCACCACGCCGACTGGGCTTCAATATAGTACTCACTCTAAAACTGTTACGAAAGATTTTTTTTGTTATTATAGCTGTGTTGGCAACACTTCATCACGTGATACACTTTGGTTGTGTCAGTCAGATGTTCTGTTTATTGTTTGTCTGACTTGTTGGTTATGTTTGTGTTTGTAATGTTGTGACAGTGATTGTTTATGCTTCAATGGTGAAATTTAGTTACCAAAGTTATTGAAAGTGGTTGTAGTTTATATTTTTATTCGAAATGCCTCGCGTACCTAGTAAGACATTTAAAAAACGTAAAAGTTTATTCAGTGGGGTACCAGCTTGGAAGACAAACAATGGAAGTGGTGGTGATACTTCTGCTAGGCCTAGTGTTAGCTCCAATGTCACTGAACTTACGCCTACTCCTGGACCAAGTGATGATTGTAATCTAAATAAACAGAGCACATCAGGGAAAAAGTTAGTTAGTAGTTTAGATGAGTATGAGCAATACATAAGTATGAGTAACAATTGTAGTAATGATATTGTAAACTTGCTGAGTTTTGAGAAGTTGCTTTTAGACATAGCGGTTTGCTCTCAATGCAATGGTTCACTTTCACTTCAAACAAGTAACAGAGTAGGCCTATCTGTGACAATTGAAATAAAGTGTAATGAGTGTGGATTTTCTGTATCATCTAGTAACAGTGAAAAATTAGGAAACCGTAGATCAGAAGTAAATGTTCGAGCAGTTTATGCTTTTCGCTGTATTGGGAAGGGGGAGCAGGCAGCGAAGACATTTTGTTCAGTTGTGAACTTACCAAAGCCTCCTTCTTTCAAGGTATACAACAAAACCCTTGCAGCAACAGCAAAAGAAAATTTGTGAAGAAGAAATGAAACAAGCAGCCACAGAAGCTGTGGTTGAAAATGATGGCGATATGAATATAACTGGTATTTTTGACGGAACCTGGCAGCGCCGCGGCCATGTCTCACACAACGGTGTTATTACTGCTATTGCCGCTAATACCGGGAAAGTAGTAGATGTTAGGGTATTTAGCAGATTTTGTAGGTGCAAAAACAGACTAAATCAACAACATGAAGGTAATTGTGCTGCTAACTATGCCGGGACAAGTGGTGGAATGGAGGTGGCCGGTGTTGTTGACATGTTCAGGAAATCAGAGGCTACTAGGGGTATCAAATACAGATATTACTTAGGTGACGGCGACAGTGCTGCATTCCCAACCATTCAAAAGGAAGCCCCTTATGGCCCAGAGTATGTAACAGAAAAGTTAGAGTGTATAGCTCATGTTAGAAAACGTATGGGCACCAGGCTCCGAACTCTAAAGACTAAAATAGGGAAAAAAGATCTTTCCGATGGTAAAAAGATAGGAGGCCGTGGTCGCTTGACTAACTCTGTTATAGATGAAATACAGACATATTATGGTCTGGCAATTATGAGGAATACAGATAGTTTGCAGAAAATGAAAGCAGCAGTCTGGGCGACTTACTTTCATCTTGTTTCATCTAACGCTGAAAATGCTCATGCACTATGCCCCAATGGACCTGATACATGGTGCAAATTCAAGAAAGCTATAGCTGAGGAAAAACCATACAATCATAAGGACCACACCCATCTGCCTCCAATTGTTATGGATGAAATAAAGCCTATTTTCAGGGATCTCTCTCAAGAGCATCTGCTGCGTAAGTGTCTGCACGGGGGCACGCAGAATCCTAGCGAATCCCTGAACAGTGTCATCTGGTCTCGGGTTCCTAAAGCAGTTTTTGTAATGAAGAATACCTTGGAACTAGGAGTGTGTGAAGCAATAGCTACTTACAACCGTGGTAATATTATAAAGTGTAAAATTTTACACAAACTTGGAATCAAACCTGGGTCAAACTGCATCCGTGTCATGAAGGAGCTTGACGAGGTGCGGATAAAAAAATCGGATAAAGCTATGCAAGAAATTGAAAAAACGGTGCCGTAAACAGCTCAGCATTGCCAATAAGAGGTTAGAAGATGTTTATGAAGATATGGAAGACCCTGACAACCCTTCCTATGGAGCAGGCATGCACTAAGGTAGGTTTTTTTTTCCGTTTTTCATAATAAAGTTGGTTTTTTGGCGTTTTCCCGAAAAGTAGATTTTTTTACATTTAGGTACACATATATCAAAAACTACTAAAGATATCCAGTTAATTCTTTTTTTGTTGTGTTCCCCACACTTATATCTTTGTTTTAAGCGATGGGTTTTATGATATTCCTATTTTTAAATTTGTCATTAAAAAAATATACAAATAACATCCGCAAATATTTAATGACTAATTAAAAAAAAGATTTTTTTTGGAAAACATTTTGAGAAATAAAAACCAATCGCTCTAATTAAAGATTAAAGTGTGGGGAACACAACAAAAAAAGAATTAACTGGATATCTTTATTAGTTATTGAGATATGTGTACCTAAAGATATGGTATTTTACATAGGGAAGATAGGACATACCGACCCCCCTTCAATAAACTTTTATGTGGGGAAATCTAGCTTTTACATAGGACATTTTTTCTTTTAATTTCTTATATTATTTAATACTTTGTATAAGTATATAGTTTTGGTTTACCGTGTTGGTTAAAATGATGATTGAATATGAATACATTAATAATTAATTTCAATTAACATAAAATGAGTTATGTGTGTTTATATTTTTGATTGTCTTATTTATTGCTGAATTTTAATACCACAAAATCCTATTATATACTTTATAAAATTCCAGTAAAGATTTGGAAATTCTACCTATAATACATTTTAAGATGTGTGAAATCAAAATTTAACATCTCCAGTTAGAATTGTCAAACACTTTACACCTGCTGCAGTAGCCCTCATTGATTGATAGCACTTCATCATATGTTCCTAATTGTCAATTTGACAAATGTAATTTTCGGGATACGAGTCCTAGTCACAGACAAATTTTGTCCTAAAAAATCAAATGCTGAAATAAAGGACAGCTGTTTTCATTTTCAATCAACAAGTTAGCCAACCAAGTAAACCAAAATATTATATACCTATACAGAATAATGATTACTATAAGAAATGAAAAACAGATGTCATATGTAAAAAAACAGATTTCCACACTAAAAATCGTTAACAGTATTACTTCATTCTTTTAAATTTAAATTAGTTACTTCAAAAATTTTTAATTATTGATTTTATAAAAGTATCATAATTATATTTGTACATTTTAAAATAATAAACCTTTATCATAATTATTGTTTAATTAAAGTATGCAATTTCATATTTTTCTTACGTTCACATATTTAACTCAGTTTTTCACTCAGATTGATTCAGTTTAGATTTTATATATATATATATATATATATATATATATATATATATATATATATATATATATATTGTGAGATTAAGAAGGAAAGGGTATTAAAAATTTAGTTAAATCATTTTATTTTATTTCGTTTTATACGATTAAATATATAGTCAACTGTATCTTTCAGATTTATAATATTAATTTTAAATGTAATATATTTGAATTGGCAATTGGAGGACTACATTAGCTTATCTATACATAACTAATTCAAAATTACTTATACATTAAATCGGTACAAATACAAGGATATATACAAAATCATATCTTAAATATACCTAAACCGGAATTTTTTGGTTGTATTTCAAAACAGACGAGTATTTAAGAAAAATAGTAAAAATGTTAATTTTTTTTATCTTTCAATCCCCTGTTTCTAGTGCAAAAATTTAGAATACTAAATATGAATGGGACATTTGATATTAGTGAACATCTTATACATTTTTTTATTAATACATCATTTTCTTTCATTTTAACCCAACTCTTAACCAATTTTATAATAATTGTAGGACGACAATGAAAGGCAGGAAATGAAAAGAAACTCACTCATTAAACACGCTGTTATGGTGTCAAGATCAAAGCAACAATTTAATAACGTGATAATAATAATAACTTGTCCAAACTTTTTCTACACTTCAAACGTTCAAACTTTGCGACAAGTCTCTGTAACTTTCGATACGGATCACTTCTATTATGTTTCAAAAGAAACCAAGGAAAAAGTTGTTCATAAGTTAGTAATGCTTCGGCTTGGAAAATTTGATGTCAGTACTAGTTAAGATATATTGTATTAGAAAACCCGAACAGAGTTAGTTATATTTTTAAACACCAATTAAATAATTTTACACTGCGGAGAACACCACAAATCTAAAAATGTAAAGTTTAACAAGAAAATATAAATTTATATTCTTTTTAACAAACTATCAGTACTCGAAAGATTTACAAATAGCATTCAACTATTTTCTTGATTCTATATAAATAATTGGGAAATTTTTGTGAAAAACTTGACACCTCATCAAAAATTGTAAGCTTCTATACGAGAACACACGGGTAAAAGAATAAAGAGCAAATATTAGAATCGTAAAAGGTAAGCACCCAAAACAACCGTGCTAGAAAAAACACATGATATAAGTGTAAAAGTTATACTGACCATCTGTATTGTTGAAAACCGTTTTTACAATCTTTGAATTTTAAACTAAAATATTTAAACTCAGAGGTAACCCACGAGAATATGGAATGGACTACAACGCGCAATGAAAACGCACTTCATAACATTTTAGATTCATGAATAAACACACATTGCTGCTAACATGATCACAAAATAAAGCAATAAAAATGACGTCATAATATGGTTTTTAACCTTATATGTCTAGATCAACATAGACATCTAGACAGTTTGAAAGTTACTTCAGGAAGTGAGAAGTTATAGGTTTGTAATTTATATAACATGTTCATAAGTTTGAATGTTCATATTTATCTTCCATCATTGTAAAAGATTTAAAAAATCCAAAATCACAGTTGATACCTTGTAACGGTCCAATACCTTAGAAATCCCTCGTGAGATTGATCATCTGATGGTAAATCCAGTTAGAGTGGGCGCCTTCAATGTAAGGATACAATAGTAATGGCGTACATTGTAAAGTGTCCTTCCGCAGGATGTAGCAATGTATGGTACAATAAGAAGCTAAATAAAGAACAGCGTACTTATAATAAAAATAAACAGTTGTAAGAATGGTATGTTTCCAATACGATTTCACAAATTTAACTTGTTATTATGTTTTCCAATTATTTCAAACAAGATAAGTTTTAGAAACCAAGACAATGGATAATCAACAATATGTTAACAAATATTGCTATTAAGATTCAATAGATAAACCTGGAGGATGATTGATTTCAATAAAAAATTGCTTTAAATCAAACTTCCACTTTAATCAAGACGAATATATTTTGATTCACTAATACAATAACGTTGAATAAACAGTCAAGCTTAACAAATTTCCAGGTTATCTTGAGAATACCTGTGTTGATTGATATCATAAATGCGTTACATAAATGTTGAAGACAGAATGTTTGAAGAGCAAACAGGTCTAGAGCTAGTAATGTCGCCTTTAACTGCAGGTAAACATACTCCAGCAACGACATGTTGTAATGTGTGCACCGTACCATGTGTGATACTTCACTTACACTCAGACTCTCCTTTGTGGGTTTAAACACGTTTACGAGATAGACTGTCAAAACTCGTTACGCGCTAAATCAACTATTGTTTACTATATCAACTATATTTAACTGCCATGATATGTGCAATTTATTGTTAGTAAACCTTACAAAAGTAAAAACGCCAATCCACTAATTCTAGTAAAAGGTTTTAGCAAGCCAATATTTCAGAACAATGAAATATGTGAGGTTTGAGTGGTACAGTTATAGGAAACTATATATATATATATATATATATATATATATATATATATATATATATATATATATATATATATATATATGCCAGTTATTGCATATATTTGTATCCTGCACGATCCTAAATCCAATGTCAGTATTTTTGGTCTTTAAATGTGCAACAGGTTTGCTAACTGTCATATCCCAGACTGGATCTGAGATATAATTTAATAAATATAACAGTTGCACAGGTATTCTGTAAAATACACTAAGATATTAATGTTCTTACATACAGGGTGTTTTTATAATAGGCCACCATTGTGAACTTGAAAACAAAAAAATCTGACAGTAAACTTTAAATGGAGAAACGTTCCTTGTTTTTTACATCTGTTTAAAAATATATACTTCAGGTTTCAAAAACCGTCACCAATTTTAGATATGGTTTTTGTTTTTTCTTATTGTATTTTAAATGTAGATCCAAATATATTACAAACTACAAATTTAGCATCTTAAATTTGGGAAATTTATCTTGTTTTAATATCCTTATAAATGTTTGGATAGGAAAGGACATGTTTCCTGTTAAGAATGTCTTCGTTTGTTTAAAATATCTGAATATAAAATTAAGGTCTGCTCAATTAAAGCTTTTTATTTACTTTAAACCTACCCAGCTACTATAATTTGATTACGACAGAATATTATCTTTTATTATTAATTACTGGCTATATGATTAAAGGAAAGCCGATGGTACTAACAGGTGTTTGTGTCCGTTTTATTTAAAGACTAATGTTACTAGTTTTACTAAAAATTAATTCTATTTATTAAGAAAACCCCATTTTGAATTGATATGTTTTTAAAATCACTAAAGCTTCAGTAATAAAGAAATATTTGCTATTGACAGTAAATAACTCAGTAATATACTAAACAATTTTAAAAATAATTCAAAACCATTGTTTCAGTATTAGTCACAAAAATAAAAACGTATCATATATAACAAGGAAATTGTGAAATTTCTGAATACTGAATTTTTATTTATTCTCTTGTGAATGTCGTGGAAAGATTTTTGATATCACAAATTGAACAGTCAGTTAACAAGAGTTGTAGCTGCAGTTATCTCCCGTTATCTCCCTAAAGCACGTTATTATGGAGATTTTCTGATCACAAATTGAACAGTCAGTTAACAAGAGTTGTAGCTGCAGTTATCTCCGTTATCTCCTTAAGCACGTTATTATGGAGATTTTGTGATCACAAATTGGGAACAGTCAGATTAACAAGAGTTGTAGCTGCAGTTCCCTCCGTTAATTATTATGGAGATTTTGTGATCACAAATTGAACAGTCAGTTAACAAGAGTTGTAGCTGCAGTTCTCTCCGTTATCTCCCTAAAGCACGTTATTGTGGAGATTTTGTGATCACAAATTGAACAGTCAGTTAACAAGAGTTGTAGCTGCAGTTCTCTCCGTTATCTCCCTAAAGCACGTTATTATGGAGATTTTGTGATCACAAATTGAACAGTCAGTTAACAAGAGTTGTAGCTGCAGT
Source organism: Homalodisca vitripennis (assembly GCF_021130785.1). Taxonomy (NCBI): domain Eukaryota; kingdom Metazoa; phylum Arthropoda; class Insecta; order Hemiptera; family Cicadellidae; genus Homalodisca; species Homalodisca vitripennis. Next base: position 12,195,712 of record NC_060208.1, read on the forward strand.
TCTCTCCGTTATCTCCCTAAAGCACGTTATTATGGAGATTTTGTGATCACAAATTGAACAGTCAGTTAACAAGAGTTGTAGCTGCAGTTCTCTCCGTTATCTCCCTAAAGCACGTTATTATGGAGATTTTGTGATCACAAATTGAACAGTCAGTTAACAAGAGTTGTAGCTGCAGTTCTCTCCGTTATCTCCCTAAAGCACGTTATTATGGAGATTTTGTGATCACAAATTGAACAGTCAGTTAACAAGAGTTGTAGCTGCAGTTCTCTCCGTTATCTCCCTAAAGCACGTTATTATGGAGATTTGCGGGACCTCAACAAGTCCCGGACTTGCTGTGTGTAATTGTGTTACAACCCCCTCAGTCTGTAATTGCGACTAGCGATATTGGTGGTTATAGTTAATGCATATTACAACTGACCAATGTTAATTGGTCCAAACTGTCTGTTATATTGTTCTTACTTCTCATAAGTAGAAAATTATCAACAATCATAAAACTTACATAAAAAACATGACTCGGAAATTGTATTCAAATTACTAACTAATGCCGTTGAAAAGTGAAACTATATTATAATAGTTTATTGGGTTATAAATATAACACTTCACATAAGAAAAGTACAGCTGTTTTGTTCACTTTGTTGTTTTAAATAGGTGTCAATGAGACTGTTACATTGCTCCTTCTTTATATTAATGCCAACATTAATGGGAATTGATAAAAATATTTACTCGTAGTTTTCCACTCTGGAATTGTAATCAAACGTTTTTTCTTGAGAAGTTTATCTTTTTATAATATCTTTGTACAGGGTGGAATTTTCAAATGAACTACCATTGCGATTTTGAAAAAAACATAAAATTAACAACAAACTTTAAACCGGTAACCTGTCCCTTTATAAGGACATTTAAAAGATTTGCATCGAACACTTTTTTTGTTTTTTTACCATTATTATTTTCCATAGAAAATGTATTTTAAGACTGTTTTTACATTTTTCTTAATAATGAAGATTTGAGAACTCACCAGAGTGAACAGATTCCTTAAGGAGTTTTAGCATCAAGAAAATGTCTTTTGAACACGATTCATTTGAATGCTCTAAACTGTAAAGATTTGGAAGTCTTCCTTTGTTTTCCTAATATTTATAAGTGTGCATTATTTTTATGCACAACAATTTTAATTGACTGAGGTTTGATTTAACAAAGCTAATTTTCTACCCAGAAATTTTGAACGAACGTTAACGCTTATAACACAAATAAGCTTCCTTTTCCGTTTAAACATTTATGGAAATGTCAGACATTAGATTTACAGTTAAGATATAGAATATTCTGTTTTTGTAACTAAAGCGAGCAGTGTACATTGCAGAGTATAATTATAAATACTACTAACTTCCAAGTGCGACATTCTCTACTGCCGGATATGCTAAAAGCAGTTAAACCACTAACGGATGTACCAATATAACCGCTATTTATTATTCTGCCAACTTATATTTCCCTCAAGGTTTACCCTGATAGAAGTAATAAGACTAAGTAGATTAGTCCAGGTCCATTATCCAGGTCACTGAGGGATAACCTCATCAGTTTCAGACCTTATAGTAACTTGCTCGTTTGTCAAGGCAAATTACTTTCCCTGGATCAGATTATTTTGCAAAATTACGAAATTATTATATTCAATTACTTATTATTTACACGTGACAATAATCGTAATATGATTTACTAAATCATATCAAACAAGTTTACTATATCATAAATGTGTTTAGTACTTTAAACGCAGAATAACATTTAAATCCATCAATATAAGCAAATAATTAAAAAAGACATTTATAACAATTTCTAAGAATTTAACACGAGAACTATAACTTTGGCATTATAAAAACAATTTTTACAATTTATAAGGTTTTCTTTTCTCATATAATACCTAATATTTTAAGAACTAGGTCTCCTAGTGAAAGAAATTTTATCAACAAATGATATTGAAAAGAACAAAGCAATTTGATATTCTCCTGCTTAGCAGATCAACGCCTATGATAAGCAATCTGTTACAACATAGTACGAAACATAACTGTTACAACCAACTATCACAAACGATTTGTTACAACCAACTACGAAAAACTATCTATTACAATCGATTATGATAACTAATGATCTTTTGCGATCAACTCAGACTAATTATCTGTTACAATTGACTATGATAAACGATATGTTACAACATACTACGAAACATAACTGTTACAACCAACTATGACAAAACGATTTGTTACAACCAACTGTGATAAACGATATGTTACAACATACTATGAAACATAACTGTTACAACCAACTATGACAATATATTATTTGAGAATCGTTAAATTTGGTGAAACTCATTCTAATCACGGTTTACAGACAAATTTAGTAATAATATCTCAGACTGTATTAAGCGAGTAAAAACATTATCTGAAGTATTTGGTGGTGTAAAATAAATTATTACTTCTTGGAGTTCCATTTATATGTTTTTAATTTGTTGCAATATTTTAACAAAATAATGTCCACATCAAACTTTCCAAGCAGTTGCCTACGAACTCCTGAACATTTAATCGAGTTAAAACATGATAAAAGTGACCGTTTCAAAAGTTTTAGAAACTTGTCACAGGGTTAGAACGTAAAAAAAGGTTTAGAAAAGATTGTCATCTCATTATTAAACTTTAAAGTTCAACTTCATTTTGCTACAACATATTTGAATGAGCAAAATTAATTGAATTTTATATTATTCATTGGGTTTATGTAGTTATCATGAAATTGATGAAGCAGTAACATAAAAATGAAAATAAATAATTTATAAATGTTGTTGTTAAATGTAAATGAAGTGTTGTACAAGTTAAATTACATATCAGGGTTCATGTTCATATATTTCATTCAAAGGAAATTCTTTAAGGTTTCAAACTTAGTTCAAAGAAGAAATTTAGTTTGAAATATTATTTTTTTAAATAATGCTTTATAGTGGGCATTGAATCACAGTATATATAATATACACTCTCGGTTACACCTCAAAGGCAAAGTTTTGCTCTGAAGTAAACGCATGTACAGTATCTATCATGTACTACACATTACAGTAATTTAGATTTCAATAATTTTCTATCATTAGATATTTTTTGAAAACGTGATGTGAACTGGTTTATTTGCCAGAATTATTCAAATGCATATAAAAAATATAAAGATCCTGAAAAATTTCAAGTTCCACTTGAACTCTCACTTGATCGGAAAGGCTTTTGCACAGTCTTCAGTAGCTAAAGAAAGTGTTCATGTACGTAAAAGTTACTTTTAGCAGTACTCCAATCTTAAGTGTATTTTATGTGTCTAATGCAACTTGTATGTGTTCTAACTTGCAATCCGAAATCTGACGCTGTCAAAGACTTGACTCCTGGACACTGGAATAACCCAATAGAAGTTGGCGACGAAGAGTCTCAACTCGAACTTTTTAAAAATCGAACAATTGTGCACCTGATGAGGCAACTCTTCAATTAGATTGCACTGTATATTGTAGTCTAACTGTCTCTGATGTCGAAACAATGCAAAGAGTTCGTTATGAGTTTGTTCCTCACCGAAAGTTTTTTAGATTTCTTCAGATGAACATGACTTTAGATTCCAGGAGTCAAGTCTGTTATAGCGTCAAATTTCATACGCTGCTCTAAGATAAATGTGACCTGGAGCTAAACTCAATATTAAAAAATCAATAATGTATTTATATTACCATTACAAAATTATAAACATTTAATATTCGTATATATTTAATTTGCACATCTACATAAATATATTTAATTATTTATAAATAATTGGAGATATCGATAATATTAATAGTTAAAATTTATTCTCAAAAAGTAAATATAATGCTAACAAGTACAAATAAATTTACTAGTAACTTATTAGTAACAACATTCATAAACTCAGATTTAGAAAGATATCATCATAAAATTAAAACAGAGTCCCCATTTACTTAAACGAAACGCTTCAATTCTGATTGATCTTGTTAGATGTCAGAACTCGACTAATAATGGCTCTGTAAATGCTGCATAGTTCTATGTATTCATACTATTTTTCATGTACATGTTTTTTTTTTTACAGAATAACTTAAATATGTGATGTGACTTAACAGCGTATGAAATCTATTAGTATTTAAGAGCACAAATTAGATTGATATGTTTTAATACAAATATGTTTTAAAATTACAAGTGCATATTTAACAATTTATATATTGTACTCGACAGAAGACAAGCCAAGTAATTGTTAGTGGTGTAGGAGTAGGAGGAGAGAGTAATAAATACACAGCCCCAGACGTCTGTTACCCACACACCTGAGCGTCCTGTTTCTTTCATCATACACTACGTACTACAACTTGGTTTTAAGAAGAATATGTTTAGAATAGCAGGTGTGTGAAGTTACGATAGAAGAGAACAAGTCATTACACGTTTTATTTAACTCTGTTATTTGATTTAATTCAAATTTGAGACACCTGAGCTTTGTACATAACGTACTCTGCGACGCTTTCTTCCTGTCATCGGCATTAGAGTCTGTACATACCGGTTGTTTTATTTTAAAGTAGCATTTTTATTTGGAACTAGGGCATTAATCCTGAAGACTTTGTTTGGATTGAGACTTTGTTTTTGTTTTACTGAGTGAGTTAAATAAGAATAAAAAAGGCAGAACACAAGTTAAATATTGTGGTTTTTAGTGCGTAAGTATCACGAAAATGACGTTATACGTTCATATTTCCTTGATTACATTAATTTTAAGCATTTATTTTACGAGAGTATCTCATTTGAGTAACAGTATTATAAATATAGCATTACGGATTTTAAATTACATAAATTGTAGTGAAAACATGAATTGTAAAATAAAAAAAAAATTAATCGGATTGTTTTTTTTAAATTATTATATTTTTACTTTTGTGTGGTTTTCTACAACAGTTTTCTAGATAACATTTTACGCTCAAATTATTACCTGTTTTCATTCGAATAAGACTTAAAATAGGTCTTACAGTTCATAGTATATTGATTGTTAAATATTAGCATGCACTTGTTACGAGATATGACTGATCATTACAGCTATCGCCAAACAGCATCAACTGTTACAGCCACTGCTCATGCGCGATAGTACGCTGCCTTCCCCCACCACACTCAAGAATCAGCTCCATCCACTTAAAACGTAATGGGAGTTACATGTTACATTCCTCACACGTTGGTTCGTGTAATAGAATTCTAACACCGGGATTCAGTCTGTTATCTCTTGAGTTATAGATAACAGACTTGACTTTATAGATTCCGTTTTATTTAGTTTTATAACTTAAAAGGTAAACTTATCAGAAAGAGTAATTAGTGTTTATTACTTTTAGATTATTATTTTACTGACCATTCTGAAATTTAAAATTGGAAAATGTAAAGAGTACGTGTACGGGTATAAAATATTAGTGTATGTTTTCATAATAGTCGATCACAAATTACTTCAACTCATCTCTTCCCAATTGTTCAAACAATATCATTGTTTGAAACTGATGCAATGGAGTTTCATTAAATTTAGTTTGGTGTGATCCTTTAAAAGATAAATGTTAGTAACTTTTTTCATTAAAGTGCTGTTAATATAAGTTCAAATCTGAAACAAACTGTATTAAATTGTAGTAAAATTTAATTATGCCATTATTTAAGATATAATAATTGTAAATTCTTCATGTCCTAGCCAATCTGTTAAGTAAATACAAGTGGATGTATGACATACATGTGCATTATAAATATTTTAGAGAGAATATTTTAAGAGCAAGCAAGTCTGAAGCTAGTTATTTCACCTTCTACCTTAGATAAATGTATTTCAGCAACTCTATGCTATAATGTGTGCACCGTACCACCCGCAATGCTTCACTTACCCTACGTCTGTCCTTTGGGGATTTAAACACATTTGGAACAGTAACGTTTTTGAACTAAATAAGGGGTGAAAATCAACAAGAATGTTTTGACCCATAATTGACCACATCATACGTGGTGGCTTATGTATAGTCAGGAAACAGTCAAATAATTAAAAGCAAGGACCGGGTAATTGTGTGGAGGAATTTCAGTAAGTTTCGAATATTCGATATTTCAGAAGAATAATAAAATATTAATAAAAATATTAAAGTCACTAGTAATTTCAGATTATTAAAGCTACTGTTTGCGTAGTGTTCAATGCTTCAACAGAATTGGTCCAATCGATGGTTGACCTACCTATATACTTGAAATTGATGGTTGACCTATATACTTGAAATCGATGGTTGACCTCTATACTTGAAATCGCTGGTTGAACTGGACACTTGAAATCGATGGTTGACCTATATACTTGAAATCGATGGTTGACTTATATACTTAAAATAGATGGTTGAACTGGACACTTGAAATCGATTGTTGACCTATATACTTGAAATCGATGGTTTACCTGGATATCTAATACTTGAAATTGTGCTTGAAACTTATTTCTATGTGAGGAGCACAGAGTTCGGCGATGGTGCATGCCACTCCAGGGATCTGGCTGAGCGTTAGCGAATATTTTATAATTACTTGGTTTTTAGAGTTTTATTATTTAATGAAAAAAAAATCTGAATATATATCATGTGGCAAGATATATCGAGAAACATTCCATAAGTGGACTTTTAATTTGGCATGAAACTTCATTTCTACAGGAATGACCTCTATCTTGTGTCAATAAAAGAAAGTGAACAGGAGAAAAATAATACTAAATATTTATTTTAGTATGCTATTTTTTATGCTTATTTAAGTTGGTAAAACTGCTTACGCAACAAATGAATATACCTTGAAAAATAAGACATTTTTTAACCAAAATAGGATAAATATGCGCACGTATGTCATCTACATAATTTGTTTCGGTATTGAGACAATTCAGAAAACGAGTGCAGGTATCTTATTTTAGTCGCTGTAATAACAGGTTCCCTTGACTCTATCGGTACACTGTTTCCTCCTTGATCGCTGACAAGTTAGAACCATGCTGATCTGGATGATATTAAATTGAAGTAAAATATCTAATTTTCACAAAAATATATTTTATACCCCAAAAATAACTGATGTCTAAACGAAACAATAGTAATAACGTCCGCTGCCCCTATTCCGGATGTAATTCAGCGGAAGTCCAGTGAGTTCCAAAATCCGGTATTTGGTGACGTTTGAACTCCGGTATTAGATACATTTCAATCTTCGGTGTTTGGTCTCATCAAAACTTTTGTATTTATAGTGCTTTTCCAATTCCGCTATTGTATGTTAATCAAATTTAACTAAGCTCCTGATGCAGTTCATTTCTGGCATTTGGTAAATTGCTCTACAATCCGGTGCAATCTAACTCCGTATTATTTGGTTCGATCAAAGAACTTTGGTTCTTCCTTTAAGAACCCTAGCACTTTTCGAGATGCCCATCCTATTTTTAGCCCTGTGTAAAGCTACTACATATTTTTCACAGTATTATCACGATTCCAATATTTGGTGCACTTTGAGCTTAGAAACTTTTGGTGTGGTCGGAACTCCTTTATTTGTTGTTGTGTGAATCCCTGTCTAAATTACGGTCCGAACTCCGGTATTTAGTGAGTTCAAGGAGGAAGAGTATTGCCAAACAGCAATATCCCGGGCTACAACTGCAATATGTCCCGGACCAACAGTTGTATTTCACAAAGCACACACGACTTGCCGTGCTATTTTGTATTGTCGGGGAATGTATCCCATACTGTGATTTCTGTCTTTTATATGACAAGTTGTAATGCAATATTGTACATATTAATCCAAAAATCAAAATATCAAGACTCACTTCCCAAAATTATAAATAGCACACTTAAATTTTTGACAACAATTTTACATCCAAACTTGATAATTAGGTAAGAATGGGTTTTAATGCTTTGTCAAAATGTTTATCAAGGATCGTAAGTAATGATAAACGGATAGAGTGAGATATATGTACTCAGATTAAACTGATCCGACATACGCTTTAAATACGTCGTTGATTAAATAAATAAAGTTTTTACAAAATACTTATTTTTTAACTACTTGTCACGTATCTTATCAAGCTTGTAATATTAGTTGACCTAATTGTAGAACACTACTGATAATTTTAAGTTGCATGTTTATTACAGATAATTATCATAATATCAAATAAACTATTTACGTGTGCAATTCAATTGCCAGTGAAAGTAATATGTTGTATTTTCATTCAAGCATGTGACGTCAACTAAATCCAACGCAATGGTGTGTGTGTGATGATCTCATATTTCAGTCACAGCAAATTGTGTTGTATTTTACTCGTCGAGTCAGATACAGGTGTGCTAAACGATCACGAGAAACAGGAAATGCTTAATTTGTACAGTACACATGTCTCTGAATTCCACTTTATGGCAATGACTAATTAGTTTAATGCGTGAATCCTAATCCTAATAATATCATAAATGCAAAAGTCCCTTTGTTTGTTTGTTTTGCCTTCACGAGTAAACTATTCAACGGATGTACTGACATTTTACAAGATCATTCCCACGGTCCCTGGTATGAATATAGGCCAAATATTTTTCAAAAATCCTCCAGAGTTATGCCCCACTGGCCATTAAACTAAAAAAATCCCATTTTTGTCTCTAAAGAAATTGTAACCAGTTGTTCTGAGTAACATTTGTTTTATAACAGTACAAATATAAGTTTAATTAATTTAACCACTATAATTGTCTACTTTTTATATTAAGAGTGTGTGAATTTTTAATGAAGTACCATTTGCTTTCACGCCGTTTTTAGATATCAGGTAAGTATTTATCTACCTTTGAAAATGTCGTAAATTATAAGATGATCAGAATTTGACTCCAAAGACTCCCTTTGAAGTATTCGCCACTGTGCTAGATGAAACTGTACTTTACTGTACTTTTGAACTAATGTATACCAATTCCACTTCTAAAATATTAAACATATTTTCTATATTTATAAAGAAACTAACACGTAAATAGTGTAATTTAAATGTATTTTAACTATATAATTTTAGCAATTATTTAGTGCTATAAAATACAAAGTTACTATCTAACTTTTACTACAGATTTAGACTGTTATAAAACCCAAATTAGTTGTCTTTTGACAAAAGTAGGCTTTTCTGATCCGTGATATAAATTTGATCTATATATCCGTGAAAACTAGACAAAATCAACTATGAAACTATGGAAACAAAAATTACTTTGAACGAATGAAATTAAAATGGGAATAAATGGGAATAAATGTACACATATTTTCTTGATCGTGGTGAGTACAGTGTATGCTTCATACAACATTGGCAACTGAAATATAATTCACTCGACCCAGCAGTGCTCATATACTTGCAAAGCCTACGAAATTGCGTGCAAAGCCACGGGTAACTGTTAGTAATTATGTAACTCTTATGTGCTATGAAGAAATTAATGTCTTTGCCAAGCTTAGTATGCATATATTACATCAAGTAAATACATAAGATAGCGTTACCTCAGTTAATTTCTGATATATAGCCTACTGATGTATACTAGTTGATATACACGAGTAGAGTAGGGAACTGACCACAACGCTGCTGACTGATTAAGCATGCGGTCAGTCAAGTTCGCTCCTTTGGCTGAGTACATCAAGTAAATACATTATATAGCGTTCCCTCAGTTAATGTCTGATATATATACTGATGTATACTAGTTGATATACACGAGTAGAGTAGGGAACTGACCACAACGCTGCTGACTGATTAAGCATGCGGTCAGTCAAGTTCGCTCCTTTGACTGAGTACATCAAGTAAATACATTAGATAGCGTTCCCTCAGTTAATTTCTGATATATAGCCTTACTGATGTATACTAGTTGATATACACGAGTAGAGTAGGGAACTGACCACAACGCTGCCCACTGATTAAGCATGCGGTCAGTCAAGTTCGCTCCTTTGACTGAGTACATCAAGTAAATACATAAGATAGCGTTACCTCAGTTAATTTCTGATATATAGCCTACTGATGTATACTAGTTGATATACACGAGTAGAGTAGGGAACTGACCACAACGCTGCCCACTGATTAAGCATGCGGTCAGTCAAGTTCGCTCCTTTGACTGAGTACATCAAGTAAATACATTATATAGCGTTCCCTCAGTTAATGTCTGATATATACTGATGTATACTAGTTGATATACACGAGTAGAGTAGGGAACTGACCACAACGCTGCTGACTGATTAAGCATGCGGTCAGTCAAGTTCGCTCCTTTGACTGAGTACATCAAGTAAATACATTAGATAGCGTTACCTCAGTTAATTTCTGATATATATACTGATGTATACTAGTTGATATACACGAGTAGAGTAGGGAACTGACCACAACGCTGCTGACTGATTAAGCATGCGGTCAGTCAAGTTCGCTCCTTTGGCTGAGTACATCAAGTAAATACATTAGATAGCGTTCCCTCAGTTAATGTCTGATATATACTGATGTATACTAGTTGATATACACGAGTAGAGTAGGGAACTGACCACAACGCTGCTGACTGATTAAGCATGCGGTCAGTCAAGTTCGCTCCTTTGGCTGAGTACATCAAGTAAATACATTAGATAGCGTTCCCTCAGTTAATGTCTGATATATACTGATGTATACTAGTTGATATACACGAGTAGAGTAGGGAACTGACCACAACGCTGCTGACTGATTAAGCATGCGGTCAGTCAAGTTCGCTCCTTTGACTGAGTACATCAAGTAAATACATTAGATAGCGTTCCCTCAGTTAATGTCTGATATATACTGATGTATACTAGTTGATATACACGAGTAGAGTAGGGAACTGACCACAACGCTGCCCACTGATTAAGCATGCGGTCAGTCAAGTTCGCTCCTTTGACTGAGTACATCAAGTAAATACATTATATAGCGTTCCCTCAGTTAATTTCTGATATATACTGATGTATACTAGTTGATATACACGAGTAGAGTAGGGAACTGACCACAACGCTGCTGACTGATTAAGCATGCGGTCAGTCAAGTTCGCTCCTTTGACTGAGTACATCAAGTAAATACATTATATAGCGTTACCTCAGTTAATTTCTGATATATAGCCTACTGATGTATACTAGTTGATATACACGAGTAGAGTAGGGAACTGACCACAACGCTGCTGACTGATTAAGCATGCGGTCAGTCAAGTTCGCTCCTTTGACTGAGTACATCAAGTAAATACATTATATAGCGTTACCTCAGTTAATTTCTGATATATATACTGATGTATACTAGTTGATATACACGAGTAGAGTAGGGAACTGACCACAACGCTGCTGACTGATTAAGCATGCGGTCAGTCAAGTTCGCTCCTTTGACTGAGTACATCAAGTAAATACATTAGATAGCGTTCCCTCAGTTAATGTCTGATATATACTGATGTATACTAGTTGATATACACGAGTAGAGTAGGGAACTGACCACAACGCTGCCCACTGATTAAGCATGCGGTCAGTCAAGTTCGCTCCTTTGACTGAGTACATCAAGTAAATACATTATATAGCGTTCCCTCAGTTAATTTCTGATATATACTGATGTATACTAGTTGATATACACGAGTAGAGTAGGGAATTGACTACAACGCTGCTGACTGATTAAGCATGCGGTCAGTCAAATTCGGTCCTTTGACTGAGTACATCAAGTAAATACATAAGATAGCGTTACCTCAGTTAATGTCTGATATATACTGATGTATACTAGTTGATATACACGAGTAGAGTAGGGAACTGACCACAACGCTGCTGACGATGATTAAGCATGCGGTCAGTCAAGTTCGCTCCTTTAGCTGAGTTACATCAAGTAAATACATTAAGATAGCGTTCCCTCAGTTAATGTCTGATTTATACTGATGTATACTTAGTTGATATACACGAGTAGAGTAAGGGAACAATGACCATAAACGCTGCCCACTGATTAAGCATGCGGTCAGTCAAGTTCGCTCCTTTGACTGAGTATGTCAAGTAAATACATAAGATAGCGTTCCCTCAGTTAATGTCTGATATATACTGATGTATACTAGTTGATATACACGAGTAGAGTAGGGAACTGACCACAACGCTGGCTGCCCACTGATTAAGCATGCGGTCAGTCAAGTTCGCTCCTTTGACTGAGTATGTCAAGTAAATACATAAGATAGCGTTACCTCAGTTAATGTGCTGATATATACTGATGTTATACTAGTTGATATACACGAGTAGAGTAGGGAACTGACCACAACGCTGCCCACTGACTAAGCATGCGGTTCAGTCAAGTTCGCTCCTTTGGCTGAGTCATCAAGTTCCAATAATTAGATAGCGTTCCCTCCAGTTAATTTATGTATATAAATACAATACACATAGGAACTGACCTAGTCGTTACCTCAAGTTCGCCTCCTTTGATGAGTATATCAATGTCTGATGTTATACTGATGTATACTAGTTGATATAACACGAGTAGAGTAGGGGAAACTGACCACAACGCTGCCCACTGACTAAGATACCAATACTTTCCCTCAGTTAAGGTCTGATTAAATTACTGATGTTATACTGTTGATATACATCGAGTAGAGTAGGGAATCGCTGCTCACACTGATTTAGCGGTCAGTAAATCATTATATCTGATATAATAGATTATATAGCTAGTTCTATACTGAGTAATATAGTTGATGTAAGGTATAGTACTGATACGGCCTATACGAGTTAATTTCTGATTTTACTAGACCAGTAGAGTAAGGAACTGACCACAACGCTGCTCACTGATTAAGCATGCGGTCAGTCAAGTTCGCTTTCCTTTGACTGAGTACATCAAGTAAATACATTATATAGCGTTACCTCAGTTAATGTCTGATATATACTGATGTATACTAGTTGATATACACGAGTAGAGTAGGGAACTGACCACAACGCTGCCCACTGATTAAGCATGCGGTCAGTCAAGTTCGCTCCTTTGGCTGAGTACATCAAGTAAATACATTATATAGCGTTACCTCAGTTAATGTCTGATATATACTGATGTATACTAGTTGATATACACGAGTAGAGTAGGGAACTGACCACAACGCTGCCCACTGATTAAGCATGCGGTCAGTCAAGTTCGCTCCTTTGGCTGAGTACATCAAGTAAATACATTATATAGCGTTACCTCAGTTAATGTCTGATATATACTGATGTATACTAGTTGATATACACGAGTAGAGTAGGGAACTGACCACAACGCTGCCCACTGATTAAGCATGCGGTCAGTCAAGTTCGCTCCTTTGGCTGAGTACATCAAGTAAATACATTATATAGCGTTCCCTCAGTTAATGTCTGATATATACTGATGTATACTAGTTGATATACACGAGTAGAGTAGGGAACTGACCACAACGCTGCCCACTGATTAAGCATGCGGTCAGTCAAGTTCGCTCCTTTGGCTGAGTACATCAAGTAAATACATTATATAGCGTTCCCTCAGTTAATGTCTGATATATACTGATGTATACTAGTTGATATACACGAGTAGAGTAAGGGAACTGACCACAACGCTGCCCACTGATTAAGCATGCGGTCAGTCAAGTTCGCTCCTTTGGCTGAGTACATCAAGTAAATACATTATATAGCGTTCCCTCAGTTAATGTCTGAAATATGGACTTAGATCGTAATTTAATATGTTTGGTCAAAGAGCAAACTCGGCTGACCGCACACTTCAGTCTTGTGCCACCGTTAGCAGAGTTTTCTTCCGATTTTCTAAATAAAGGAATTATAATATATCTGAATTTTTAAATACAATTTACTAAAGTAGAAGAATTGTACAGAACTTGTTGTGTATCTGCAATTTAGTTAATTACACCTTTGTTGAAAATAAAATATTTTACATCTCAAAGGTAATGAAATAATATGGTTACATAATTGAGTGATCCATCAAAAATAATATCGATACACATACTTTAATTAATTTTTTTGTAAATGGGGCGCTTTTGATTTCAGAAATAGTAATAGAAACGAGGATGATGTGAATAATTAAGATTGATTCAACTTGGCGTACTGCAGACAACAAAAGCGTGGTTTTAGTTCTTCATTGAACATTATATTTTGGCTTATCGGTCAGTAATAACCAGCTCAATGGCAAGCTAAGAAAAAATAACAATAATTGGGCGTAATTTATATTGTATTTTGTATATAACTATAAACCATAATTTCTATGTTAAGAATTAAAGCGTATTTTTGCAGCAATTCAATTGTAATATTGAATTTTGATTTGTACCTTTAAAATATGGAGGGAAGATTCTCTGTTAACAGATCGAAACAGTCAAGAGTTATAACTATAGTTTCTCTGTGTTGCTTCCTGAAGCACGTTAATTATGGAGATTTGCGGGACCTCGATAAGTCCCGGACTTGTGTGTAATTGTGTTACAGCCACCTCAGTCTGTAATTGAGGCTAGCAAAATTGGTGGTCATAGTCTATAATTAATTACACTGACCGCTTTTATATTAAGGAAGAGTCTACTGGTCCGGAGTCTATTATATTAAAAAAAATTGTGTTCCCAGTAAATTACTAACAATATATTCATGAAGTGTACATTCAATTGATTATTGACATAAGAGAAGGATAGATGAGTTTGCCACTTCTGTATTTAGAATAAGTTGAGAAATGGAATAGTTGTAAATGGTAATTACTAACAATATATTCATGAAGTGTACATTCAATTGATTATTGACATAAGAGAAGGATAGATGAGTTTGCCACTTCTGTATTTAGAATAAGTTGAGAAATGGAATAGTTGTAAATGGTAATTACTAACAATATATTCATGAAGTGTACATTCAATTGATTATTGACATAAGAGAAGGATAGATGAGTTTGCCACTTCTGTATTTAGAATAAGTTGAGAAATGGAATAGTTGTAAATGGTAATTACTAACAATATATTCATGAAGTGTACATTCAATTGATTATTGACATAAGAGAAGGATATATGAGTTTGCCACTTCTGTATTTAGAATAAGTTGAGAAATGGAATAGTTGTAAATGTTAATTACTAACAATGTATTCATGAAGTGTACATTCAATTGATTATTGACATAAGAGAAGGATAGATGAGTTTGCCACTTCTGTATTTAGAATAAGTTGAGAAATGGAATAGTTGTAAATGGTAATAGCCTTTATAATAAGAAGTTAGAAGCATAAGATTCTTATGTTAGGTACTATTTTTTGTTGAAGTTCAAGTTACCGGAATATACATATTATATACAAAGGAAAAAAAGCTCAAAATAGAAAATTATATTTATTTAATAAACTAATTTCTATTAGTTGGATTTAAAACGAACATACAAAAACGGGTTTTTACTATTTATTTGATGAAAACCACAAGGAAGTATAGCGTATATATTACTTTTGAAATCAGTAAAACATATACTTTCTTTTAATTAAGACGTAAATGATGATCTTTGGACTAAAAAATGACACGAACTCTACACCCAGTGCTTGTTGGTCTTAAAAAGTACTTCATTATAATATTTAAAACTAAAAGAAATTTCATGCAGATTTCGTGTAAAAAGCGTTACAGTATAGGTACTAAAAATAGAACTGTGAGTTTGAAGATTTTGACCAAAACCTGTTTTTTGAGCGCAGCGAGTGAACGACGCAACCAACAATTAACTTTACCACGTTGATTTTTAGGTCTTGTTATTACGCACAACTGTAGCAGGAAGGATCCTTAAAGTACGTTATTATGGAGATTTGCGGGACTTCAACAAGTCCCTGACTACTACTAATTGTGTTACAGCCACCTCAGTCTGTAATTGCGGCTAGCTGTATTGGGGGTTATAGTCTATGCACAGTTACACTAACCTCTGTTAATCTGTTCTAACTCTTGTTTTAGGTTTTCCTGGTGTAATTTTGATAAATGTCAAAATTAATAACAATTACTTTTAAAATATTTACATTAAAACTGGAAGTTTATTCAATTTACTGACTAATTGTTAACAAGTGACACTGATATAATAAGAGAATTATGAATGTAATAATGAACATTACAAACCTCTAACATAAGAGTTATACAAGTGTTTTGTTCACCTAGTTAGTTAATATGGGCTGTAAACGAATGTTTTTGCATATAACTCTTAGGATACAAAGATAAAGTTCCATCAAATCCAGTTTGGATTCTATTCATTTCAATTGAAGAAAAAATAAAAAGATATTAAGGTCAGGTATGAATTAAAATTTTAAAGGAAGTTGGAAGGAATACAAAATTTAACTTTATTTTTTATATTTTGTATAACCTATGCAATCGCATTAAAATATATGAGTTTAATAATGATATATTTCTGTCTTTTTTTAGCTTTGATTGCTAATATTCTTGTAATAAATAGTACGTAAAAAATATTTCAGCGTTGTTACTCACTCAGTGATGTAAGTAATTTAATTTGTCATAGAGTAGCAGTTTCTGGGTTGCGGTCGGTATTTTATTTGGTGTGGTTGGTAACCGTGATAGCTGTGTTTGCCAACTACAGTGTATTGTTTACTTGTGGGATGGATTATTTGTGGTTTGCGTTTCGTCTCCTGGTTTGTTTTGATTTGAGTTTACGTTATTTAGTGTAGAATAAATTGATAAGACTAGGATGCCAAATATGGTATTTATTAAGAAAAACTTTAAAAGAAATGATAGATGGATAGCAATTTAAAGATCGGTATAAAAATGTTATGGATATTCTATAAGAACTTAGTTTAGCCTTCACATAATTCTCACTCTAATATCCGTTCACTCACAAGTGTGAGGTTAAGAGACTTAGAATGTTCTAGTTATGAGTACATAACCAAAGCATTAATCACACTTGTCATCATTATTGTTACGTCTAGTTGCTCTCTTCCACGCATACTCATGTGATATAAAAAAATGTACATCAATAAGGAAAACTTGACAGCAGTTTGTGAGTGTATGTCCCTGCGTAGATTGAATTTTAAATTGATGACTTGTATAAAGGTACGATTTCACTTCTTACACCTCAAGGCCATTATAAATAACTAATTTCAATGTTATTGCCTAGGAGACGAGAGTTGAATTGCATTGTATAACTACACAATCTGGGTTTTCTTGAAATTTATAGACAAATGTCCTAAAAGTAAGAAATCGATACTTAGCCTCACTAGATTTGGTGGAGTTTAAAACTGGTTAAATAATAATAATAATAATAATAATAATTCTTTTATTGCATTTTGGCAATAATACATTGCATTGCAAAAGTCAGGTTTAAGTATTTGTAAAAAACCCTACTATACACATTCATACTTACAATACTCATTCAAACATACATCTCTTGTCCTTTCACGCCAACATTCATTCAACATGAGACTCGGGGCTCTACTAATTAATTTTTATGTAAATTTTGATTCTGTAAAATTTTTATTCTAATTCTCCCAGCAGCCAGCCATGAACTCTTCGACAGAATAAAACGCATTCGACACCAGTAGGCGCTTCAGAAGAGCTTTAAACTGGTTTACATTATCCGATTGTATAAGACCCTCAGGGAGCCGATTGAGAATTTTTGACTCCAGCCTGTGACGGCAAGCGTTCGAAAGCCACCGTCCTATGCTGTTCTGCACGGTAACTCTCCCTGCCTCTAGTTTCGTAAGAGTGAATGTCACTACCCCGAATAAGAACACATTTCGATCGACAATACAGGGCAACCTCCAATATATAGAGGCAGGGCAGAGTCAGCAATCCGAGCTCCCTGAAAGCATCCCTGCACGACTCTCTGATGTTTAATTGGAAAATTATTCTGACAGCTTTTTTTTGTAGTCTGAATACTCTTACTAGATTGTATTTGGCACAGCTGAGCCAAAGTCTTAAACCATATGTCAGGTATGGATAAACCAGGCCAAAATAAGCCATTCTTAAGACTTTTTGTGAACAATAGTTGGCAAGGTTACGCAGGGCGTAGATACCTGAAGTAACACGAGCACAGATATAGTCCACATGATTGTTCCAGGTTAGACCTTTGTCGAGGTACATCCCTAGGAACTTGGTAGAGTCAGTAATCTCCAAGAGCTCATTCTCTACAAAAACTGCCGGGTGGCATTACATCTTCATTTTGTCGGAGACAAAAAGTTGATGACATTAGATTTTGTACTGTTTGTTCTTAAGTTGATCTCAGAAAAATTTTGAATGCAGCAATTGACAGCAATGAAGGATTCAATTTCAAGATTTTCTTTCGAAGTTGATTTTATGCAGAGAGTCGTATCATCGGCATATTGAATTATCTTTCCATTTTGGATCGATGAAATTTATTCGATTTACATATAGAAGAAAAAGAACCGGCCCAAGAATAGATCCCTGTGGGACTCCATGAACCAGTTTATTTCTCCTCGACATGACACCCGAGATCTGCACACACTGGTATCTGTCCCTGAGATAAGACGAGATCCATTTATGAGGGAGACCCCGAATGCCACAAAGCTCTAACTGGTTCATCAGTGTCTCATGATGCACGCAGTCAAACGCTTTGGAAAGGTCGAGAAATACGCTTGATAATCATTTTATAATATTTTAAATATTATAAAAATATTAAAAATATTACATATTATATTTGTCTTATATAGGACTATACTTTTCTAGCTTGTGCGTATTTAAACTATTAGTTTAAATAATAGACACACATAGAGAGCCTTAAAATGGTGATTTTAAAAAACTATTTATCCAGTTTTCTGATATGATGATATAACTGTTATTTATTTTCTGACGGTAGGTTCATCAACCTAGGAGGTGTGTGTGTGTGTGTGTGTGTTTTGTGTGTGTGATCTAAGTAAACAGTTTCGAATTTTTATTCCTTTCGAATACCCATTTATTTCGACCTCCAGCAAACTTAAGATGTTTCACGAGATTTGTTTGACTACTTTCTTTGTTTAAAGTTTGTTATTGACGATGGAAAGTTTGACCGGATAACAGGATTTCGGACATTTAACATTGTTATGGTTACCAAAGGTATAACACAACGTTTCGAGGATTGGAACCTATCCTTTTCGTTAGCTGGTGGAGGTATAAGAACATACAAAAATAGATAACAGGAAGAAGAAACTTTTGTACAAAAGGAATACATTTCCCCTCAGATGAAGAGAGCCAACAACAAAGGATCTTCAACGGAATGTAAACGCCTGAAGTGTTCCAGACTACCAGCCAAAGAAACAATTCTGACAGCCTTTTTCTGGAGACACAGGACTGTGTCCCACTCCGAGGCATGACCCCAAAACTGTGGGTCAAAGATAATTTAGCTATGGAAGATACTGTGATAAAAAGTATCAAGGTTGTCCTTCAACAACAGCGAACTGTCTTCGTAACAAGTACAACTCGAGCGAGTCTCCTACAGAGGCCTCAGTGTCCTCATAGTATATCAACCCTCATGAGGAAGACGATCCTCTATATTAGTAGAAAATTTGGAACACTTTTAGTTTTACGCTCTGGGGGTCATGTTCGCTGGAGATATGTATACGTTCAAAGTGAGAGCAGCCTACAGTACCATTACAATAGGCCGATAAGAAACACCATTCAACAAAGACACCTGTCTATTTACATGATATGTACATGACGTATAGTAAGAGCCTGCCGTTTTCTTTGTCAAAAATATCTCTTTTTGTTTGCTTTGAAATGCTCGAGGCTATTCTTATATTCAACGCTTACTTGCTATTCGACTCTCTCATAGAGAGAATTGAACATAAACTCCACGTGTTTACTGAATTGTTAAAACCAGTGGAAACATCACACAAGCGAGCCTTTAATCCAGAACTGTTCCTTATTTCATATTTTCAGATTCCATCAACTTTCAATAACGATGTGATTATCTACTTAAAAGATTAACGCATGATGACTTATTATAAGAGTTGTTCACATTAATTAAACCGTCAAGTATTAATTTATAACTTCTTGGAGATCGTAACCACTCCCAATTCGCAATTCTACAGTTCGTGTAAAGTATAACACATTATGCTGCGTAACGTGGGTTGAGGAACCTATTACAATGTGAAACTTTATAGAAAAACTTGTAAATATCTCGACTATGTTCGTTTACCAGCCTGGTACACCTCTTCATACTGTTATGGCGTGCTTACGTATGAAAAATCATTACCCGTTATTTATAAACCCAGGCAACAAGGGGAATCGTTTTGGAATGGATGTAACCTATCATAAACGTTTTCTCGTAAACTTGCATTTTGTAAATCAAACGCTTATCGAGACAAGACACATAAATCTTATGACACTCAATCACCAAAAACTGACGACAGAAATGACGAAACACATTCAAATTTGTTACGTAATTTATCTTATACACGTCTCGGCTAAGTTTATTGGCCAGCTTATTAAGGCATTTCGTTTCAGTATAGTAGCTATTTAGACATTTTTAACAAACTAACAACTTCGTTACTAATGGGCCTGGAGAAAAATTGGTTTTAGTACAAATGTTGTTGGAATCCCGTATTTCTAAAATAAATCATATTAAATTTTCAGTTGTCACAAAATCAAGCTGCTTCTTCCAACTGAGCCAAAATTATCATACGTAATTTTTCTCACTTCCATCAGTGGAATTTTTAAAAACCTCATAAATTCATAAATTTCATACAATTTCCACAGAAATCCAGGAATAAATGCATGTGAAATTGTTTAGTTTACTATTGCTTCTGTTATAAAGAGGTTATTCAACAGATTGCTATGAGATAAGGGCGAAACCCAGGTTTTAAATGGTTACAAATATTGGATGAATAAAAAAAACACACTTGTACCCCGAAATGTACCTAATTATGAACTAAAACAATTTGGAAAAATATTGTAGAATTACTGTTACTTTTCAAACACAAAAGGGATGGAATATATTAAGTTAAAATTGAAAACAAAGTTTCTTGTAGTTTATCAATTATTGGTAGTCATAAAAATCTTTATGAGCTGAATTGTAATAAAATTTGCCTAAAACCAATTACATTCAGTAGAATTTATGTTATATAAATGTGTTACACTTGCAAGAAGGAAGATCCTGGTAATTCTACTGTATGCATATACTACTCCGTCAACAGGAAGAAACGGAAATAAAGGAAAATGCAAATACAGAATAAACATATTCATTTACCATTGTTTCTGTATCATTTGGATTTTAATAAACACTAATATAGTTTCCTACATCTCTTGTATATATTATTTACAGTGTACTTATTCAGTAAAAATCTACAATAAATTCAAGTGATGAAATTCAACCTTAATATTAATCTAGAATAAACGTATCGGAATATCAATGTTTTTTACACAACTAATTGCATTTCGTCACTTTCTTAAGCAATATTCTTCTATTCGTCAGAATTGTCATGGAATTCTTCAGAGAAACATCACATTTAACAAATCAATTAAATAAATGATCAGGAACAAATATTATCTGCAGTGTACGTATTCAGTAAAAAATTTACTATAAACTCAAGTGATGAAATTCAACCTAAATATTAATCTGCAGTAAACGTATTGGAATATGAATGTTTTTTACACAACTACATTACATTTCGTCACTTTCTTAAGCAATACTCTTCTATTCGTCATGGAATTCTTCAGAGAAACAACACATTTAACAAATCAATTAAAGAAATGATCAGAAACAAATACTATAATAAGGCCCATATTTTTATTGAGTTTTATTAATTTATAGATAAATTCATATAATGCAAAGCTAAAAAATAGGTGGAATTAATAAATACTCTAATTGTTTTATCAAATTTATTTCACTAACCATAATAGTAGCGTAACTTATCTAACAGATTAATTAATATTAAAAGGTCTCTATTTTGCCTATTAGTATTACTATTATTATTGTAGCTTAATTGAAAACAGAAGTAATTCAGACCGGCCTGACATTTTAATTGATTAGCAATCAAACCTCCAACTTGTCAGACAGTCACGACCACCACACCCAGCGACGTCTGTCCAATTTCAATGTAAATGATGCCCGAAGTCTAGTAAATCAATTTTCATTTATTGACAAGTCACGTTTAAGTTTTAATTAAAATTTCAATCAATGTCTACTTTACACTGATGTTTGCCATAAACTCTATGTGCCTATTTATTTTATACTGTAGATAAAACCAAAAAACTAAAAAGGATTATTACATGGATCTTAATTTCAACAATAATAAATGTAGTATTATATGATTTTAAGATCCCGATATCGCTTATTCCCTAATTATTATCTTAATTCTTAGGTTTACGCGCCCCCTGTGTTGATTACTATCCAAGTTTGTCTGTCACAATCAGTCAATAACTATTACACCTAAACTGACAGGTCCAGTAAACACTTATCGCAATTAATTGTCCAAAGGGATCAGAGCTTATCAGGATTCCTATCAATCTAGCCAATCAGTGTTTAATATGGGTTCTTTATCACTGGGTGCCATATTTTCTTTACTCTGATGCTTGCTTCTCTGTTTATTTAGTTTAGGAAATGTAACATTTTACAAAATATAACCGTTAATAGTGGTTTTTAATATAATACAATTGTGCAAACAGTTAATTTAGTTGAAAACTACAACCTGAGGAATGCATAAGGTATATTCCATGTATTCTATGGCATGTTTCGTTTTATAAATATGTCCTGGTTTGGAAAATGTTCTCACATCCTGGTGTTTATGTTTTGTTTATATAATAAATACATAGAATTATCTAACTTTTATTAAACAGTTATTAAAATTTTGAGCCACCTTGAATACATTTTAGATATATAGTCTTCTTAATATCCTACTAATTTTATTTTATCACTCCTTCCATGCATTTAAGGAAGATATGCCAGTTTCTGATCAAGAGCAAAATATTGCATATTATCGCACCTAAAATTCATTATTGTTTCAGCATCTTGATCTAGTTGGCTGAGCGTTAGCGAAGATATATTTTTGTCTGTCTGTCAGCCCACCCACCTTTTCCTTATAACGTTTTTGATACTGTTGTTACAATTAACGAAGGAAGTGTGAGAAACATTATTCCCTTCTCAATCTTCATTAATTAGTTTAATTAGAACTCTCCTTGTCCATACTGGTCTTACGATTACTGTTGTTATGTTTTAAGGAGGAAATACGGGTACGGTTCTATCCTTCTTAGTTCTAGACCTACGCAACCAGTGCCTTAACTAACATCTAAGATTTCTCCGCCGAGTTTTACTGTAATTGTGTAAGCAGTGGATGAACGCTGTGTGAAAGTACTGAAAAGTTACGTAACGCAGTCAATATTCCAATACGCGACTTTATGACAATTAAAATAATTTTATTATAATTACGTGACTCCATGGTCAGCATATTCGTAATGACTTCTATACGTTGTATAATAATGAGTAAATACCACCGGGAAGTTGACAGTGATCTGCAGGTAGAAGACAAGAACAAACTAGTCACGGTGCGGTGATCCCTTCTGTTAATGAACTTGCTGAACTTTAGTTAGTTGATGAGTTTTCCTGCCGCGTCACCTCTTCGTAAATATTTATGATGTCGTTGCAAATTTGCAAGTTTTCTACTGCCATGTTAATTTCTTTACGTTGTCGGTTGGAATCAATCAATAGTTTTTAAACAATTCCAACCCTAAATCTAAATCACAATATTGATGTCTAAGGTCTAAATAGACGAAAAAACTTTACAGAGATAAATAATATAAACGTTAATTACTTTTATTATCTATCGCTCCTATTAAAATCAGACAAATCACGAGATTAAATCACAGGTATCACGGTATAGTCTATACAAATTTAGTACAGGTTTTTTAATAGGTAGCATTACCACTCATTTGGCAAAGGGAATGAAATAGCTACAGGGACAATCCCAAAATATGGATGTTGAGTAAAGTGACGTTTTGATGTGAAATTACGCCCCGGCAGGTAATATCTCGAAAAATGAAATTTTTCAAACCATAGTGGGGGTATATCTACTGTTTTTTAAGGGAAAATACACATTAGGCTACACCACAGACATACCAGGAAGTGCAGATTGTAATAGCGAGGTGTGGATTGACAGAATGTGAAACTGCAGCAGTTACAATACTCAAAGCTACAACAGTGTGGACAGTGTGTCTAGAGTTGATGTATACATTCACTCATTACTCTACCGCACCTGTTCTGCTGGGAGGTGACTACAGCTCCTATTTCAATCCAATGAAGTCAACGATCGAATCAATTAACTGCCATAGATATTATGTAAATAATCACGCTAAGCATGAAATATGTTTTCGAATTATCATTAATTTGACTTTGACATTTCTTCTTCTTTCAAAAATGTGTTTTTCGAGTGACGAAAGGGTAGGTGTCATTAGTAAAACTGATTGAACTGTTGATCAAAATGATTACAAGTGGACAATTAAGAGTCATTGAAAATCAATAATTGTAGAGAAGTAAATGCCATGAATATCTTAAACTTAGTTGTGCTGTATGTCACCAGAAATTCTGTTTCAAATGCCCTATTAATTCATAAGCACCGAAGTTGATTTTGGCCTCTACCACAACTACTGGTCTATGTCGTCAAAGAGGTTATTGCTAAATTCAAGTGATATAGAGAGTCCAATACCAGATCGCCTCAAACCATTCATTTGTCATACAAAGATAACCTGGGCTTAGCCGTATCTGGCGTATACCATCAAAGGCACTATATTCTCTCCGTATTGTTTATTTTTGGTCTAACGTATACACACATGCCCTGTGCGATATTTATCATTGATAGCTGTGGTTAGATGAAGTGTGAACAACTCTTCAGACTAAAAAAAGTCATTAGAAGAATTTCGCAAGTAAAATAAAAATAATATAATCCAACACTTTCTGGAATTTTGGGTTATCGGAGTTGCATGCTGGTTTTTATTGAGGATTTATACTTATAAGTAATTGATTGGCTTTGACTCAGCCAATCACGTTACCAATTCACCCTCCTCAATTCACCGATATTAGCGGATGTGTGTTTATTGCCAATTTCTGTTTGACAAGTGTCGACTAAAAGTGGAAGCTCTTCACTGATAGCCAGAAATATAAAATATTTTAATTGCGTAACAATGTTTCGACGCTGTGTTATTTGAATGACACACAAAATAGATTTCTAGTATTACCAACTAAAATTAGCTTCGCTGAATTCTCATTTAATTACACAGCACTATATCAGAGTTTAAATTTGCTATAAATCTGCTGAATTCCCTCACCATCCCGCTTTGGAACATTGTTATGTATTGTAATATCATATAGGGAAATGGGATTTTACACATTCTGAGTCTTTTGAGCAAAGAGTTGTTGCAAAATCAAAATGCAGTCAATATCTGATTTGAATACATTAAAACTATTTAGTTTAATATCGTATTGGTTACGGTACAAGAGAAAATAAAGATACTAAGGTCTATTAATACTTTTGTATAGAAAACAATAGATTTTTACGTGACAACGTCTTAAATTAGGTTGCGGCTCGGAGTCACTCATGAAAAAGTGTAACGCCCGGTAACGTTACGATGCCCGTCCAGTGGGTCCGCCGCACGGGATAAAGCAGATAACTATGTTTATTCGTGAAAATGTGGAGTGCTTAGATTCGTCGTTTACAACAACTACAACAATAAAGGTTGTATTTTGATATTTCATTATCGTAAACTATGATTGATTGATTAATTGTTAGATTGACACAAAAGTTGAGAAACTGAGTTTATAGGTTATGTCATACTATTGACAAATGTTGATAGTGTTAAGTAAATTATTAGTTTAAATCACTCTGCAATCAATCGTAATTCAGTCGATTGAGAAGAAACAGCGCGTATTGCTAGTCAAACATTTAAAATAACAAATTATAACCTCTAACCTGTCATAACAGTGCGCCCAAACAAACGAACTAAACCGACCAATCACCACGCGCGGAGTTAGAATTTAACTGTGTTTAGCAAGAATTTCAAATTCCAATTTTAGTAAATGTTTTATTCAACTTTACCATTTACAATAACAAATTTTAATTAATTTCAAATTATGTACAATGTTTTAGTAAACAAAAATATATTTCTATAGTTAAAATTTGTGCAATTCTTATTTTCATTTAATTCCCTGTTCCTATTGTGCAATTTAATAATATTCATATCAATAAATATTCTACCGAGAAAAAGACGTTGTCACGTAAAATCTTCGCCCGTAAAACCGACTTTACAGGCAACCATAATGTTTTTTTGTAAAGTTTGCACTTTCTTTGAACGTTTAAGGAAGATTTAAGACGGAACAGTAAAATAATGAAAACGTAGAATTCACAATGGAAACGTGGAAACTGTAATACGGTTCATTGTCTTCTGTAGTCAAAGGGAAAGTAACAAGTTTATACTAACTAGTTTCTTTCTACGTTTGGTACATTTTTTAAACGAATTAGTTCAATACACTGAGAATAATATTACAGTGTTACTGTTTCAAAGCATAATCTGTTTACATGATATGAAGAAATTGTAGCACAGTTAAGTTCTAATCGGCTATTACGTATTAATTATCAATATTCCTGTTAAATACTGTAGAAAGTAATTAATTATAACAACTAAATGAGAAGTATTTATTAATAAATTTCATATGGTAAATAAATTATGATATAAATAGACTATCACTGTATGAGTAAAAATAAAAAATAAATGCAAGGGCAAGTAATGCATTGTTATAGTAAGAATTACTGGATGGATAGCAGACAGGACACTAAATGTGTCGACGGACTGAAGAATTATTTTGAACACCTTATTATATCATTATACTATATAGTAACATTATATATTCTTAGGTAATAAATAAAAAGAGAAGAAACCCGGATAAATATAATCATCAATAGGCAGTTACAACTGAAACTAAAACTGTAGGAGTATAAATAGATCATTAAATAATTATCATGAACTTTTTGAAAATGAAAAACAAGTAGAAATTCCAATAAATATTATTATCTAAAATTAGGCGCAGGATCTTACTTTAGAGGAGGAAACAGTGTTTGGTCTTTACAAGATACATAATCGTTAAATGAAATTCATTACAGATTAATTTCGCTTTTTGGGAAGGTCGTTTATCTCAATAATAATCTATTCTGTAAGCCAATCCAATACCACTTTATTTCGAAACCACGCCGTTATCTTCTGATTTATAGATTTTGTTCTTTTCAGATGCAGATGGGACACCGTCCCCTTTGATCGGTTATTCACAAATAACCAGTAATGTTTAGTGGAAAAAACAAAATGTTTAAACATTTACTTTTTGCAGTGTGTTATTCCCATTCTTTATAATGAATGTTTTTGTTTAACTAAAGTCCGATATCGAATCTACGCTCTGATTGCCCTCTTTGATCGGAATTGTACAGCTAATTTCTACTCCGACCTTAATTTTCCAATAAATTTCTATCACTTTTATTTCTCGCTACAAAACTGTGCTGTATTATACATCGGACTGAATTATATTCTATTCAAATATTCCGATGTTAGTAAAACATTTTATTCCTGTTACATTTAACAATGGAAAAGTCTAAAACTCTACCACTCATGTATGTGTTATGACTGATACCATACTGAACATTTCGTATTTAAGATTTGTTTTACATCTCGAATGGTTTTCGAAATATCGATTACGTCTAATAGAGTCCATAAAAGTATCCTATCACTAAAATATGGGGATATATCAGAAGGTTCATTTCTGGCTGGTTTATACCTTCCAGTTGAACCCAACTGCGAACAGCAAATACCGATGTGTCACTTAAATAAATGGTATGGATTTCCAGGAGCGGCCATCACTAACCGCAAATGTCGAGCTTTTGGGGCGCAGGGGTGAATTCGATTGGTCTAGTCTACTGCAGGAGATGACTGTTCGAGTTGGTAGGGTTCGTTCTTTAAGAGTCGAAGGCTATTGCCAGCCTAGACATAACGGTGAGCCACCCTTCCTGATTTGACTGGAGAGGCTGGTTCAGAGCTGGCTTTCCCTTTCTTCCAAGGGGGAGATGACTTGAGATTAGTGCCCTAAATGTTTTCCTCATGAATCTCGACAGCAGGCGGCCCCTCCACCCAACCTTACCCATCCTGAATATTCTGTCACTCCGGAAGCAGCGCAAAGGTCCTCATGTGATTAGGTGGAATTTTATAAGCTTCTTGTCTTAAGAGAGAAAAGATCCGCCGATAGGAATGCTGAAACAAGTTTCAACTTGGTACAAACATTGACCTTCTCAATTTCTCGAATATTTTCATTGGCCAGATTGGTAAGCCATTTCCTTTCCATTTTAGCAGCCGTAAAAAAATTCACAGCTCAATTATTTACGAGTCTTTAAAAAAATAAGAAAAGAAGTCCTTAGATCCTATAATATCCTATAATATAATACTATAAGCATAGTATTACCTAAACCTTTTACTATAAGATAATGTTTGTATCTTTAACAGTTGTCTAGATATTGAATGTACAAGCTCAAGAAAACAGATTAATAATATTTCAGTTGTCAAAAAATGTTCCTCTTCTTTCTACTAAACCAAAAGGGCTATTTGTCACAATTTACAATTATAAGATTGTAGCTAATTCAGCAATGTAGTAAACTGTATAAATTTCATTAAAATTTAGCTAGATATATAACTATAATACTTATTTTGACTTACATAATAGTTTTTAATGTTTAGAGCGTAAGCTGTTCTAATGAAAATATGACCAACAACTGTTTTATTTATGTACAACAACTAAATATGATTATCGTATGGTTTACATGGTATCTAATACTAAAAACTTTACAATAGATCCCGTAATGCTCAATAAAAAAAACATTACTTCAAAGGTTAGCTTAAATTGAAATAAATAAATTGGTGAAATTTTGTCGGGTTTCTTTACGCACAGCGAGAGCCTTAAGATGTGCCACAGGCAACGGTAAATGCAGTATTCAATTTCTTTGCCAAGCATTCTTCAAAGAAACCAAACCTGACTTTGAAAGTCTAAACAATATTTAAGTACACTTGTAAGAGACATGCTATGTTCCTAGCGGACAGGTTTATGTTTTGATAGAACATCAGAGCCATAAGGCCGTGGCTTCTAGAAGAGTGGCAACTTTAATTTTCAAGTAATAATAGAGTACATATATAAAAATATTTGGGTTTGTCATGTATTTTTTTTTTTCAGAAAAAGTTACGAGGAGAAGTTAAGACTAAGCCCTCTCTTACTATTAAACTGGGGAACAACAGCTTAGCTTCCAGATACGGCCGGGCAGGCGGGCTGCTTGCAAGGACAGGATCGCTCAGCGGCTACCCATCCAAGCAGCAGCCACGCTCGACGTTGTTTGTTTCCGTTATCTCGCGATAACAAACAAACTTAGATAAGGTGTACAGTATAAGCATGAAAACGAATTCTGTCATTACACCTGTTTCACTCACAGTATATTGGTGAATGTATTCAGTATTTCTTGTTCCTTTAGAAAAGTTCTCTAAAACTGCTGTAGAGTCTTTAATTCACACTAATTGGATTGGATTATAAAAGGCAGAACGTATGCTGAATGCTATGATTTGTAAAGTTGTACATCATAGTAATAGAGTATTTCTGGCTCACCATGTTTAAAAACATTTCTAACATTTTTCTAATTTATAAATGTTTGGCCACTCTGCGTATATTTATAAAATAAATGATATTCTGAAACTGGTTAAAAGAATGATTCACCTCTACTTGTAAAAATGTGAGAAAAAAGCGCAGTCTAACTTGTGATTGATTAGAGCCCAACATTTCAATAATCTATATTACTTCTTGAGTACCATCTTTCATTTAGAAAAAAATAATTTTCATACTGTCTAGTTTGTTTAAAATAATTTTATGTCTTGGTTATTTATTTTCATACAAGTGACATGCTTTATTTGATCATATTTGTGCTACCAAGCCTTTCTAGCGAAACCATATTTTCTTGAACAAATTGTTATTATTTATAATCATGTGTATATTCTACGAGCCTTCCAATCGTGCAAAGGCTAATTTATAACATTCAAATTTTCACTACAAACTTAAAATAATAAAGATTACTAGTGATTTATAATAATATTTATTTATAATAATAAAGAAAACAATAAAATCCAAACTATTTAGAGTAATTATCTGATACAGAAACGCATACTGTATAACATTTCTTGTTCAAAAAGATTGTTTCAGTTAATAAGTCGTTGATGAGTTTGTTTCTTATAATGATATAAGTCACTTAATTTCATTACTTTAATTGGCTATAGTATATTTCAAACAAATACCATTTGATGTTATCAATATGTTTATAGTGCAAATATAAGTTATATATTAATTAAAGTACTATAACAGCCAGGTCGGTAATATTTTTATAATAGTATCTAAATGTGGAATAACGTGTATACCGTCCAATTTAAGACTAAACTACCACGAAACCAGAGGAATACTTCTACTTCGTGAACTATAATTTATTATCAATTACATAAATATGGATAACCAGCATTCTAAACAAATAACTGGAAAGTGTCATTAAGTAATTGATGACTGGCTATTAAAAATTTAATTGGCTGAGCTTTTGCGAAGCTTAACACTCAAGGGGCTGGAAATTTAATTTCTGTCTGTTCCTCTGTCCGACGATATCTCGAAAACCAAATTACCTATGGGCATGAAATTTTACATAAAGTTGCATTTAAATAGGAGAGAAACACTGATTTAGATGATTGCGCATGTCATTTCATGGGTTTTGGCTGAGCGTTAATGAATATTATTGCGTCGGTGTCACGGATAACCACGGCAACAACGAAAATATACCAGAATAAATAACTATGTAAACGAACTCAGTGTAATTATCTCAGGTTTGAACATGTGACATTTTCGTTCATATACTAAAGTGTCAAAAGTCAGTGACAAGATGTGATTTCAACGCATTCTTCGCGTAATATCCTCTCAAATTCACAAGAGATTTATTATTTCATCACTGTGCTGTAGAACCTACTAAAATTAATGAAGAAATTAATACAGAATAATCTACGATTATGAATTTCTTTAGCAAGAAGCTTTCTTGCATGCGCACCCCTCTGTTTTAGGATTTCATACGTAAAGAAAAACCCAAAAGTAACCCTTATAAATCGCACCCCACTGGATAATTGATGGTTCCTGTAATACATCCTCACCGCTGAATCTATTTCCGAAATCGAAGAGCGCAACTGTTCCTAAGTGACCACTGGAGGTAAAAGAATTGTTGTAAGTTTTCACGGTATATGGTTCTCAGGTTACTCAGAATTGCTATAAAACTCAGCTCCCTAGAACACTGAGGTGCAGCTGTGGAGTTACAACTGCAAACAGTTTCTCAGTCAATATTTCAGTGTAACATGAATGACCCTCCAAACTTCCTTAGCATTTGATTTAGTTTCTAAATGTTAAGTAATTAGATATACCAAATACATCTAACCACATTTTTGTAATTTTAACGTATTTGCATTTTTAAAATTGTTATTTACGAAATATATAGTTATCTTTTTTAAATAATTGTTTGAAAGAAACCTTCCCTAACACTTAACCTGAGGACCAACAGTTTAGAGGTAAATTCCGAACCACCGCCAATGGCCGGGCAGGCGGTTCACTTGCAAGGACAGGATCGCTCAGCGGTCACCCATCCAAGAAGCGATCTAATCTTACAATAACCGCTGTACCCGCTACACTGCCCCATTGACAAATATTGTAGCCATTTTTAAGGATTTCCTTTAAAATTGTAGGAATGGTTGTTAAAAGGCTTATGGATTTCAATAGATTAAATCTTGAAATTGAAATAATTGGGCAAATCCGTGAGTTTTATGAGCTTCCCGTTTCTTAGAGATCATATTATCTAAAAAATGAGACATTTGTAAAGAATTTATTAGCATTTAGTTCGGTTCTTTCGACAATCTTTATTACTTAGTTCAAATTAAAAAAGATTACTAATTATTATGTTTTCTAACGTTAAAATATAGCTTCTGTATAACATAAACGATACCGATGCACTTGTGACCCAATCATGGACAAAGTTCAATCTTTGGAGGTGCAAGGATGCAGGGGATGTAATGATATATAACGTTTGTGGTTTCCAGAGTTATGTTTATAAAAATGATTCTATATACAACATTTCACATAATTGTACCAAAATCTGTTTTTTTTGATTTTAAAGATTGTTTTAGTAAGTAGCCTGCACGAATTTTAACTGAGACTTTTCTTTAAAACTCATTGATAGCTGTTTAAATTGATTGCAACTATTTTTTCGCCTTTTCTCTTCATATATTTTACTTAAAATAATGAAATGCAATCCAGTACTGTCACGTTTTCCTGTAAAATAAAGTTGTGAGAGTAGCAAGTTTGTGTAAACTATCAAGTCACTCAAAGTTTGCATAAACTCGACAAGCTCTACTCCTTTATTCTATTTTAGAAGTTGTTGCAGACTTCACATTTTTGCTTGACCAGTTTTTAGTTCGTTAACTAATAGATATGTTTAGCCTATACTTAAAACAACCTTAAATTTAATGTAATTTATTACAAGTTATTTAAATTATGCACAAAAAGAAAAGTATGATGATTATTATGCTTGTTTATAACATATACAGTATAATAGCATACCTCTAATAGTACACAGTGTGGTTTTTTATAAAATCATGTTCTTTGTTTGAAGTTTATTTTTGAGGATGGAAGGATTGTGAAGGAAACAACAGGATTTTTCCGGACATTTTCCATCATTCAGTGAAACGAGAAATCAGCAACACTACGTTTCGAGTTACAATATGGTCTTAAGAAGTTCATCTAGCACGAACCAATAATAACAAAAGGGCCCATTCCTGTCCCTCTTCCTTTTTATTTTCGCCATCTTGTTTCTGTCTGCCGTGACGATTGCCATTTGCTAGTGGCCTCTGGTCAGTCGTAGGTGGTTGGTAGACGAATGCAGACGTATTGTGACCTGTATTCTGTAGTTCGGTTCTAATGATTAGTTTTGTGTGTAGTTTTTTATTAAGTGCATGTTTTTAGAGTTAGTGAAGTTGACACAACACCAGGTGGTTGTTATTCCTGACTAAGGCGTGCCACATCGTTTTGGTATCATTTGTTAATTTTAACCTAGTTTGAAATTATGTATTACGTTAGTTATTTACCTGAAGAAGAGAACAGATTGCAGCTCTCGAAACGTAGTGTTACTGATTTTTTGTTTCACCGAACGATGGCAAATGTCCGGAAAAATCCTGTTTCCTTCAAAATCATGCTTTACTGCATGTTGTTACAGTAATATAACAGCTTTATTTAATGCAAACCATATATTTAGGAGTATGGTTAAAGTGAAATTCTTTCACACTTCCTAATATCACCGAACGTAGGAAGACATCTTACTTACTTCTTGGACAATCGATGATCAAAGGTGGCTGATTAATATTGAGACACCGATGACGGGTTATTTGTTGACTTACATCACGTCTACATTTTGGTGGCTCGCTCTACTTGAAAGAATATTATATAGCGAGATCTATAATTTGATTTTAATTGAAATGAATGGTAACGTGTTTAAATAAACATAAACACGCAATACAGATAGGAAGTTTACCTCTTATTAGCTGAGCGTCAGCAAAGCTTATTACTCGTGGGGCTAGTGAAATTTCTGTCTGTCTGTCTGTCCGCACGATATCTCGAAATGAACTAATCTAAAGAGTTTAAGTTGTGCTCCTAATTTCATTTATATATGAGAAGCACTTAGTCAGATTATGGTTGGTGTATGTCACTCCATGGCATTTGTGTGAGCGTTAGCGAATATTTATACATTGGTCTTATTGGTAACCATTATGACGAGAAAATTCCTGAATAATTAAACTAGCTGAGTGCAATCATATGTTACATAATATATGTAACTTATAGATTTTACGTTTTGCACACAACCTCAGCGAAGCCTGTACATGCCACGTGGTTAGTTAGGAGTACGCTTACTTATTATTGGTAGTTTAGTAGTGAGATGTGTACTCAATTTTACAGGATCTGTCTCAAATAATTGTTTTTAACGAACAAATGTTTTTTAATACACCGGATGCACAGAGAGAAAACAAAACGCTTTTGGATTTCCGTTCCATAGATGTTTTGTGTTATGTTGCCATGCACTAATTAAAACCCTGGGTAACCATGATGGAAACGAGATAAACAACCTGAGTTCAATCATAACAATCGGTTGATTAGTTTACGCGGGAAACGTAACAAAGAATCTCAATTAATAATTAATATTGGTAAGGATTTCCTTTTTAATACTGTAATTTAATATTAAAAACTAGTCAATATTTATCAGGAAATTGAACTCACGGTAACATGGTTTATATTTTATAATAAATTTTAATTTATAAATTGAATAAATTATTGAAAAATATGAAGTTTCAATTTAAATATTTACAGTTTATTTCAATAGATCACTTTGCAAAAGTCTAAAAAAAGAAGATCGTGTGATTTAATTGGTTGTCTTGAAAGGATATTAGTTTTTTCTTATTTATATAAAAAGAATATACATAGCGATTTAATACTGCCAGTTACCAGTAAAAATATATAGTTTAAAGATTAAATTAACTTAAGTAAAATATGTCCCATGAACAAAATCTTTGTTTCAAATCTCTATTTGTAATTTTGATTTTATATAGAATTTTCATTCCTAAAAAGGATATAAAAAAATGATATTAAAGTATGTTTCTTAAATAGCAGAAAAGAGTTATCTCAGTGTTATATTTAGGTATAATTCAAACCTGTCACGATTCCTTTGAAGTGAAGCAGCGACAGCTTCAATAAGCTGCAAAGTTGGTCAAAGTGTTTATCAAGTTCGTTACAAAGCTTCATTCTTTTCTTTGAGAACCTTCCTATAAAGCTGATCCAGTTTGAGTTCAATTTTGAACCTCAATTCTGGGATTTATTTGGAAAGGTTCACAAATTCTGCAAATTCAAGAACAAAATAATTTTTGAAGTGAGTTTAATAAATCAATGTGCTCCTTACAAATTAGCAGTCAAAATTTTCAACAAACATAAATTAAATAGTTTACTCAAATAATAAATATAGTTTCGCAAAATATGTTGATTAGTCGAAAATAATTAAAAATAAATAAACAAGATATCAGACTGTCCAACAAATATATTACAACAGTGGAGAACGAATGTCAAGGTGATATACCGATAATTTTATACTGTAAAATATAGCTAAAAAGATATGGTAAGCTTTAAATAGTTTTATGTAGAAATGTATAATGTTCCAACATTTCAGTTTAAAAATTGAAAATAAAAAAACCATAAGTCTGCCTAATTGCGTAGAGTATGAAAAGTGCGGGGTTAATTCACATACATAAGTTGCGGTAAATATTTGTAGTGGTAAAATGTAAAAATCTTTGTTGAAAAAAAAAGAAATTTA
Organism: Homalodisca vitripennis; assembly: GCF_021130785.1. NCBI lineage: Eukaryota > Metazoa > Arthropoda > Insecta > Hemiptera > Cicadellidae > Homalodisca > Homalodisca vitripennis. Next base: position 12,231,019 of record NC_060208.1, read on the forward strand.
ATTTAATCTAAGATTCGGTTCATAAAAACGGTTGTGAGTTGGTTTGCAAAAACGAACGTAAGAAAAACGAAAATAAGAAAGGGCATTATGCAAGTATAAATTTATATTTTACCCGTTTATGTATTTACCGGTAATTTACTTACCTGAATTCACTTTTGACAATTTCCTTCAACAGAACTTTTGTCCCCAAAAGTAATTAGAGCTTTAAAACCCTTCTTTGTGAGGTTCGGTGGAAAAATTGGTTTTGATCTGGTATAAGCTCTTTTGCTGTGGTATTTTAGTGTCCTTATGTGTCGTGAATTATAACAAATTATAATTCAACACTGCTAAGATGCTCCTACACAATGCTATTGTCCAAAAGGTAATTCAAAGTCTCTAGGGTTGTCACAGCTCTTCTTTGTGAAGGTTGTGAAGGTGGAAAATTAGATTTTAATCCGATACAGACTTTATTACTGTGGCACTTTGAATAACGTCGTCATCATGACTGAAATATGTAACAACATTACAATATACTGTTGAGCAGCTTCTCTGATATCATCATTTCAAAGTAATTCAGTCTCAAAGGTTGCCAAAGCTCTTCTTTGTGACGTTTTGTGCAAAAATTAAATTGATATTAGTTCTATTGTGTTCATGTTCTATGGTGTTGCTGTTGTGCTTCTCGGAATGCCTATTAAGATGAGCAAATAGAAACAATTTATAAATTATATAACAAATTTTAATTTAACTAAAAAACTCTAGCTGGTCTATTACGATTTTATTAATCATAAAACTGCATTAATGCTGAGCTAAATTAATTTCTCTTCCTTAATTTTATAAATGCACTAATCTGTGTTGGAGAACTATGTAGATTTAAAAATTGGTACTTTAAGGTTTTCTAGAACTTTTGGGGCATGAATCTTCTTAATAAAACCTATTTAATTGAAAAAAGATAGTCTACATTTTCGAAAATATCTTGTTTTACAAAATATGAACACATTTATTATTACTCACAAATATAAACATGCCTCTAACCATTAGGTCATATTAGACTTTCTCCTTTTTAGCAAATAATGCATCTATTGGGTGGAAATTCTATTGTTTTATATAATGATTTAAAAATACTTATACCTCGAAATTAAGGAACATTTTAAAACCATTATGATTTTATTACTCTATGGGATGAACTTAAAGAACAATTCCAAGTTCTTTTAAAGGACAAAAATGTACTTAAAATAAATAGACGATATATGGGTATATGGAAGCTGTGCTCCAGAGATGACATCTGGAGCAACAGACATGTAGGCGTGAATTACTGCTTCTGGGTCATGTTTATGAATAACATCGGTGGATATTTAGCGGTACATAATACTCCACGTCTTTTCCTCAACACCAATTACTGCTGTAAAGTGATCTGCGACTTTGTCTCTCCCCAAGTTACTGTAACTAATGATATTGATGAACGAGTGAAGTATCCCATTTTAAAGGAACAAATTTGACAAAGGTAATCAAACTTGATGGCATATCAAGGAGAACTGCACAATTCTAATTCAATTAAAGCAAAAGTTTTTACGGATATCTCTCTATATATCTCGTGAAAATGATCGGGCTAATTTTCTAATGCGGACAACATCAAAGCCCTATAATATTATATAAACAATACTACACTGTTAACTGAACTGTTAACATAGTTCCAGTAAAAATCGCGCGATCGGAGGTTGACAGAAGTTCGTAATACACGAAAAGAAAATTAATCTGATCTTTATAATAATACCAAAAGAACAATAGCAAACAGTTGTAATTTTCTCACGTACGGTAAACACAGTGAATTCGCTGTAGTAAGTAGGATTAATATATAAATATAAATGAAAATTTGGACGATAAGTGGACGATCATTGGCTCGGAATTGTGTCTCGAAGATAACGTTTGATCTTGACCTCGGATACGTTAACAGCCATTACGGTAACAGGGTACTCTGGGGTAACCGCAGTAACTTTGGGGTGTGGTGGATGCATGCGAGTCTACGTAATTGCCCTCTTAACAGACATATCGTAGTTGGTCGAAATGAAAACCTGCTACAATGTGAACCAGTAATCTTCATCTAAGAAATAAAATCCCTTATTTCTACCGAGGTATAATTTCACTAATTAATAATATAGGCAATGTAGTACACCCCCTGACCGTTGGTAGATTGTAAACGGGTGTGTGTGTAATATTTTATTCCCATAAACTTAGTCTATCTTTTTACTTTCCAAGGGAAAGAAGTGAACGCTCATGTATTAAATGCTCAAGTGTGCTTTAGAAAATTGTTCTTGTTTTTTTCAAGATTAAAAAATTAATATTTGATTTACATATTGTCTATTATTTAATTAATGAATTTTTTATTTAATCCTTTTACTTCATTCCTACTGTTAGCTTGCAATCTTTCTCTCTGTGTATATCAACACTATACAAAACTACATTGCGACCATTTTTCCTTACACGAGCGGTCTAAAATTTTGCATATGAACTCTCTTGACATGTTAGAAAGAAATTAGAAAGAAATAAATGACCCGGCCTCCACCGCACTGGCCTCTGGAATTGAATAAATATCCATAACAAATCCTTTGGATTCAATAGTTTGAATTTTATTCACATATTCAAAGTAAACTTTGTATCAGTGGTTTTGATAATAATCTGTTTCAACTAAATATACCAACTAGAACAAAAACTGATACAGTCATTGCGTATATTATTGTTTGATTATATTACTGATCTGTTTGAAGTGTATAAACCGCGAACTCGTGTGAGAGTATTTTAAAATTGTCATCACACGTATAAATAGTATTTTAACTCCAATAAAATCACACAAATCAATATATGTATTTGAATGTATTGTTTCTTTCTTTACTAATAATTAGTAACAATTATTGTTGTAGCTAAACTATAACCATTAATATAACGTATCTGTATATTATTTCCATTTTTACCCACTTCAATGTTTGGGATTAAAATGCTTTCAAATAGTAAATTTAATAAACTCGGATTAACGGTGTCGGCCTCGTTTATTCAAACGGTCAATGAGAAAATGAAGTGAAGTTACAACAGAACGTAAGAGTCTTTAGAGAAAAAGAATCAAAAGCGACAAGACTAGCTTGTAAATGAAGTAGAAGAGGAGAAGCGCTTACAAAATAAACCGCAAAAGGAAGGCGAAGTGCGATTAAATTCTTATCATAAATGATAGGAAATACCACGTTCTCAAGAAACTCTACTTTAACAAACTACAGTAGGTATTTATTTTAATAAAATAATATATTAATTAAAATAAAACTCAAATTATTTGATATTAATTAATATAAAACTCAAATTATTTGAATCAGTCTATTTAGTTGACCTAGATGACGCAATTATGTTCCGCTAGATCATTTTAACTGTGCAAAATTATATTTTCAATTTCTTCAACGAATTTGTATCTGCTTTGGAGTGATATTATGATTACAATCATGTACTTCCAAATGTTACATCATTTTTTATATAATACTGTTGCCCATTATTTTATGTGAGTTGGTACTTGAAATATCGATGAAAATAGTGACAAATTTTACATAAAATTTTAGTGAAAAAATTCATCTTTACTTCATTCACAATGTTTTACTGGACATCTACCTTTGCGCTTGCCCAAGGAGTCAACCAGGATGACTTCTGAGACAAATTTGTAATCATTGAGCTTTTAAAATGTATTGATTTTCTAAAGAGGTTGACATGATTTCAAGGATTCATCAGAGTGTTTACTCAGCCATCAAAAGAGCTCCAAGTGATGAAAGCTGAGATTTGATGGATAATTAGTTTTTAATCCAGTAACGGCTCTCCAGTCGAAGTCGCGTTGTCTCTTCTACTATGTTTTACCTTCAAACTTTACTATCTGTAACTTCGATAAGTCTTAGTGTTTTAAAGTTTTATAGTTTTATGCTCTAAAGTACTAGACAGGATGTTTTGAAGTATATATAAAATACCAATGGTACAACAATGAACGTTAAAAATAACTAGAGTATTTACTACTATGGACATTCTAGGTTTATGTAATGTATGGAATATAAATAAAATTTGGGTGCTGATTAGACTTAACGTTAAAACGCCTAAAAAAGTTTATTCCTTAACTCACCTTTAGGCTACTTGTTAGGTATCTAACGAAATTATTCTCACTGAAAATTTGTTTTTAATATTTTGCGTACCACTCTGAGCGTAATTTTGTCATCAGCAGATGCGAGAGACTCCTCTGAACGCTAAGCGTATAAAACTTCGTAGTGTTTGATTTAAATACGATTTAATACGTTTCACAAGGCCTGAAACCTATATTATATTCACTGTTACCTTATGCTTTGTAATATATGTCCTTAATTATCAGTACATATGATTTTCATTCATGTAGTAGTAATAAATTTATTATTTACATAACCTAGCTCACTTGTGCACTCGATGAAACAATGTAAACACCTCTTAATCTAGACTACACTGGATGGCTACTGGGTAAGCAGACTGAGATTTTTAGGTTAGTGTCTCTGATGTCAAAAATATGCAAGGAGTTCATTTTGAACGTCTCTAAAGCCGACTTTTAATAGATCTCTTCAGATTTCAAAAGTCAATCTGTACCAGTATCAGATTTCAGACGCTGCACTAAGTGGATGGTGAAATGGAGATTAATTTAATATTCACAGTAAATTACTGTGGATATGTGGCCATATAAATTAATCATCACCTGACTATAATCCTTTAATTAGTGCCAGATATTAACATAACATGTGTACATTTTGAAAATAAATAAATACTATTATTATATTACCATATCATATGTGTTGACTTCACCCCAAAATGCCATGGAGCGGGCAAAGTAAATTCTGCATAATCTTAGTTATGTAATTCAGCATCTATCGTTTGTTAATGAAGACTTTCAACCACATTAGTCTCTAATTTAGAAAGCTAAGAATGTGTTTGATTAAAAGAAACTGAACTTTGACTTTTCGTGCCGATATTTATCACCTAACGGCCTTTAAACCTCAATTTATTCTAAAAAACAGAACTCATAATTCTTTTTAATGCAAGTGCTCATATATAAAATATACTACACGATGAGTTTGATGGTGACAATATCATACTTTATCTTACAAAAAATTATTAATATGTAATTTTTGAGTATTTGTAAAATAAAACTAAAAAGTATATGAGGTCTTATTTTACCACGCGAAATTAAGGTTTAAGTTGGTGTGTATTCTGTAACGTACTGAAAATAAACAGACAAAACTGAATATAATTATTTTCCATGAGTCTTTAATTGCATAGTTCTAATTCTTCTCCAGTCTTGCAGAAGATTATAGAGGAATTAGTCAATTACTCTTAGTTAATCCTGTCCAACAACAACGTATTGATGTTGGTGTAGTTCTGATAGAATAAAGGGTAACGAAAGCGACTTTTACTGGGTTTAAAAAACCAAAAATGTAATGAAGGACGATGTAACGTGCTGTTGTCCCGAATTAATTGGGATAATGTTGTTACTGGTGATTGGTTCGGGCGATATAGAAAAACATTTTATAATGATGGAAAACTTATAATGGATTATTCTGTAATAAAGCAAAAATTATAACGAGCAAATTACAGGAGAAGATGATGAGTGCTGTTGTGTAATTATGAAAATCCACATTAATAATGAAAGTACAAAGTAATTATGTCATAGAGAAACACAACAGGGATGGTTATTGGAGAAACTGTAAGGACAAAACATTACCAGTAATGAAGTGCTGAATGATGGAGTAGCGCTCGTCAGCCGAGAAGGAGATGATGTAGACAGCCGTGTAATAACTGCTGTAGAGACACAACTGGGATGGTAATTGGAGAAACTGTGAGGACAAAACATTACCAGTAATGAAGTGCTGAATGATGGTGATGGAGTAGCACTCGTCAGCTGAGAGGGGGAGATGATGTAGAGAGCAGTGTAATAACTGCTGTAGAGAAACACAACTGGGATGGTAATTGGAGAAACTGTAAGGACAAAACATTACCAGTAATGAAGTGCTGAATGATGGAGTAGCACTCGTCAGCTGAGAGGGAGATGATGTAGAGAGCAGTGTAATAACTGCTGTAGAGAAACACAACTGGGATGGTAATTGGAGAAACTGTAAGGACAAAACATTACCAGTAATGAAGTGCTGAATGATGGAGTAGCACTCGTCAACTTACTGAGAGGGATGATGTGGAAGAGGATTTCATTCTCCAATTTGTGTGATACATTTAGTAGTGGGAAAATGTTTAATATCCTGAAAACTCTTCTTCAGAATTGTGTTTTTACAGATGTTACTCCAATTCTACAACGAATTGATTAAAGCTGCCTAATTCAGATAAAACAGATAAATCTCTGAAAAGGCTGATTACCATAAGTGAAAGATTTATGAATAAAAATAACACATTCCTTATAATATAGTATGCATAGTACTTTAAAGAAATCATTTGTTTAAAAACACCTTTTTATTAACTACAATGATAAAGTTAAACTTACAAACTGACATGTAGTAATAATATTTTTTATTGTATTTTTTATCACATAGCACAAAATTAATTTCAGCACTCTTTGAATATTTTTGAGCTTAATGAGAGAAAAAGATATAACTATAATAAAATGAATTTGTTTGAAATTAAGTAATTACACCTGCTACTGCAATACATAAGTACATCCTATTCTAAATTACAAGTGGAAAGGAATAATTATTTATATCCAAGAAATGGGAGTTGAAGGATTGAAGGGTAAACCATGAAGACAATAAAAACACCCTCAAAAGGACACATTAAAATCCTTTACTCATAAAAGAGAGTTATGAATACTGAACACAAAGAAAACGTTAATATGACTTAAAACATGTTCATGTCTGAAGTAGAATCCCCATCTCACAAATGAATGACCAATGACATATTGTGAGACAAAAAAACAGGTAAACTTCCAAGCTGATTTAGTTTTAATCATAATAAATAAGCAAAGTTATGTTGTAAGTAATTTTAAAAATACAATTGAAAAATAATTCAATACAGAATGAAATAAATATATATGTTTTCATGTGAAACTTAAAAAACAATCCTTAAAAAAGATGGGATGAAGGCAGCAATCTAAAATGATTGTAATTGTTTCACTTAATTCCTAATTCATTTGACTTCAATTTAATGTAAAAAGCTTAATATTTACGTGCTTGAATAAACTGATGCCTTAATATTTTAATCAACATCTAAAGAAGAAAATAGATCGTAAACTTAAAAAATACGGCTCTATTTTTATAACATATAACGATGACAAATGACTGAAATCTTATTACTTCTTCAAATAATCTAATATTAATAACAAACAATCAACAGAGGACAGTGAAAATAGCTTTAAAACTCTAGGCTCAATCATTATTACTAAAAACTATTCTAGACAGTATAAGGTCTCAAAATACGATAGGTAGTGATATTCTTGAGGTATTATTGCATATCAGATACTCGTATACCCCCAGCGACGATACTGGGGTACATTAGAAGGGGATTAGACAAGAAAGCACACATTGGCTATTGAGGCTCATGGCGTTTAGAGATGCCCTCTGGTAATACAGTATATCATATTGTAGATCATGCGTAAGATGGGAACATGTGGATGAGTCTTACTTTTGACGATCCGATTATTTTTTATTTAATACATATGTTTAAATATGCAAACTAACATTTGATCGGAAGGTCAAGTACCTGTCAAACGATTTTTAACATTCTTTAACTTTGTATAAGCGGCAATAGCCTGAGTAGTAGCCATGGTAGTAACAAAGTTGATACTTCCTTAACATAATTTATAGTACTAAACAGTATTATAACAAGGCAGGAGTATGACACGCCAAGTGTGTTAATAAGGTTCTTAGAGGTTCCAAGCACAACTTCATTAGGCTATGTGACATCTTTAAATGTTATTTCACATGGTTGTACACAGTATATTAACAAATTTACTCAATATCAAACTTTCTCGTTGAAATTGTGGTTGGGAGACTGTAAGAAAATTTTTTGCTAACGCTCAGCCAAATCCCTTGGAGTAACGTTGCTGATTATATTAAAAAGCTTTATGAGAGATTTCCACTCTATAGATCAGTTCGTTCTCAAAACACCTTGCAAACAAACAGCAGACATACAGACGTGAGGATTGGATTCTATAACGCTCATCCAAATCCCTTGGAGTAACGTTGTTGATTATATTAAAAAGCTTTATGAGAGATTTCCACTCTATAGATCAGTTCGTTCTCAAAACACCTTGCAAACAAACAGCAGACATACAGACGTGAGGATTGGATTCTATAACGCTCATCCAAATCCCTTGGAGTAACGTTGTTGATTATATTAAAAAGCTTTATGAGAGATTTCCACTCTATAGATCAGTTCGTTCTCAAAACACCTTGCAAACAAACAGCAGACATACAGACGTGAGGATTGGATTCTATAACGCTCATCCAAATCCCTTGGAGTAACGTTGTTGATTATATTAAAAAGCTTTATGAGAGATTTCCACTCTATAGATCAGTTCGTTCTCAAAACACCTTGCAAACAAACAGCAGACATACAGACGTGAGGATTGGATTCTATAACGCTCATCCAAATCTCTTGGAGTAACGTTGTTGATTATACTAAAATGCTTTATGAGAGATTTCCACTCTATAGATCAGTTCGTTCTCAAAACACCTTGCAAACAAACAGCAGACATACAGACGTGAGGATTGGATTCTATAACGCTCATCCAAATCCCTTGGAGTAACGTTGTTGATTATATTAAAAAGCTTTATGAGAGATTTCCACTCTATAGATCAGTTCGTTCTCAAAACACCTTGCAAACAAACAGCAGACATACAGACGTGAGGATTGGATTCGCTAACGCTCATCCAAATCTCTTGGAGTAACGTTGTTGCTTATACTAAAATGCTTTATGAGAGATTTCCACTCTATAGATCAGTTCGTTCTCAAAACACCTTGCAAACAAACAGCAGACATACAGACGTGAGGATTGGATTCTATAACGCTCATCCAAATCTCTTGGAGTAACGTTGTTGCTTATACTAAAATGCTTTATGAGATATTTCCACTCTATAGATCAGTTCGTTCTCAAAACACCTTGCAAACAAACAGCAGACATACAGACGTGAGGATTGGATTCAATAACGCTCATCCAAATCTCTTGGAGTAACGTTGTTGCTTATACTAGAAACCTTCATGAAAGATTTCCACTCTATAGATCAGTTCGTTCTCGAAACACCTTGCAAACATACAGGCAGACATACAGACGTGAGGATTGGATTCGCTAACGCTCAGTCAAGTATTTCCTTGCAATATACTATATTTTAGTTATATATCTCCCATACTCTCGTATAGTATCTGACCGTTCCAATATTTGTGTAGTCTTCAAGTGGGGCACCTCCACACCTATAGTCTAGCACACTATTCCATGAATGGTTCTCTGTCAGTTACATATCTCTGTCAGTTAAATAACTGCTATCTTATTATAACCGTATTATTTTACATTTTAGCTATTAGTTTGCACTAAAACGGATACCTAACAAGTTTTCTAGATTAACGAGTTTTATTTTTGAATTCACTCACCTATGACTTAATTCTTATTTAGTTTATTTTCTTTTATTTTTATGATTAATGATACATAATCAATAAAAAACAATGGCTGAAACAGATATCATTAAAGGTGCCTCTGATGTCGAAACGATGTAAATGTTTTGAGCTTTATCGTCGTCGACTTTCATTAGATCTATTTAGACAAACATGACTCCAGATTCCAGGAGTCAAGTCTGAGACAGCGTCAGATTCCAGATGCTAGCATTAAAGGATGGTGAACTGGAGCTAAACTGAAAATTCGATGCCTGAAAGTATCGAAGTAGGTAAATTCATTCCCCAATATCAATCACCGATCTTTATTTTCCGTGATTTGAATTGTCCTTCTAGTAATATCGTTTACTAAATTTCATATTATGTAAACGCATCCAACTAAAAATTTTTGTGCTCTAAAAACTAAAAAGATAAAAATTAACTCTATTTCAAGAGAATTGCACATATTGTTTGTATTCTGAGTAATACCAACACTATTCTTAAGAAGAAATTTGAGAGATTTATATGACACAAGATATGCAATAAATTGTGTATGAATAATTTATTAATATATGAACAATAAATCTTATGTATAATTTTAAATAAAAAACAGAAATACGGGTGCAGCTTTATTACATATCTCCTATATTTGCAAGCTAACGAAGCGTATATCGTTTGTTTAATGGATGTGTTTTTGCAACAGCCAAATAGCATTTATTATACCAGGCAAATAGAGTCTTTATAATTATTTATTATTATACACATTGCAATGTTCTATACATTTTTCGTTATAGCTTATTATATTACTATTAGAGGTGTATAGACCGGCGGGAATTTACCTCTGCTGGGCATCACACATTGTAATATATGTCTGAGATATGTCAATAGTCTTTTAGTGAATCGGACTCACAATTTAATAGATGTAGATTCATTAAAATGTTTTAAGTAAAATATAAGGAAATAATTTTGGAAAGCTGATTTTATGAAGAAGGTACGCTTATTGAATTTACTTAGTTCGATGAATTGTCAGACAAAATGAAAGTAAATTTTATGCACTTTCTAGTTGTTGTTGAACTTAATTTATCTTCTTGAAGTTGTGTTTGAGCTTTTTATGTTTTAAAAAAATACATTTCAAGTATATAATTTTGCTGTGGTTTATTTGGAAAATTTAGATTTTGAGAGTTAAATGTTGGGCATAGTTTCATGCAGAGATTGGATGAATATGTTTCCATATTACTTTATTATTAGCTGATCGTTAGTGAACTTGAGGTGCTGGAAATTTCTGTCAGTCTATACGTATGTCTATCCGAACAATATCTCGAAAAGTGAGATGTAGACTTCACATGTTGCATTAAGCTTCATTTCTGTACAGGCAACACCGAGTACGACGATTGTGCATGTCACCAGGACTTAGCTGAGTGTTATCCAATATCTTTACATTGGTATTATGGGTGACGATAATGTAACGATAAATTGCAGAGTAAACAAAGTCAGTACACTCATAAGTGATTTTAAAATGGAACATATTAACACTTGTAGCGTTATTGACGCCTATTTTTCTGTCGAAGAGATGAAAATCTTTTTCTTTCTTTACGATTGTCTGTCATTCTATCCGCAGGACATCTCGGGAATAAAATGAGCTGTACTTTTATAATTTTACATTTAACCAAAGCGAAGGCTATTCCGCGACACCTGGGGAGGAATTCTCCTACCTTTTGTAGTGAAACGGAATCTTATCCAAACAGAAATACCGCAGATGTTTGTGTGGATTTTCTGCGAGCCAAATACCTCAAGTGCAAGAAACAGTAGTGTCAGTTATCATGCTTTTAGCGGTAAACTCTTTATATTGTGTTTCGCTGCAAGCAACTGAGGTACATTTATCTCGTCCCAGTTCTCTTAAAGTGATTGCATTACATTTATGTAGAAAATTTTAATCATTAAATAGCACAAATTAATGTACCTTGAACTTATTACTTATGAGCTTTACTACAATGAATTAGTTCACATTAACTCCATCCAGAATGTACTGTTAAAAGTCAACGTAATCAACATACAGAGCACTGATGCAGTTTTGCCAGAACGCGGTCATACTGATATTTGCAAACCAACGAAGCGTATCGTTTGTTAATGGGAGTGATTTGTATTGCATTGCCAAACAGAAATCACTTTAGAATGCAATGAAACGATGTCGTTAGTATTTGAAACAGAATAATATTTCAGGGCTGTCAGAAATTACAAATTAGTAAAATACCAACTATGTCTTACCTCCTCTGTATAACAATGAATCCCATAATATCTATGATTCTAATTCAAATAAAAACAACCAGGCGCATTTTGGAGATTTTATTTTTTAATATATCTTAAAAATAATATAACTTTTCAAAAACTGAAAAAATATCATATGCACAAAGAGTTTGGTAAATAAATTTCAATATATTTAAGTCAACTGTGTGGAGAATTCAAAAAATGTCTAGTACCAATTTATGATTGGTAACTGAACTTTATTGTTCCATTTATGAGCAGTAAAGAACGTTTGTTTTGCTCTGTCGTATGTATACAATCGAACCTCGATACCTCGAACTTGATACCTCGATACCTCGAACCTCGATACCTCGAACCTCGATACCTCGAACCTCAATACCTCTTTAAGTTGAATTCTTCGATAGTTTGAAGTTTTATCATACTGCTTGAGAAAACTTTTCCAAATCGTGAAAAATTATCATGAATAAATCGGTAAAGATCGAACGACTAAACCTTACCTCTATGAGTTATTCTTCCTGTAAAACTAGATTTATTTCTAGGACCTCCATATCTCGAACACCCCAGGAAATACTATACAGGTTTAGAGACGCGTGTTGGGACCTGTCTGTCTGCTGCCTGTCAGTCTTTTGTCTGCAAGTCACACGCTATAATACTGCCTGTACATTGGTTGTGCTTTTACACATGTGAGTGGCAATGAGTGCTCAAAGAAAGATTGAAACTGACTATCGGTGAGAAGTGTAAGTATAATACAACGTTGGTTATTACTTCTTTAACTATAATTTCCTTTTCTTTAACTCTCATTTCATTTACCTCTGTAATCAAATTCCATAAAACTAAAACCCGAATAACTCAATAAAAAAAAAAACGATAACTAACTAGAAGCAAAATGGAAGTCCCTTGATATCCGAGCTATCGAGGTTCGTCTATTTAATAATGGTTTACTAATTATTTCTTTCCAATCACCCTGTCTGTTACGAAAGAGTGAGCATAATCCTATTTCATATGAAATTTGTACCAATAAGCAAATAATACAAAAATATAAAAACTATGAAAGTAATGGTTACGGCTAAAGCTAGCGCACATTAAATAGTAAATTCCAACTATATGGATGGATGAAAGTTAATAATAGCCTCGCAGAGTTATTTAGTCATGACTCAATCTGGGACAGATTCAACTGACTAGCTCGACACTGTTACCTCTTGTTTTTAAAGTATTGTTTTAAATGTGACGTTTTACTCTACTTCAAGTTATTTCATGCTTAACCGAATTATTTTTTTATATTTTGATTTGTAGAGGGTGTACATTAGTAACTAATGTAACTCCTACTGGAATCCTTGAAGGTTAAAGTACCAGCCTTGAACTTTGAACAGTAAAATGTTACAGCCATAACTTTACGGAGTCTCTGCTACCTTATAGGCGTTTAAATCTAGTAATATTCCAGACCGTTGGTGAAAAACTAGACATAAAACTAAGAAACTAAGCAATATATACTTTAGCCATTTCCTGTAGAATAGCTTGGGTAAGTTGCGGTAGTAAAGTAGCGAAGGAAGTTTACAACATAAAACTTTACCGAAGGGGATTCTTCACTCTTTCCTCTTTAGACTCTTCAAGTAGCAAACATTTAATAGTAGCAGAATATTTTTATATCACTGTTATTATATTAAGGGCCGATTCTTGTCCGTTTTCATTTGGATTTGATAAATAAACGTGAAAACTGAGGTTGATGCTATGTTATGTATTTTCAAAAATCTTTTCTACAATAATTTGTGTCCCCTTATTCTCTTTTACTATGGAGGGTAATTACTCAGTGTCTGTGAGGGAAACCTTATATTAACGACCTGGCCAGATAAATATTTGTGTAAAATATGAAAAGTTATACAACCTGGGGAAAACCTTATGAGAATTTAGGCTGAAGTTTTCACAACACAAATAATTGCATTACTGCCCAAAATTATTTGTCTTTGTATGTAATACTAATAGTTACAAATATTCCTAATACTAGTACTTTTCCTAATATTAAAGCAATAACATTTAAATTTGATGTAAAATGTTAAATGCAATTATGTAAATTATGCAGGCAGGCCTAACTAACCTGCAAATTGTAAGGGCTGTTACTAGCTAAGACATAAGGGTGTGCCACCCTCTGCCTGCTTTGACAGACAGGCTGCTACAGAGCTGGCTTCCCCTTTTTCCAAGGAGACATGAATGAGATGAATGCCTTTCACGGATCTTGACAGGAGGCGGCCCCTACTACCAAACCTTACCCATCCAGAATATACTGTCACTCCTGAAGCAGCACAGGAGGCGGCCCCTCCTACCAAACCTTACCCAATCCAGAATATACTGTCACTCCTGAAGCAGCACAGGAGGCGGCCCCTACTACCAAACCTTACCCATCCAGAATATACTGTCACTCCTGAAGCAGCACAGGAGGCGGCTCCTACTACCAAACCTTACCCATCCAGAATATACTGTCACTCCTGAAGCAGCACAGGAGGCGGCCCCTACTACCAAACCTTACCCATCCAGAATATACTGTCACTCCTGAAGCAGCACAGGAGGCGGCCCCTACTACCAAACCTTACCCATCCAGAATATACTGTCACTCCTGAAGCAGCACAGCTGAAGCAGCACAGGAGGCGGCCCCTACTACCAAACCTTACCCATCCAGAATATACTGTCACTCCTGAAGCAGCACAGGAGGCGGCCCCTACTACCAAACCTTACCCATCCAGAATATACTGTCACTCCTGAAGCAGCACAGGAGGCGGCCCCTCCTACCAAACCTTACCCATCCAGAATATACTGTCACTCCTGAAGCAGCACAGGAGGCGGCCCCTACTACCAAACCTTACCCATCCAGAATATACTGTCACTCCTGAAGCAGCACAGGAGGCGGCCCCTACTACCAAACCTTACCCATCCAGAATATACTGTCACTCCTGAAGCAGCACAGGAGGCGGCCCCTACTACCAAACCTTACCCATCCAGAATATACTGTCACTCCTGAAGCAGCACAGGAGGCGGCCCCTACTACCAAACCTTACCCATCCAGAATATACTGTCACTCCTGAAGCAGCACAGGAGGCGGCCCCTACTACCAAACCTTACCCATCCAGAATATACTGTCACTCTTGAAGTAGCACAGGAGGCGGCCCCTCCTACCAAACCTTACCCATCCAGAATATACTGTCACTCCTGAAGCAGCACAGGAGGCGGCCCCTACTACCAAACCTTACCCATCCAGAATATACTGTCACTCCTGAAGCAGCACAGGAGGCGGCCCCTACTACCAAACCTTACCCATCCAGAATATACTGTCACTCTTGAAGTAGCACAGGAGGCGGCCCCTCCTACCAAACCTTACCCATCCAGAATATACTGTCACTCTTGAAGTAGCACAGGAGGCGGCCCCTACTACCAAACCTTACCCATCCAGAATATACTGTCACTCCTGAAGCAGCACAGGAGGCGGCCCCTACTACCAAACCTTACCCATCCAGAATATACTGTCACTCTTGAAGTAGCACAGGAGGCGGCCCCTCCTACCAAACCTTACCCATCCAGAATATACTGTCACTCCTGAAGCAGCACAGGAGGCGGCCCCTACTACCAAACCTTACCCATCCAGAATATACTGTCACTCCTGAAGCAGCACAGGAGGCGGCCCTACTACCAAACCTTACCCATCCAGAATATACTGTCACTCCTGAAGCAGCACAGGAGGCGGCCCCTACTACCAAACCTTACCCATCCAGAATATACTGTCACTCCTGAAGCAGCACAGGAGGCGGCCCCTCCTACCAAACCTTACCCATCCAGAATATACTGTCACTCCTGAAGTAGCACAGGAGGCGGCCCCTCCTACCAAACCTTACCCATCCAGAATATACTGTCACTCCTGAAGCAGCACAGGAGGCGGCCCCTCCTACCAAACCTTACCCATCCAGAATATACTGTCACTCCTGAAGCAGCACAGGAGGCGGCCCCTCCTACCAAACCTTACCCATCCAGAATATACTGTCACTCCTGAAGCAGCACAGGAGGCGGCCCCTACTACCAAACCTTACCCATCCAGAATATACTGTCACTCCTGAAGCAGCACAGGAGGCGGCCCCTACTACCAAACCTTACCCATCCAGAATATACTGTCACTCCTGAAGCAGCACAGGAGGCGGCCCCTACTACCAAACCTTACCCATCCAGAATATACTGTCACTCCTGAAGCAGCACAGGAGGCGGCCCCTACTACCAAACCTTACCCATCCAGAATATACTGTCACTCCTGAAGCAGCACAGGAGGCGGCCCCTACTACCAAACCTTACCCATCCAGAATATACTGTCACTCCTGAAGCAGCACAGGAGGCGGCCCCTACTACCAAACCTTACCCATCCAGAATATACTGTCACTCCTGAAGCAGCACAGGAGGCGGCCTACCAAACCTTACCCATCCAGAATATACTGTCACTCCTGAAGCAGCACCTAGCAGCACAGGAGGCGGCCCCTACTACCAAACCTTACCCATCCAGAATATACTGTCACTCCTGAAGCAGCACAGGAGGCGGCCCCTACTACCAAACCTTACCCATCCAGAATATACTGTCACTCCTGAAGCAGCACAGGAGGCGGCCCCTACTACCAAACCTTACCCATCCAGAATATTCTGTCACTCCTGAAGCAGCACAATAGTCCTTTTATGACTTACTGCAATTTCTCATCTTCTTTACTAAGAGAACAAAAGAAAAATCTCATACATTATTGTGTTGTCCTGAAACGAGATTTTTAGCGTGAGAGAAAGGTCGCCAGGACTCGGCTAGTATACGCTCTACAGAAAAATGAACTATAAAATGGGTGTTGTAACAGTATTTAAATGTATTGTAAAAGTTAGATATTAACTTTGTCTTTTATATATAATACCTAATATTACCTAAAACGTACAGTTAAATCTTTATTTACACTAAAGCATATAATTTTCTACTCTGGACATTTTCTTACTCTGTGTTTAACTGTGATGTGCGTGAAAAAAACAAAACAAATCAAAAAAACAAACAAAGGCACTTTCGCATTTATAATATTATTAGGATTATGAAGTTTCATCTGCAATGTTGAAAGGTTGTCGTACTTTCGGGAAAAAGGCCGTGAAATTATTTAAATACTGCGTTTCAGAGTCCCACATTCTCAATAGCTGAACAAATAGGTTTCAAAATACACAACTTTGTCGAATATTTGTAGAATGTATGACAGTTTCAAACAGCCTTCATGTATCACAGCACTAACAGTATCAGAGATAAGCGTAACCAGTGAGTACCAAACATCATACTGACATGTGATGCGTTCATTATGATTTATGTGACAACTGAATGTATGACATGGCCATAGGCAGAGATATAAATTATGTGTTCTTGCTTGGTGTATATGTGTCTAAATAAATAGTAAAATTTAAAAATTCAGACTTCCATTGCCCTTTCTGAAAAAAAACCATTTCATAGACCATTTATTGAATAAGGTTAAAGAAACTGAGGAGTACGCGATTTTAAATTTCAAGAAAATCGGAATACAAAGACGCTGTAAGGGTACATTTTAGCAGGTACGGTGGTTATCGCAAGATAACCGTATCAAGCAACGTCGAGCGTGGCTGCTGCTTGGATTAGTTGACCGCTGAGCGATCCTGCCCTTGCAAGCAGTCCGCCTGCCCGGCCATTAGTGGTGGTTCGGAAGTCACCTTTAAACCATTGGTCCCCAGGTTAAGTTTTATTATTCGTAACTTTGCCCGTTATAAGACATTCTGTGACTTTATTTAACTTTTGACGCAGTCGAGGTGTGTAATTTTGTTTACTTGTGTCCATCATCATTCATTCAATCATAAAGATTTGTGTTTCACTGATGTCTCTACAATTTCTAACGTAAATAATATAAACTGTATAGCATCGTAACATATTTTTTTGGTAATATTATTGTTAGGCTTTACAAATAACTACAATCCCTTTCACTTTCCTTTCGAGTTACAGTTCTGATATTTAAAAGTTAACAAAATGACATTTAAACCTTTTCAGGTCTGCAGTAGATATCTGCAATGTGTGTTCAAACCATGTACAGTACGGTTTAAATAAACAAGTAAATGTTATTCTTTCCTTTTACTATAACACAAAAACGTTCAATGGGGCGAGGCAATAAGACGTGTATTACTGTATCCTATAGTTTAGTAAATGGTGGTCTACCAAGATACATGTTAACATATCATAGATGTTAACATATCATCGCACATCTGTTCATCATCAGATGTGCGATGTCTCGATCAAAGCAGTTTGTGAGAGTACAATCCCAGTACTGGGAATTGAATAGTTAATATACGAGAAATTTAAGGTGCCCTTTCATTTTATTTTAAACTGTCACGGGGTTTTAACATTTTATCACGTGATTCTTGAGTTAACATGATCAAAATATATACAAATCTTTGATTTTTGAAAAAGTTGGACACAATCTGTCTTTATTAACAATTAACATGTGTTACATTTTTAATGTTGACTCTTATACACATGTTAAGTATCACACAATGTTGTGTATAATGTTAAATATGAGCTTAATGTTTAAATACACTATGCAAAATGTATTTGTCTATCTATGTCAAACGTTATCTAAAACCTAATAGACTGAGCTTTGCGAAGCTATTACTCATGCGGCTGGAATCAAATTTCTGTCTGTTTGTCTGTCTTACTATCTGTCTAACTTTCCACGTGATGCCTCGAAAGTGAACTGACCTGTAGAATTGAAATTATGCTTCAGGCTTCATTTCTATATGAAGAACACTGAAGGAAACACGATTTTCCTGACATTTGCTATCGTCCAGTGATATAAAAAAATCAGTAACACTACGTTTCAAGATCTGCACTCTGATTCCTTCTACATTTGTTTATTTTAACCTAGTTTGTTATTATGTGTTAGGTTACTCATTCACCTGAAGGAGAGATCAGATTCCAGATCTCGAAACGTAGTTTTACTGATTGTTTTGTATAACTGAATGGTGACAAATGTCAAGAAAAACTCTGTTTCCTTCACAATCCTTCCATCGTCAAATAAACTTTAAACAAAGAACGCTGAGTTTTATGACGGTGTATGTCACTCCATAGGATTTGGCTGAGCGTTAGTGAATATTTTTATATTGGTCTTATGGGTAAGATGGTAGCAGATGGTAACGAGAAAATATCGCAAAAAATGTGTATCATAATTCAATACAGATACGAGATTGAAACATGCGACATTACTAGGTAAATTATTGTTTATAATAAACACTTATGTATAAAATATCTTAAACACTCAATAGGTACTAAAACTGAAAATCACTATTAGGTAAGAGCTGAAATAAGAGTAAATAACAGCCTGAAGTTTCTCAGACGGAGACTACTTGGAAAGGTTTTCTCAACTCGTTTGTCGGAGATACAAGTATATGAGTTACCACTAAAACTGACATTAATTTTTGTTCCCTAGATTTTAAAGGGCACTAACTGTTCAATTCTTATAATTGGTATTTCGGTTTATTTTATTTTTACTTCTTGAGTTTCTTTTTCCCTCTCACAAACAATACATAAACTTCGTTAATGTACAGATTAATAAGAATAATAATTCTTCATTGCAGTAAACAACTGAAAAATGTTATTTGAAAGCATCATTTCTAAATATTTTTTTGAAATTTAATACTACCTTCGTTATTCAAAGGTACAGTCAATTAAATGATCAAGTCTCTATAGATTTATACAACATATACTTCCACATTTTACATGGTCTTGCGCCTTCGCATGTGACCTAATCATATATTTACATTGTTAATTGTTTTGGATATCATAAAAGGAAAAATAAAATAATTATATCATATTAATTCTAGCGGCTCTTCGTAAAAATTTCAACAGAATAACCTTTGAAAACAGAAAGTGTCTTAATTTTGTTTTAGGTTTAACTTTTCTGGGTTCATTGATTCGTCTGAGATCTCCAGCAAAGTTAGTGATTAGCTTAACTCCTAATTGAGATGGCAAGTGCTTGAAAGTAGTCGCTCTTCTTTGTTCAATCTGATATCTCAAGTACGTATGGCAAAGGCTATATTTATTCCGACCATTCTCGAATGAACTCGATTTATTAATTTCTCTATAAAACACTTCATTATGAATGCCTCTTTCCTTCCTTTATGCACGACTGAACTAGCATATTAGAAAACGTATATAAAACAAAATAAATTATTATTAATTATTAACTAAACTATTAACAGTCTGGAATCTCCTAAATGGATCCTCAGATTCGATGTTATTAAGAGATAATTGTTTTAATAAAATTTAATTCAATAAAAAGAAAAATATAACGTAATATTTTAAACGGCGTTTCTATTACCTTTATCGCAGTCATTTTATCACGTATGACAAACAAGGCTGGAGAGCGCTCATGTTATATGCGCCATCTATTAAGTGTTAAGATGACCTTACGCCACGTTAAATGCTCATCTATCATTCAGGGATCTGCAGCAGTTCCCTCAACCTTTTACCTCATAAACCTCGAGTGCAAAAGATTGTTTCAACAGAGTCTTTAGCATTTTATACTCGTAGTTTTATTAAGTAATGTTTTTTTTATATCGTCACACATTTACAAATGATTCCATCGTACTATCCAGCGTTTACATATGGATTTTCACCAATAGAATTCCTGTAATATTCTGAATATGCTCTTTTAGCTTCAAACATTCCTGCTTGAAACTAGCACACTCTGTCACCTTATTCACACATATTCTATCCCAAACTATCTTCAATAAAATGTTTTTAATTTTCACTAGTTTAATCGGTATAAAACATGTTTTTCAAGTAATAAATTTCAGTACATTTATCTCGTTGTATGACGGTGATATAAATATTATTTTCCTTCCTCACAGTCAATTTTAGTTGTCTTAAAGCAAGAAAAAATATATGAGAAAAATTGTCGAGTTGTATTTTAACCCTTTCTATACCTTTTCATTACGACTTCCACAAAAAAAAAAAAAAAAAAAAAAAAAAGCAGCCGAAATTCGATATCTATCTTAGGGGAAATTTCTCTGCCGAATTTATGAAAAACTAAGATATGTGCTTATGCAATGGAAACTATATCTTGGTGTCTAGGCTATGTATGAGAGTAGCCCCACTTGTTCTGTCACTTAATCGCCATGCATGCCTACTTGCTATATTCAAAGTTTAGATAATATCCCGCTTACGTTATCAGTCTGATAATGGATGGTTACACAAAAAAACTATGCAAATATCTGTTCAATGCTGTCCAGAGTACTAATGAGAAGCTAGAAATAATCAAGTTTACGCTTCATAGCACTCCCGCTGTTAAATTAAAATTCCATCTTAAAATCTTACAGAAAAACGTTGCTAAAGGAATATAATATAACTTGAATAGTATTTTAATTCATTATGGATCTTCTGTAGTTTATAATTGATTTTATGCAAGCAATTAAGTGAGCTCGTCTTGTTAATTAGATTTAAAAGAGTGCTGAATACTACAATCATTGTTCGTAATTTATCGTGCAGTGTTTAGAGTCGTTATTTCCAAGTATTTTATCGTATTTCCAACTATCTTATAACGCTTTGATTAAATAGCTCTTTTACAAATTCCTCTTTATTTATTTGTTCCTTGGTATCGGTAGAATACAACTACTGAGATAATTCAACATTTTATATGAGTATGTTTACAGCAACATTATGCTATGACACAGATTGAAAATGAAACAGCCCCTCTCACTTATATGCCGTGACACAGAGTGAAAATGAAACAGCCCCTTATCACTTACATGCTATGAAACAAATTGGAAATGAAACAGCCCCTCATCACTTATATGCCGTGACACAGAGTGAAAATGAAACAGCCCCTCATCACTTACATGCTATGACACAGATTGGAAATGAAACAGCCCCTCATCACTTTACATGCTATGACACAGAGTGAAAATGAAACAGCCTCTCATGACTTACATGCTATGACGCAGAGTGAAATTGAAACAGCCCCTCATCACTTACATGCTATGACACAGAGTGAAATTGAAACAGCCCCTCATCACTTACGTGCTATGACACAGAGTGAAAATGAAAAGCCCCTCATCACTTACATGCTATGACACAGAGTGAAAATGAAACAGCCCCTCATCACTTACGTGCTATGACACAGAGTGAAAATGAAACAGCCCCTCATCACTTACGTGCTACGACACAGAGTTAAAATTGAAACATCCCCTCATCACTTACGTGCTATGACACAGAGTGTGAAAATGAAAAAGCCCCTCATCACTTACGTGCTATGACACAGCGTGAAATTGAAACAGCCCCTCATCACTTACATGCTATGACACAGAGTGAAAATTGAAACAGCCCCTCATCACTTACGTGCTATGACACAGAGTGAAATTGAAACAGCCCCTTATCACTTACGTGCTATAGCACAGAGTGAAAATGAAACAACCCCTCATCACTTACGTGCTACGAAACAGAGTGAAAATGAAACAGCCCCTCGCTCACTTACGTGCTATGACACAGAGTGAAATTGAAACAGCCCCTATCACTTACGTGCTATGACACAGAGTGAAAATTGAAACAGCCCCTCATCACTTACGTGCTACGAAACAGAGTGAAAATAAAACAGCCCCTCGTCACTTATATGATGATGAAAAATAATATTAAAATCTTTCCAAATGTGTATTAGTCTCTTGAGATTTCTTCCAAGAAGACATTTATTTGCCTTTTTTATGTATGAATAGCTGATAGCTGATCTGGAGTCGTACCCAGTGGGTTTAACTTCCATGGTCCCAAGTACAGCGACCTGTATTTCATTTTAACAGCGCCCTTACTATGTATGCTGGTACAATGCTCTCAATAAGATAGAAGAAACAATCTACATGAACACAAACACAGAAGAATAGAGCAATGCACACCATGAAAGGGCAAAATTTTGTTGTAAGGTTCATATACATTTGAAACCCCTTATTCACGCACGCAAGCTGAAAAAGAAATATAAATTCACTTCAATTAAACTCTAAAGTTTGTGTGTATAAGGAGGGAATGGAGTGCGCTTGGGATGATATTTTTAATGATTTTGGTAAAGGCATTTGAACTTGTGTATATTGAAAGGTTTTAGATTTTATAATTAGAATACATGTAGTGATTTAAACTTATTAGTTAAAGAAAAAAACTCTTTTCTTACAAATGAAACGTAAATGAATGAATTTGTAATCCTGCAGAAAGAAAAGCATTAATAACAGATTTTTAGATAGGTATCAAAAGTATGATACACGTAGTTAATAGTGGGATTTATTAGTTATTGGGCCGATTAAAAATGTACTTTGGCCTGTAAAGTGTAAATAATATTATTTAAATAAAGAAGAACTAAAGGTTCTGTTCAACTGTTTCAAGTAAAATATTTGAGCCTGTACATGGACTATAATCATCTTTGAATCTTTCAATAATAATAAAGAGGAATACAATTTTATTTCTTAAATACTTGCAAAATGGAACCTTTTAGAATGAAATTATTAATTAATACTAGAAACTTAAAAAAAACTTATTCTATTTCATGATTCAACTTTATTTTTACTACACTTTTGCGTTATTTTAAACTACACATCCAAATGGTAACCGACCTCTCTTTGGCATGTAAATGTGAAATGCCAATTGCGAGAGAAACCATCCTTTTATTGACATTGTAATTAAACGTTTGGTTCCTTAATTTTCTTAAATTCAACTCTTAATTTAACTGGTTCCCCCAGTGAAAGACCTTTTAACGACCTTATTAACAAATATTATGAATTTTTGGTAAAAGCTTCGAAAACATGCAATATGGGCTACCTATATTTAATAGTATAAATATATTATAATTGCTTATTACCAGTTTAAGTACGGACAAGAATTGCCTTTCAGTTAAGTAAATAAAAATTCTTTGTTTGAAGGTTATTTTTGACGATGGAAGGATTGTGAAGGAAACAGGATTTTTCCGGACATTTGCCATCGTTCAGTGAAACAATAAATCAGTAACACTAAGTTTCGAGATCTGCAATCTGATCTCTTCTTCAGGTAAAGTCGTAGGTGGTTAGTAGACGAATGAAGACGTATTGTGACCTGTATTCCGTAGTTCAGTTTTAATGATTAGTGTTTTGTATAGTTTTTTATTAAGTGCATGTTTATAGAGTTAGTGAAGTTGACAAACAACATGTAGGTTGTGATTCCTGACTTAGGCGTGCCACAGCGCTTTGGTAAGATTAGTTTATTTTAACCTAGTTTGTAATATTATGTATTAGGTTAGTTATTTACCTGAAGAAGAGATCAGATTGCAGATCTCGAAACGTAGTGTTACTGATTTATTGTTTCACTGAACGATGGTAAATAAAAATGTTTACATGTATATGTAAGAAGTAGCCCTTGGTTTTCAAAATTGTATTTTAAACATAAATCCTACTAATAAATATAAATTTATTACCAAACCATTTTGATTTCACCAAATCACATCAAAGAGATATTAGATGAACACACAACAATCATAATTATACTCTAATTAGTTTGTAACTCGCCGAGTATTCATGAAACAGTGTCAACAGTGAATACTCATTCGTTATATTCCATGGACATTAAATGCAGTAATATGACACAGCAGATTGAAATGATTGATTTCTGTGGAGACACTAAGCCGGAGATGGTGTATGGTTGATTACACGCTGAGCCCGGCAGCTCCTCTCTGGCGGCAAATGTTCATGAAACTGTCAACGGTGAATATTCACTCGTTATATTCCATGGACATTAAATGCAGTAATATGACACAGCAGATTGAAATGATTGATTTCTGTGCCGACACTAAGCCGGAGATGGCGTCTGGTTGATTACACGCTGAGCCCGGCAGCTCCTCTCTGGCGGCAAATGTTCATGAAACAGTGTCAACAGTGAATATTCACTCGTTATACTCCATGGACATTAAATGCAGTAATATGACACAGCGGATTGAAATGATTGATTTCTGTGGAGACACTAAGCCGGAGATGGTGTATGGTTGATTACACGCTGAGCCCGGCAGCTCCTCTCTGGCAGCAAATGTTCATGAAACTGTCAACGGTGAATATTCACTCGTTATACTCCATGGACATTAAATGCAGTAATATGACACAGCGGATTGAAATGATTGATTTCTGTGCCGAACACTAAGCAGGAGATGGTGTATGGTTGATTACACGCTGAGCCCGGCAGCTCCTCTCTGGCGGCAAATGTTCATGAAACAGTGTCAACAGTGAATATTCACTCGTTATATTCCATGGACATTAAATGCAGTAATATGACACAGCGGATTGAAATGATTGATTTCTGTGCCGACACTAAGCCGGAGATGACGTCTGGTTGATTACACGCTGAGCCCGGCAGCTCCTCTCTGGCGGCAAATGTTCATGAAACAGTGTCAACAGTGAATATTCATTCGTTATATTCCATGGACATGACATTAAATGCAGTAATATGACACAGCAGATTGAAATGATTGATTTCTGTGGACACTAAGCCGAAGATGGCGTCTGGTTGATTACACGCTGAGCCCGGCAGCTCCTCTCTGGCGGTAAATGTTGATGTAACAGTGAATATTCACTCGTTATATTCCATGCACATTAAATGCAGTAATATGACACAGGGGATTGAAATGATTGATTTACTGTGCCGACACTAAGCCGGAGATGGCGTCTGGTCGATTACACGCTGAGCCCGGCAGCTCCTCTTTGGCGGTAAATGTTTATGTAACAGTGAATATTCACTCGTTATATTCCATGCACATTAAATGCAGTAATATGACACAGGGGATTGAAATGATTGATTTCTGTGGAGACACTAAGCAGGAGATGGTGTATGGTTATTTACACGCTGAGCCTGGCAGCTCCTCTCTGGCAGCAAATGTTCATGAAACTGTCAACGGTGAATATTCACTCGTTATATTCCATGGACATTAAATGCAGTAATATGACACAGCAGATTGAAATGATTGATTTCTGTGCCGACACTAAGCCGGAGATGGCGTCTGGTTGATTACACGCTGAGCCCGGCAGATCCTCTCTACCGGCAAATGTTCATGAAACCGTGTCAACAGTGAATATTCACTCGTTATACTCCATGGACTTTAAATGCAGTAATATGACACAGCGGATTGAAATGATTGATTTCTGTGCCGACACTAAGCAGGAGATGACGTCTGGTTGATTACACGATGAGCCCGGCAGCTCCTCTCTGGCGGCAAATGTTCATGAAACAGTGTCAACAGTGAATATTCATTCGTTATATTCCATGGACATTAAATGCAGTAATATGACACAGCGGATTGAAATGATTGATTTCTGTGCCGACACTAAGCAGGAGATGGCGTCTGGTTGATTACACTCTGAGCCCGGCAACTCCTCTCTGGCAGTAAATGTTCATGAAACTGTCAACGGTGAATATTCACTCGTTATATTCCATGGACATTAAATGCAGTAATATGACACAGCGGATTGAAATGATTGATTTCTGTGCCGACACTAAGCAGAAGATGGTAACGTCTGGTTGATTACACGCTGAGCCCGGCAACTCCTCTCTGGCAGTAAATGTTCATGAAACTGTCAACGGTGAATATTCACTCGTTATATTCCATGGACATTAAATGCAGTAATATGACACAGCGGATTGAAATGATTGATTTCTGTGGAGACACTAAGCAGGAGATGGCGTCTGGTCGATTACACGCTGAACCCAGCAGCTCCTCTCTGGCGGCAAATGTTCATGAAACAGTGTCAACAGTGAATATTCACTCGTTATATTCCATGGACATTAAATGCAGTAATATGACACAGCAGATTGAAATGACTGATTTCTGTGCCGACACTAAGCCGGAGATGGCGTCTGGTCGATTACACGCTGAGCCCGGCAGCTCCTCTCTGGCGGTAAATGTTGATGTAACAGTGAATATTCACTCGTTATATTCCATGCACATTAAATGCAGTAATATGACACAGGGGATTGAAATGATTGATTTCTGTGGAGACACTAAGCAGGAGATGGTGTATGGTTATTTACACGTTGAGCCCGGCAGCTCCTCTCTGGCAGCAAATGTTCATGAAACTGTCAACGGTGAATATTCACTCGTTATATTCCATGGACATTAAATGCAGTAATATGACACAGCAGATTGAAATGACTGATTTACTGTGCCGACACTAAGCCGGAGATGGCGTCTGGTCGATTACACGCTGAGCCCGGCAGCTCCTCTCTGGCGGCAAATGTTGATGAAACAGTGAATATTCACTCGTTATATTCCATGCACATTAATTGCAGTAATATGACACAGCGGAATGAAATGATTGATTTATGTGGAGACACTAAGCAGGAGATGGTGTATGGTTGATTACACGCTGAGCCCGGCAGCTCCTCTCTGGCAGCAAATGTTCATGAAACTGTCAACGGTGAATATTCACTCGTTATATTCCATGGACATTAAACGCAGTAATATGACACAGCAGATTGAAATGACTGATTACTGTGCCGACACTAAGCCGTAGATGGCGTCTTGTCGATTACAGGTTGAGCCCGGCAGCTCCTCTCTGGCGGCAAATGTTGATGAAACAGTGAATATTCACTCGTTATATTCCATGCACATTAAATGCAGTAATATGACACGGCAGATTGAAATGATTGATTTCTGTGCCGACACTAAGCCGGAGATGGCGTCTGGTTGATTACACGCTGAGCCCGGCAGCTCCTCTCTGGCGGCAAATGTTCATGAAACAGTGTCAACAGTGAATATTCACTCGTTATATTCCATGCACATTAAATGCAGTAATATGACACAGCGGATTGAAATGATTGATTTCTGTGCCGACACTAAGCCGGAGATGGCGTCTGGTTGATTACACGCTGAGCCCGGCAGCTCCTCTCTGGCGGCAAATGTTCATGAAACAGTGTCAACAGTGAATATTCACTCGTTATATTCCATGGACATTAAATGCAGTAATATGACACAGCGGATTGAAATGATTGATTTCTGTGCCGACACTAAGCCGGAGATGGCACCTGGTTGATTACACGCTGAGCCCGGCAGCTCCTCTCTGGCAGCAAATGTTCATGAAACTGTCAACGGTGAATATTCACTCGTTATATTCCATGGACATTAAATGCATTAATATGACACGGCAGATTGAAATGATTGATTTCTGTGCCGAACACTAAGCTGGAGATGACGTCTGGTTGATTACACGCTGAGCCCGGCAGCTCCTCTCTGGCGGCAAATGTTCATGAAACAGTGTCAATTGTGAATATTCACTTGTTATATTCCATGCACATTAAATGCAGTAATATGACACAGCGGATTGAAATGATTGATTACTGTGCCGACACTAAGCCGGAGATGGCGTCTGGTCGATTACACGCTGAGCCCGGCAGCTCCTCTCTGGCGGCAAATGTTGATGAAACAGTGAATATTCACTCGTTATATTCCATGCACATTAAATGCAAGTAATATGACACGGCAGATTGAAATGATTGATTTTTTGTGCCGACACTAAGCCGGAGATGGCGTCTGGTTGATTACACGCTGAGCCCGGCAGCTCCTCTCTGGCGGCAAATGTTCTGTCATTTCACACTGATTACACTTCATTTCACTTTTATATTTCACGTGCTATTGGAGGCAATTTCCCCGTCAGAGTGTCCCGCGTGTTTACCGAACGGTGGCTATAACCCGTGTGTTGGGCTTCCCCAACACACACGTTGGGCGTTTGTATTTGTAAATCATCTTTAACCAACCAGTTCGTTCCATAAAATTTGTCAGTTTAAAATGCTGCTAACTATATGAATGAACTATTATTATTGGAGAATAAACACGAAATACTTCGCAGATTAATTAACAATAATGGATAAGAACGTATCCATGTAGTATTCCGTAAATTACTCATTAATAATTCGAAATTCCAGGAATAATTACTGTAACAATATTTTTATGAATCATTGGTTCACACACAGTGTGTGTGTATGTATATATATACAGGGTGTATATTATGTCTGGAAACACCCAAATATATCCTTTAATAATTTAAATATAATAAATTTGAAACCTCTTACAATCGTGATAGAGATTGGGCATCTACTTTTTGGAACAATGTTTTGTTATGTCACACCAACGGGGGACGTCCTGCCGAGGGTATCGTGAATATTCTTAATGGAAGCCTATACCTTGTGATACATAATTTTAAAGGTAATAGCTTACTGAATTGAATGCCACAAACCGCAATCTCAAAGGAATTATTCTATCAGAACAATAGAGCATTTTTAGTATTGAAAATTTACTGATGTTCAACAATGTAATTTTAACATGGTTCTTGCCACAAAATGTGTTACACTAATTTTTTAGCATTTTTTAAATGTTCAATTAAAATAAAATAAACAATTTATTTTTAAGCTGGTTTCATTAGTACAAATTTACCAGTTTTTTTTACAATGAATAAAACTTATGAGTCACTTTCTCTGATTACTTATGAATCTGTACTTGGTGTTTTCGAGTCAGCAGGAAGGTTTAAAGAGACAAAGGTCACTAGCCTATGAGAAACATTATTGTGTTATTAATCATCTGGTCTACAGGTTTCAGTTTGTTGAGCATGGAGCTTTCACTAGACAGGTCTAAGCTTGGGAATTACAAATGGACAAAGGGTCATATCATTCCTGTCGAGTTAATCAGTGTCTCTGAAGCATTGCTGTCAACAAGTTATCTAATTACAGTAGTTCAGTTTTTTTTATTTGGCATTTTAATGGAATTGTCTGAAAGAGAACGAATTACTCTGTTGATGATGCGAGGATATGGCGATCGTCAAAGATCTTATCGGGAAGTTTGTAATTTGTTTAATGACACTTTCCCAGAAAGGAATCCCATAAGTGTTTTCAACAATATCAAAAACTATTGAGCGTTTTGAAAATGACAGGGAGTGTACGTAATCGGCCAAAGTCGGGTAGGATACAATCTGCAACAGATGAAGAACATGCACTAGATGTTTTGCAAACATTTATTGAAGACCCACATACATCGCTCAGAAAAGCTGCACAGCAACATGATATGCACCCTATGTCTGTGAGTAAGATTTTGAAATTAATAAATACAAACCATTTAAAGTTCATTTAGTCCAACAGTTAAGTGAGGATGATTACGACAGAAGAGTTGAGTTTTGTGAACTTGTGATGCGCAAATGTGATGACAATAGAGATTTTCTGACCAACATACTATTTTCTGATGAGGCAACTTTTTTCCTAAATAGCAATGTTAACAGGCCACAATTGCCGTTACTGGGCTAGTGAAAACCCACATTGGATTACTGAGTCCCATTCACAGCAACCACAAAAACTGAACGTATGGTGTGGAACTTTAGGTAACAAAATTGTTGGACCCTTTTTCATCAATGGAAATTTAAATGCCGAACTTTACTACAATATGCTCCAAAATGAAATAATCCCAGCTATTCAAATTGCATCAGGAGAATACTTTGATAATGTATGGTTTCAGCAGGATGGTGCTCCACCCCATTATGGGAGACAGGTAAGAGAGTATTTGGATTTAAGGTTTCCTCATAAATGCATTGGCCGAAGAGGAGAAATCGAATGGCCTCCAAGATCTCCGGATTTGTCACCAATCGATTATTTCCTATGGGGTCATTTAAAATCCAATGTTTATAGAAGAAAGCCTCATAATTTGGAAGACCTAAGAAACAGGATTATAGAGGAGATTGCTTTGATAACTGAAGAAATGTTAGGCAACTCTGTCGAATCATTTTACACAAGATTGGCTCATTGTCAAACCGTAGAAGGAACACAGTTCGAACAATTACTTTGACACCAAATGCAGGTAAAACGTTTGTTGTAA
Organism: Homalodisca vitripennis; assembly: GCF_021130785.1. Lineage (NCBI taxonomy): Eukaryota > Metazoa > Arthropoda > Insecta > Hemiptera > Cicadellidae > Homalodisca > Homalodisca vitripennis. The sequence continues at coordinate 12,261,777 of NC_060208.1, forward strand.
GGACTTTTCTAACAGCATACATTATTTTTTATTTGTAATAAGAAATCAATAACATAAGTATTTCCATAATTGTACTGTAATAAAAACTGGCAAATTTGTGCTAATAGAACCAGCTTAAAATGAAATTTTTGTTTTATTTAATTCAACATTTAAAAAAATGCTAAAAAATTTAGTGTAACACATTTTGTGGCAAGAACCATGTTAAAATTACATTGTTGAACATCAGTAAATTTTCAATACTAAAAATGCTCTATTTTTCTGATAGAATAATTCCTTTGAGATGCGGTTTGTGGCATTCAATTCAGTAAGCTATTACCTTTAAAATTATGTATCACAAGGTATAGGCTTCCATTAAGAATATTCACGATACCCTCGGCAGGACGTCCACCGTTGGTGTGACATAACAAAAACATTGTTCCAAAAAAGTAGATGCCCAATCTCTATCACGATTGTAAGAGGTTTCAAATTTATATTTAAATTATTAAAGGATATATTTGGGTGTTTCCAGACATAATATACACCCTGTATATTATATATGTATTATATATATACATATAAATATATATATAATATATAATATATATATATATATATATATATATATATATATATTATATAATGTTGTAAAAATAAGTGCCTTCACCAATTTAATATTTTGTTACTTGTTTTTCTTGATGTTTGTTTGTTGTATTTTGTTTTGTTTTGTTGTTCCATCTAAATAAACAAAAAAGGTTCAAAATAAAAATATGTTTTGTAATGAGTTTATATAATATTCCCTGCCATAGTAGGCAATAAACGTATCCACTTTACTACAAGATTATTAATTTTCAAAGCAATTTCTGTGCTCACCCACAAGATGATGAAGGGCTTTATATTGCTATTTTCTCTACCAAACGACAATAGCTGTAAGATATATTAACAGACATGATAAGACAAGGGTTTACGCTTATTTGATGTGTTGCTGTTTACCATATCATATAACTATAGTAATTTAAATTGGTCCAGAGCCTTGTAAGGGTACCACAGACTAATTACACATCCTCTTATACTGGGTGAAAATTCTTTGCTTAAATTATGATGTTTGTTGTGGTGCTGCTTACCATGATGTAACGGGTTTGCCTGAATAGACACTCGGCGAATATTGAATCCACTAAATATTTACTAATCTTAGAAATAAGTATAATATCTCCTTAAAACTAGGTTTGCTTTAAATAAACTACTTGTTTACAAAACCCACTAACTGTCAATAATGTATTACAATACAATCCACTATTAATTAAATTGACTATCTAATTATACACGACTCCATTTAACACTAACACAGGCAACAATTATTTATTCAAATCTATCTGTCACGATCACGAGTATTATCACTAATTTTATCACCACAATTTCAGTTGTGGAGGTCAACTCGCCTCGCTGCGTCGCTACGGCTCCTTATCAGGTTATAGGTGCTTCCAGAACATTCAAGTGGAGAAGTCTAGAACTTACTAGACGGGTAGAGAAGGATCAAGTTGGCTCCCTTCCCTGATCTCATACAAGCCCACAGTTGTTTCAGTTCAGCGTCTCCCTCCTGCGCATTCAACATCTCAGCGTTCCCCTCACTGGTCGTTTAAAACAGTCGTCTTCCTTGCAGTGGCTTCCTTGTCATCTTGGCAGTCTTGACTTTTTTCATCGCAAGATCTTCATGAAAGAGGTTCTGGGTTTTGGTGATTAGGTCTTGCACGATGGACCGTCATATTCCTGCAGACGTTCTATCCACCGAGCCAACTGACCTTCCGGAGCCTTAAACTTTTGAAGCCACACCGAAGCAGTGTGATCTGTTCTCAGGAGAAAATGGCAGTCATAAAGATATTTGTGGAAGTGAATGATGAAATTTACTACAACCAACAAATCCATTTGGGTGACACAGTAGTTCTGCTGTGGCTTTGATAATACTTTGCTGAAGTAACCTATGACCTTCACCCTCCTGCTCCTGGGACAGTACACCTTTAATTACAGTATTACTAGCGTCAGAGTCAAGTATAAGCCTGCCCTCTGGCCTTAAGTATCCGATGATTGGAATAAAGACGCGTAAGTGCTTCTTTTAAACTGCCGAATGCTTTTTGGCAGTACTCGTCCCAGACGAAACAAACTTTGTGAGTTTTGTGAGTGGCTTTACGTTAGAAACTCCTTTCACGAAATAGTACGCGCAAAGCCACAAGAAGCTTAATACTTCATGTTTGTCACCGGGGGCTGGCCACTTGGTAACAGCTGCAGTCTTTAGCTCCGGGTCCACGCATCCACCTTCGTCGGAAACTACATGGCCCAAGTAATTGATTTGCCTCCGATTGCATTTTCTGAGTTTTAGGTTGGCTTGCCACATTCTTCCAAATACTTGTTCCATCGCTTGAAAGGATTGTCCTAAAACGAATATTCAGGTAAACCAGACAAGATTTCCATGAAAAATCTCCCAACAAATTTTCCATAATGCTTTCATGCGTTGTTGGGGCGTTACGTTGACCAAATGGCTTCACGTTGAACCATAGACCCTCTACGATAGAGAATGCGGTCTTTTCTTTGTCTTCCGCCTTTCAGTACACCTTGCCAATAGTCACTTTTCACATCTAACGCCGAGATCACTTTACAGTCTTCTACACTGTGAATCCCAACTCGTGAATCCCACGGACTATTGAGCGGTATAATAAAGCCATCATTCTTTATTTCTTTGATGATCTTCCTTACCTCCTTGTGTTTAGCTAACGGTACCTTCCGGGGATTCTAGCGGATGGGCTTGGCGTCTCCAGTGTCTATTGCGTGCTGGAAGATGTAGTTCTCCCTTTAGTACCTACTCTTATCTCGAAAACATCATGATATTGGGTTGATATTAGGTCTCTTATTTTGTGTCCTTGCTACGTTATAAGTTCACGGCATGATTCTGATACGAAGATTTTCCAGCTTCTCTGAAAGGCCCATTGATTTATTACCGGACCTGGCGCACCAACGAGGATACCACTGAGCAGCAACCCAATGCACTTCCTCTCTTCAATGTGACGCCATTGTCGTTAGTACACATTCGGAGTTCAGGGAACTCTTTGCCACCGATTTCGAGTAAATAGTTTCTCTCGTAACATTTTTGGAATTGGATTTCCTCTAATGTTAGTCCGGCATTTTAAAACACACTTTCAGCTCACATAATAATATTACTGTTATAGTACGCAATGGTTGTACACAATTGGAGAATTTCGAGTAAATATTTTCTCTTGTGACATTCTCGGAATTGGATTTCCGCACAAGTTAATCCGGCACTTTAATGCACACATTCCGGGGAAATACCTCTAGGAATGAATATTTTACAACGTTCCTCGGTAAATGTAAGTATAAATGTAAGTAATTAAGTTTCATGTGGAGTAAAATTCTTGGTGACATATTTTAAAACAAATTATCTGAATGATTCCAATTTATTAAATGCAAGATATTTATTTTATTTTTAATTTATATACAAAAATAATTATATTCTATGATGTCATGTCGTGTGGAACAGTTTGTGTTTTTTTATGAACTTCTGTTGGCAGTGCACACGATGTGTACAGGGTGAGTAGTTTTACACACGACATCGGCGAAAATGTTGTTAACTTTATTCTCTCGGAGAAGAACAACAAAAATAGAATTTTAGCTCTTGTTTGTTTAGCAACAGCTTTGTAATTTATGCAAACTCAACTGTTAAACTAAATATAGTCAATATTGATTAGTTGGATATTTTAAGAGTGGATTTACTCTGGGCAAGAAACTGGACGTCATGATTTCGTCTGAAATAATGAATGGTCTTATTAAACTTCTAATTTGTCGTAGTATTCCTACAGACTTAACTGTTCTTGGTCAGGTCAATCAATACTTTTAATGACTTCAAGTACTATTAACTCTTTAAAATGTTTAATAACAACGGAAATATATTACACATTAATTAGCGCGATTTTACCCATTGATTGTTGTCTTCTATTAGATTATCTATCAAAGATTGATTGCAGTAATTACTAGTATTACACTCAAAGAGTAGAATTTACAGACTGCTTGAATCACTTGATTTTGGACGAACAAAGATGTCCTAATAGGCCAGGAGTTAAGAGCCAATCGCATATAAACACAAACTTGTTTTTCTTCTATAAGAGAATACCTAGGAAAGAAATTGATCTTCAGTCGTTGATGGAGGTTAAAATAGGATGGTGTCGAAAATTTTAATTATATGGAACGATACATTTTTCTCATATTATATTATTCCTAGCTTGATACACTCAAAACTGACTGTTAGTCAAATATAAGAGTTATATTATCGTCGTATAACCAGATAAAGTGACTGAAATCGTCACTTTAATGATCTGTAAATAGTTATGTGACGATGATTTTAAATTTACATATCTGATAGTTTTTGTATATGTGTGTCAAGGTAAGAACAATATAATAAAATATTTATAAATTTCATATTTTTAACCCCATTGGAACCCTGTTATTTGACCTCCACACAACCAACACGGCTAACGATAGATGTTTTTAAGGGTAAATTTCGTTATCGATTTCATGAAAAACCAGGCTTGTGCTAATGCTATGGAAATGGATGGACTCATGTTTATGATAAGATATTTGAAGCTTCATTAAATTCTTTGATCTGCACAATGAATGGTGCAAGGTCATGAAGGGATAATGAATATTATACGCAAATATTGCGAATATTGTAAATTCACGATAAGCTCTTGCAAATGCGTGAACCCAATTTATGTTGAATATGTAAAATATATTGATGTTATCACTGATAACAAAGGCAATAGTTACTAAGCCCTTTTACGTCACTGAATGAATTCTTTATATAATGAAAAAAACAAACTCTGATTATCTCTTCAGTCCCATTACTTTCTTTATGTAGCAGTGGTGTTCCCCTCCATGTTACAGTTGAACTTTGTACAAAAACGATCTTCATAGTTGACTTCATCATTGGGGATAAAGTGGATAAAAACATTATTATGATACAAAACAACTAAGATGTCATTTCCGACAGTTACACAACAGGTTATATTTATTTCATGAAACCAACAAAATAAACGTTATAATACATAATGATTCATGTGTATCAGTATCATTGTATCAATTTATGATACCGATTGTCTATTATGTATGCCTGTGAATCATTAAATTAAATAACGAAAGTAATAAAACCGCAATAGATTTTATTATTTGTAATACAAAATAGCATAGTTTTATTTTAGTGAGGTAAAGGTTGGAACAAAGAACATTTAATCTGGAAATATTTCTTCTCTAATACGGTGGTTTAAAAGTTTCTGGTTGTATTTTCACACCTAATTTTGCTACTAATCTACACAAATAATAAGTAGCCTTACTGACAGTTTGTTTCATCTTAGTATTAATATTCAAAGTTAGTTTTCAAGGCACTTCCTTGATTACAATGGACAAGTTAAACGGTTTGTTGGGAACTATTAGATAGAGTTATGATGGATGTCAAAATTAGTTTCATCCATTACCCATTTTATTACTGGATTCCATACTTTTCTTACTATACATTTAGTAATAGTTTGCCATTTTCATAAGGCATTAAGAAAAAAATAATTACCTGACAAATTCGTTTGTCATTAAAAAGCAGCGATCAAAGCCTCTTGAGCAAGAATTTACCTTTGGTAACCTTGGACTGAATATTCATGTTCTGTATTCCAGGCTCCCTACTGTCTCCATGTGAACACTAACACTCTACTCCACAGGTTTTATTGCCTAGAAGATACGAGCCAACTTGCAATATAGGCATAAGCACACAACCTAGGTTTGCCTAAATAGGAAATCGATCGTCCAGCCTCGCTAGCTTTGCTAGAGGTCGAAATGGGAGGTTATGAAAAAGGTTAAAGACAAAACTATTTAATTGGCGACTTTCAGACTCTTTATTTAGTTGTATGGTCATAACATAACAGTTACTGTTGTTTATTATGTATTTCTTAGTAAATTTTAGGTATAATACGGTAGAAATAATATGGCCTGAGAAATAACAACCGTTTAATATTTGTAACCCTTTTGGTACACTCCCATTTCAGCCTCTCATTAAAATTAACACGGCTGGCGATCGATTGCTTTCCTAGGAAAAATGTCTCTTTGGACACTAGAAAAACCAGCATGCATGCACATTCAGTGCAATTTGGCTTTCGTCTCCTAGACTAATAAATTATATTTAACTTTGCACATTGCGCAAAATTATTAGCCCTGGCAGTGTAGTTTGTTCTACTGAAGAAACTGAATTGTTAAGCCCATCTATTATAGTACTTTCGTCGAGGTTTTAACCTTTGGTGTTTGTGTGGAATTATAAAATGAAAACGGAATAAGAAAAATCTGGACAGCTTAAACACTGATAAATCATGTGGCTTCGATGGAACCTCGCCCTCGGTCCTTCGTGACTGCAGTGTTCTATTTACTTCTTCTTTATTTGACCTCTACAATGGACTTTTTCTTAAGGTCAATAATCCCAGACTCTCAACAGGGCTTTTATCCTGGGCCAATCTTATGCTGTTTCAGAAACACATGCAAGAAGCTTTTTCTAGGGCTAACCATGTTGACGCTATCTACATTGACATTTCAAAGGCATTCGACAGGATAAACCACACAGTTCTAAAAAGAAATGGAGGCTACGTAGTGGAAGGAAACCTTTTTTGGGTGGTGTTCCTCGTGCCTAAACATCAGTCCACCATTATTAAACAGTTATTGCATTGCAGTAATAGCCTGTAACGCGTTGCTATGTAATTTATATAACTTTCTAGCCTTAGATAATTATGTTAATATTGTAGGCTTTGCTAGTAAATTTCTTATTTAAATGTAGTGAGAAATGAAATAGTGTAAAGTTTAGTAACATTTTAGTTGGAAATGTCGATATAATTCTATAATATTATGAATGATGGTGGTAATATTGAATGTGAAGATACGTTGGTATCGAGTAAACTTACGCCCACTTCGTACATCAACAGGATGAAACAGTACACCACGTAAGCCTCCTTAGGTGTAATACAAAAATGTACTTTTCTACTAATCTGCTGAAATTGGATTGGCCCAATCGAGTTATTGTGTATACTGCAGTCGTAATGGTCCTACTAGATAGAATTACAGATGTCCTGGAGGAGAAGTCGGTACGTATCACGTGACTTAGTAATATTTACATTGCTGTACAGAAAGTTACAAATTGATTTATTATTCTGTGCAAATCGAAGTAGCAATGTTGTTATAAAATATCCCTTTCGCCTTACTACGAATAATGGTATGTTGAACGTGTAGCTGTCATTAGGAATATCAAATATCAGATTTATTATTAAATAGAGAGTTGAGTTATACAACTGTGATGGTATGATGACTTCAAAGTTTGCATGTTTATACTCTAGCAAGCCTTAAAATTCTTAAAAATGCTATAATCTTGATACCTTAAGAGAAACAATGTTGCAATATCTATTAACACGATTCTGGTTTAGTTACAATCAATAAGAAATTGTCTTTATGAACGTTGTAATGTATACTCGTAATTATATATGACACTTTTCACAATGTAAACGCACAGGCACGCGCACACACACAAATTAGGAATATATATTCTTAATTTTGTAGAGCCTAACAGTTATATTTTGACAAACTTTTAAAGCATTCATTCAGAAATTTTTGAATGTATATTGGAAAATCCAAAAAAATCCGATATTTAAAGTTTTCAAAGATTTATAAAAATGTGGTTTTAAAAGCAACTTTAAAAAGGTTGCATATATTTCCTATCAAATATTAGAAAATATAACAAGATCTTCAACTCAATTTGGTTAAATGAAATCACGCGTCTTTTCATCGTACGCCATCTTTCATGTACAATAACAACGATGAAATCCCGGCAAATTGAGTTTCTTGTGCAAATTGGATGTTCATGTAGCAATATAACCTCATCCAGTTCACTACGGATCTGGAGTGTCGGCAATCACGCGGAGAACATAAAAGCTATGGTATCTGTGAAGATTGTTATCAGAAAGACTGAAAATAAGTTACTTTCGTTTTCACATTGTACCACACTTAATAGAAGTCTCCAGGACGTGAAATATGTTCATCTGTGCGTTTATCAACCCTAACCAAGTCTACCACCTCATTTGGTAGAGGATCCTCAGGGGTAAAGCATAGTAGGAGTTTGGAAATTTACCATCGTTAAATGTTGCAAAAATCTATAATACAACGTTTCCAAATTTGCAGACTTTGTCCACTACACAGGATGAATGTTACAAGCACGAGAAAACGTGAGCACTATCATACGTCACAACCGCACAAGTGAAAGTGGAATGCTGGGATCCCACCTGACGAAGTGGATAGATTTCAATGCTCGAAACGTTGTCTTAATCATTTTATAATATATCAGGATGGCGAATGTCCGAATTCATATTATTCTTTCAGACCTTGCATTGTCAGCAACAAACCTCCGGGGCAGTCCTACCATCTTAAACAGGTCCAATTAAATTATGTTCAAAACAGCAAATACAGGGACAGAAACAGGTATTGTATCCAATACCCCTATCTCTTCTAGTCTATAAAAGCCCATCCAATTTTCCCCAAAGATCAAAGAAAGGAATAGAAAATGCATTCTCACACAAGTGCCATTACAGAAGTAGAAACCAAACCTTCTTTTTAGCGATCTCATTAAACCAAAGTCCAAAACCGTCACTCAGGACTGGCAGAGTTACAGTTTTAATGAAAGTCTGTAATTTGAACTCGTAAAACTAAATTGGTATAATGATAGGCATTTTAGAGAATATAAGAAGTTTTAGTTAGTGTTTGCATAGATATTTTAATACAGCAAACTGTTTGCTATTATTTTTCAGATTAATTACCTTTGTTGTTTGTCCCCAGGTTAAGTGTTAGAGAGGGCTTCTTTCCTAACTTCGCCTGGTAAAATAGGATATTCTTTACGTTAATTTTCCTTTTTTCGATGAAGTGTACATAATATTAGTTTACTGTAATAATTTTCAGTGGTGAAAATAGTGAAATAGTGAGGCTAGACGCTCTGTAGTCGTGCATTTCCTTCCCATTCCTCATTGGTGAAACCTCCATGGCCTGGATTTACTTGCCCCACAACTATTCCCAGTCAATTTCTTTATTTAGTCCGCATATTTTTCACATAGCCTACTATGCTTTACTTAATTACATCCTTGATTGTTAGATAGACTTGAAGGTACAAGTTTTAAGAGGCAATTCGAAAGTTATTCGTATAATTAGAGATTTAAGAGATGATATAAGACTTCTGAATTCAACGATGAAAAAAGATAATCTCAGTTCTGGAATATTAGCTGGTACTATAAACTTGAAAAAACATGTAAAAGGAATTACTGGTTCAATATTTATATGTTTTCCTGAGATTACATTTAAAATATATGTTGTTAATTAAATGAACGTTGTAGCGCTTATGTTGATATAGCGCCTAACGGGTTTTACGAATTACTCTCGTAAACGTGTTGGAATCTACAAAGGAGAGGCGTAGAATAAGTAGAGTGTCATGCACGGTACGGTAGACACATTACAACATGACTGGAATATGTTTACCTACTGGGACATGAAACTAATTTGCATGAACTTCAAACATTCCGGCTCACTCAAATATTTATATAACACATTATGAGATCATAATAAATATTAATATAGCATCCTAACTTTTACACATTCTGGCCAAGTTACCATAAACCAATGCTGTATAAATTCTAATTCAAAACTGTGGCTGATGTATCATATGTAAATGACAATTTAAAACACAACACGTTTTGTCCTAAGCCATTCACTTTGAATGAAATGAAATAAAAATTATTCTCTTAATAGTTCTAGAGACAACTAAGTAAAGTTATCTGTTTTAATAATTTATTCAATCTTAATTATATTTAATCATCTAATTCACTAAAATATCTACTAGGCAAATGTACTTTGAGTTCGTCTAACCCTGGAATGATTGTAACCCAAATTTATGTTAAATCTTCTTTAAAGTTATAATGTTACACATTTTTTCTCTATACATTTACATTATTGTTTTCTTCTAATTCGTTTAGTTTATGGTATTCTTTAAATCTTAAATCACCTAAAAGTAGGCGATTAAGATTAAGGTAGTTTAATTTTATTTACTAAGAGAATTATTTACAGACAAAAAATTATTAGAAGAATGCCAGAATTATAGATTCTTTAATGCTAGATCTGTTTGGAATAAATACAATATCTGCTTGGAATCAATGTACAATCTGTTTCAAATCAATCTAAAACTGAATGGGAATGTTTGCAATATACTCGTGTACTCTGTATTACAGTCATGAACTTTTGAAGGTTTATTTACATCATAACATTAGTGAACTTTGTTCAAACATTATTTGTTTTAACTTAAACTGATCTAGAACAGTATTTTACAGCAACAGAACTTCCTCAAGATTTGCTTATTCAAGATCGTTTTTTTAATTAATTTTAAAACCACACTTTTCTTACATTTTTAAATAAATTGAAACATCACTAATACTTTATCTAATAAAACTAATGCTTTTTACTTAAAACATCAAATAATTTCATATTGATTTATATTTATTTAAAAATTATTTATGGAATATCCTTAATCAAATTGAAAATAATATTATGTGATAGTTATTATACTCATCATATAGCAAATATATACATTTAACTTTAATACGCTTGTCTCAAATGTATGTACTTCAATACTATACTAAAATATACAAATATTATACACTGAAATATATACTCCAAATTTATAACTTTACGGTGGTTCTAATGTTGGTGACAAAAAATATTACTGTACTTATTAATAATGAAATATATGACCTTCCGATCAATTTTGCTAACCTAATATTCTAAAGATATATTTACAATAACTAACTTATAGAACAAAGTAATATGGCGAGAACAGTAGAAGGCTCAGGTGTGTCGGTAACCTCTACCCTGTCTATTTATGACTCTCCGCCCAACTCCTTCACCAACAGATATTGTGTTTTGTCTTCTGGCTTTAAAAATATATGTATTCTAAAATATTCGCTTGTGAATTTTGCATTGTGACTTTTATAAACTGAAAGAATTCGATTATTCACATCCTTACAAGTCATGTAGACATTGTAGGCTATAAAATTACACCGCACTTTTCTGGCATTCTTTTAAGAAATGAGATATGTTTTTGAAATATGAATATCCTATTCTTTATATGTCTAAAAGCTTGAGATATATATATATATTATATGCTATATCCTCTAAAATAGAGTGGTTCGGAATCTCTCCACAGGAAATTGTTAGGCTTTAAGTTTTCATTGTTTTGCTCCAGCTTAGAACAATCTACTGAGTGAAATTTTAATGTTTGTTAACGAAAAGTTTGGTGTGGGGCTTGGGCCCTCCTCTTATATACCTATGATGTAGCCATGGATACGTCCAGCAAATTTGATAAAAAAACTAGTTTAATCTGAATTTTAATTTGCAACAAACAATAAATTTAACTATACTTAGTTTTATATTTTACGAAGAATTTAAGACAGTTTGCAGCTGAGATAATGTCACGATTTAACGTGCCTTTCTTATCACGATAACTTTAGAATTTTATTATAGATCAGAAATCAAATAAATTATTTATGTGAAGTATTCCGTACTCACATTGCTTTATTTAGTTTTACGGATACTTTAAGGATACTTTATGGATACTTTATGGAATGGAACTTTAAGGTTTAAATCAGTTTCACTCAATCAACTTCATTAATATTTCAACTACACTTAAAACTTGCTTTCTCAATAAATTAATGCTACAGTAAACATAACTAGTAATTCAAAATACTAAAACTAACTGACTACCCGGGTTTAATTCCTTATTCAATTTGGATTTTGGGATTTTAAACTAAATTCCGAAGCCAAACGTTTTATTTCACGTTGTTAACAGAATAAATGTATGTCTGATAATATTGGTTTCTAAATTGTTCTTTACTTTTATTTATTTAAATTTGTTTTTGTTTCACATAATTTCGATAACTAATTCTGGTAATTTTAAATTAAATGTAACCAGCTGATAATCTATGTATATATAAATGAATTTTTGTGTGTTTGTCCTTTATGGAATCGTGAAATATTTGAACGATCATTATGAAAATTTGGATGTATATGTATTTTTCCACGGAGAAGGTTTATATGCTATGCCCATTGATGTAACTCGCCACCAAGTGACGCTGCAAAAGATAATAGTCTTTAAAGCGCCTGCACATTATTAACTGCAATTACCTGACAGTTATGTATATTAAATAACCAAATACTATTTGCAGGCGCTAAAGTTATGATGGGGAATTAGATAAATTTCTGGTTGAACTTAAAGCTTGAGTGTTAGACTACTTTATAATAAAGTAAAGGTATGTGTACAATAGCTATAAATATACAGACACTTTCTTGGTCGTGGCAACAAGGCAAACTCTACATCGGCGTTGGAAATCTAATTGACTCGTACCAGAAGTGCACATACACGGGCAAAGCTTACGTAGAGCGTGCGAAGCCGCGGGAATCTGCTAGTTAATAATAAATTATATATTTATTTCAATGTAAGTATTATATGCAATTGAAAATTTACCAGAAAGTGTTGAATATAGATGTACAGATCTGTAGAACTGAATTTCTCGAATTCTTTTTTCACCACTACCAATTTCAATCAAAATATGTTTAGACGAAATGGTATTTACTGAATGAAAATTAAAATGTTTTCGGATGGAAAAGTTTTGATATTTCCATTGAGCTGACTGTCAAGTTAATGTACCACGGAATTGTCTTCCACCATAAACCCAGTCTGCTCTGAGATTAGTAACCAAAACTAGATCTTTCCGTCGAATCGCGAATATATTAATGTTTATATTAATATTTTAATGTTCCAGACGTTTCGCTTGCTACCTGGAATCCATTTATCTGTATTCAGCAGCGTATACTGAAAATTATTGGGGCTGACACGGGTGGTTTAGGGATTATAAAGTACTTTCCAATAACAGGGGCTAAGCAATATTATACCTGGAAATTTATAAGATTTAAGACCTTATAAGTGTTTTCCAGCTTAAAACAAGCTAATGATGCAATTTTAATGTTTATCTTTCAAAATTTACTTGAAAATCATATTACCGTTATGGACGTTTGCTATGTGTTATTTGAAAACTATCAAAACCATCAAAAATAGAAATTCATTTTTTATAATGTAGGCCTAATATAATTAATACAAGTTATACAAGAATTATGTATCAGAATTTGATTAACTTGAAAGTTTAATGTACAGGTTTGATTGGACCTGCAGGAGCGTTTGAAATTACAGAATTTAGTCATGTCTGTCTGAAAAGATCCAACAAAATTCTGTAAAGAGGCTGAATATGAACACTAGAGATTCATGACATTCCAGACGCTGCACTAAGAGGAAGGTGACATAGATCTAAACTCATTATTCACATACCCAAAGCCTCGTTAGGTGAGGTACGTTCAATTTTATGACTCATAATTATTGTGAGCTCTTTTTGAATTAGTAAAAAGTGAATTTGTAGTCTCTGGCTAAATATGATTTTTGGAATGTGAAATTAAGATCGATAAAATCCAGAAGGAAATCATATTAAGTTAACGGTCAAGAAAATGCGCCTGTGATTCTTGGCATTTAAAATATTTATTCATTAAAAAAAACTTGTATTTTTTGTATTTGTCACTTTTAGAAAAAGACTCTTACTTCTCTGGTTTTCACTCAAAAATAAATTGTTTACTATTCCAAAATTAAGTAGCAAGAATCAAGTAGCAAAACATTAGTTGTTTCGAATTTATGAGTGCATTGCATTTTTGTGAAATAGATTTAAAGTCTTAAAATAGTTTTAAAATATATTCCATGTTATACATTCATTGATATAATAACAAATAACTGCCAAAGATTTTTATCTGACTTAAAATTTTGGAAGTTATATATGTTATTATTATACATAGTAAAACTATAATCATATGAAATATTTGTTCCAAATGTTACAGCATCATCTGAACTCTTATCTGGAACATGATTTCAAGAAATTTTGTCCATCTTTAGTCTGAATTAGTTCACTCCTACTACTTCCTTAAAACGACTTGTAATTGAAGGGCTAACCAGATTACTATTATTATTGATTTATTATTCAACAAAGAAAACGATTTCATTAAAGTTCCAAAAACAGCTGTTGAGAGATTGATTGGAAGCTGAATTATTGTAGTATACAATATAGTACTGTGGTGTATACTAGGTAATATCCACAGCTTTCAGACCAGACATTGTTGTATTGTATTGTATACTGTATTTTTCATACAATTCGGTGTTAACGATATGTAAAACCACCCTTACGACGAAATGTCTTCTACAACAAAAACAAAATATTAACATTTTCTATAACGTCTAATCTAAACTTCTTAAAGACCTAATTTACTATTTTTAAATTTTAGAAAGAAATTAGTTCTTTTCATATTTTCTCAGCTGGTCACAAAGTTTAATGATGGCTATAAGATGACAATGAAAGAGGGAAAATAAAATGAAATCACTAATTAAACATCCTGTTTGCCGTGTAGACCGAAGCGAGATTTCAATAATGTGACGCCAAACTTGTCTAAAGTTTAGCATACTTCAAACGTTCAAACTCTGCGGCAAGTTAATAAAACTTGGGAAACGGATCACTTTTATTATGTTTCAAAGAAGAAAGAGGAAAATGGAGTTCACAAGTCAGTAGAGCAACTACCTGGAAAGTCTTATGTTAATATCAGTTTATTAAAACTCTCACAAAAAAAGACGAAGAAACGCCGAGCAGTAATGATTATGTACAAAGAAATATTGCTAATAAAACAACGAATCCTTATACTTTTATATAAATACAATTGAAAAGCTTAAATTGAAAGGAATAAGAGTACTAAATTTGTAATCAATTGAAAAGTATAGAATAAATTGGATTCTTCTTTTTACTAATGAACACAGCTTCAACAAAGACAACTTGGCAAAGTTAAGCTTCATTGATCAACTGTGATCAAAGAACTAATTACTTACCAACAGTGGTTCAAAGTACAGTATACTTGTTTAACCTCCTTTACGGATAACATGCGGATACAAGAATAAGGAGCAAATATTTTCAGCAATAGGCTGTACCGTTGAAATTATTACATTTATTTCTTCAAATGTTAATTCAAATAAGGATTTTAGCTCAAAGGCAAATAATTGAGAAAGGTATATCTCATTTTCAGAAAACGTTTTAACTGACCATTCACACATGATGGGAACGAGCACAATCAAATTAACGTTTCTCACCTAACATCCTGTGCCTCCAATTATCCTCCATCTATCCAATTATAAATATTGTAACGTTTAGAAGTAGAAAAAAATATGTAACGTCGTAATCAGTTCTACAAACGTACATACCAAGACTTAACCTGGTATATAACAACAATTGTAGCAGTCTCTAACTAACATTATACACTTTATAGAATTTGTACAAGTATATTCATCGTTTCATAGATTGATATTATTTCATTTTATTATTAATAATACAACACATTATTTTGCATTTCTGTGGCCCGGAAAATAATTGTTCATGTCCAAATTCTAATTTGGAATTTTCTATAGCGTGTTATTTATTTTTGTATAACTATTAGATAATTGATCAGTTATCTAAATTTGATAAATAAATAGTTTTAAAAAGCTATAATTAAATCATTATAATTAATAGGTATTCACGAAGTTTACAAGCTGTGTTGCATTTCCCACCTAGGCTATATTTTAATCCAACACAGGCTATGTTATAGTCATACACAGGCTATGTTATAGTCATACACAAGCCTATGCACAGGCTATGTTATAGTCATACACAGGCTATGTTATAGTCCTACACAGGCTATGTTATAGTCATGAAGAAGCTGTTTTATAGTCATACACAGGATATGTTATAGTCCATACACAGGCTATGTTATATAGTCATACACAGGCTATGTTATAGTCATACACAGGCTATGTTATAGTCCATACACAGGCTATGTTATAGTTATACACAAGTAATGTTACATGTAACAGCGGGAGAGGTCTGTGCTGGGGCATCCACAGTGACAGCTACGTCAGAACCTCTGGTAGTGGAAGCTGTTCCTTGTCCAGGCGCATGACGAGTATACGGAGTATACGCAGGATATGACTCCTAATATGACTCCTATCCGTATGAATACGTCAAGTGCGATTAAAAATTAAGTTACGTTTTGGTCGTGAATTTATCATCAACCATTGATTGAGTCTTTGTGCATTACTTAGGTCGAGAAATCTGATTAGATTTTAAATGTTTTTCGATTAACTGCCAATAAGGAGTGTCGAGGGACCTCAGAGAGACTCAGAAGAGTGTGTAGGCGAAATGGGTGAATCGTTAGGTTGTTTGATGATCCTCATACACTTAAGGGTCTCTTGGTTGAGAGTGAATTGTGTAGACATTATGTCCTTTAAAATGACTTAATAATCACCTAATGAAGGTTAGTGGGCATTGGATATTGAGCAGTTTTGAAGTCAAAAGCCACACTACTGTTGTTCTAAATACATGTAATGTGAACAGAAGCTGTCCATATATAAATAAATAAATAAAAATGCCTTTATTTACAACCGTTTCTCAGTACAGTTAATGTTTTTCAGAAACAACTCAAGTCACTGAATACCTTAAAAACTAAATAACAAAAAACTAAACTAAATTAAATTTAAACAGGTACAATAAAATCTAGTGTCTAATTTAAAAATAATGCAGTGGTAAAAACTGTAACATTTCTTATTCTTACATACTAATAGCTTAAACTTAGTTAATTGTCAACAATCAAAAAGTCTTTAAGTTTCCTTTTAAATTTGGAACAACTGCATTCTTTTTAGGCTAAGGTGGAGGTCATTGTACAACTTAGGGCCGAAGTATGAGAAACTCCCTTCTTCCGACTTCATATCTGACTCTACGAAAGTTTAGCAGATAACAATGGCGGGTGCTACGTTACGAGACCTCCTCCCGGAACAACAACCGCTCACTCAGGTACCGTGGTTCCTTGTGTGATATGATTTTTGTGGAACAAGCAGCACGTCAGCATCCTGCCAGACGTATTCCATTGGCAGAAACTTAGCAGCATCATCCCGAAAGGGGGATACGTGATCAAAATCGTCTCAAATTGAAAATGAAAACGTATAGCAGAGTTTTGAGTCTCTAAATGCGATCGGACGTCACTCCGCGAGATGCTGTTACCGTAAAGCAGGATAGCAGTAGTAAATGATTATAATGATAATGAAAAGACCATCGACTGCAAGCTTTGGCGAATTCCGGTAGCAGACTTCTGAATCTGTACAGGCCTCTTAATCTGCCAAGAGCTCGCTGGATAGCATGATTGACGTGATCAGAGAAAGTTAGACCGCTATCAAGCAAGATGCCGAGAGTTTTGACCTGGTCACACACTGCCAAAAACTCACCATCAAGAGCGATCCCCACACCTCTATCCGTTAAGGCCCGTACCAGATTTTGTGGGATGACATGAAGGACAGTGCACTTGCCTACATTGAGCCTTAACCCATTGTCAACAGACCATTTACTTATGTTCTCAAGGTCTGAGTTTATATGGGGTAAAGGCCTCAGGCACTGAACCAGGATCATAGGCCAAGTGCAACTGGCAGTCATCGGCGTACAAGTGTGCCGTACAATATTTGATACACGTAGGGAAGTCAGAAGTGTACAGATTAAACAGTACAGGACCAAGACAACTTCCCTGAGGTACACCTCGCCTTCTGACTAAAGAGCCAGATGTCTCATTCTCAGTCTTTGTTACCTGGCTTCTTCCTCCAGTATAAGACTTCACCCACTCAATAGCATTTACACCAAAAAATAAAAGTGCTGGCATAAAAGTGCATTTTAGCCAGTAACATCCTATGACTTATTGAGTCGAAAGCCTGCGATTAATCCAGCATGACAACTGAACTGTACTTTAGCATCATCAATCAAATCACAAAACAGATTGGTTCAAGGCAGTGCAAGTGCCGTGGTTGTGTCTGAAACCAGATTGAGTTTTTGGTAAAATATTTTCCATCATACATATGTTTCATCAGTTGTCAAATTGCTATTTTCTCTAAAATTTTTGACATTGCAGGCAAAATTGAAATTGGTCTATATTGATTAACACTATGAGGGGTGGGTACCTTAGGTAGGGGGTAAACTATACTTTCTTTCCATATCTGAGGAAACAACCCCTTCAGTCAAAGACTCATTTATCAAATGTGTAATGGCACCTAAAGCATAAAGGGCTCACTGCTTCAATCATTTGTATGGATATTTCATCAATTCCTGCTGCTCTTGATTTATTTCGTTCATTGCTGATTTTACATCATTAAGAGTGACTGCATGAAAGTTAAAGACAGCTGTCGCATCATTCATCTTGTTCACATTGAAGTAATCAATTATTCGATCGCTAGCATCACTTGCACTGCCCATTTCATTAAAAATACCTATTTAACTCGTTCAAATCCAAGTTGTGCGGTATATCCTTATTAGTAGATTTTCCAACAACATTACACTTCTTAAGGCAAGTCCAGAAATCTTTGGAGTTACTTGACGATGACAGCTTTTCTGTAAAACACGTTTTCTTTGCTTTCCACACCATTCGATTAAGTTCATTACGTGCTGTCTTATACAATTCCCAATCTTTTTATGCCCTGGTTTTCCAATATTTTCTATGCAATTTATTTTTACTCTTAGTCTTTTTAATTATAGCATCATTTCTCCAGGGTGCCTTTTCCTTTGTCACTCTCTTGCAAACTAGAGGGGCCTGCTCATCAAACACCTTTCGAATATTCATTGTGATAAATTGCTCAATATTATCGACTCCCACTTGTCCCAATCAATACCAGCAATATCGGCTACAGCACTTTCTTCATTAAACTTTGAACAGTCTCTCTAAGTAATCATTTTTAGGAGCCCTTTCCATTTTCTTAGCAAATTTAACGAGGGCAGTAAATCAACCTATGGTCTGTTATCTTTACTCCTCTATAGTCCAATATACTTGGTGCATCGATGACGCCGGTCCTCTCGACCTTAGCCGACCTGTCCACTATTATGTGGTCTAACAAGGTGGCTGATGTTGCAGTCACTCTTGTTGGCTCATTTATAAGTTGAATTGCATTTGATTTCCTTCAAGAGTCGGCGTAAAAATCTAGCTTCATTGCAAGTCTTTGACAGTAAATCAATATTTAAGTCCCCTAAACACATAACAGTGTTTACTTCCATAGCCAAGCCAACAAAGAGAGAGTGTAAAAGAGCTGACATCGAAGTGTACCTCACGTGTGGTGGCCTGTAAACCACACATACTCCGAACCTAACCCCCTCCACTTTGACTACAACACACAGAGTTTCAATACCAGGGTCCACATCATCTGCTAGAGTGAACTGCTGGTAGGCAATGCCCTCCTTAACATACAGGGCCACCACTCCACCTGTGGTTTCAATAGAAACAGTCCTCCTGACCACCACGGCGGTCACAACGCAGCAGAGTGTACCCCGGTATCATTTAGTCAGCAGATGAAGTTTCAGGATGAAGCCAAGTCTCAGAAACCCCAAAGACATCGAAATCAAAAAATCGCGCACGAGAGAGCTCATCTCACCAAAACCTGTGTTAAGAGATCTCACGTTCAGATGCGCGATCTTGAGACGCCCTTTATTCCCCAGCTCAACTAGTTTCCCGACACCTGTGAAGTGCCACTACTCCTCCCTCGGGGACCGAGATTATCATCGACAATCTGCACAGGATCCGGATCCCGGCCAAGACTAGAGACGGCTTCATCCCGAAAACTTGGGCTTAGGCGCTGGAGAGCTGACAGCTGGGACATGGTCGTCTCGTAGCTTCACGCTGCAGGTTGCTGGCAGGTCGGGGGTTTGCTGCTCTGGTGATGGGGTTGTTGCCGCACCGAGAAACCGCAGAGCCGCTGAGATGGCCGTCACAAATAGGGAACCTAAGCGGGCGACACCTCTTTCTGTTGAAGTGAACAGCAACCGAGCAAGGTCTCGCTTGCCTACACAAGTATTGGCCTCCACGAATCCAACACCGAAGTTGTTGTACATGAGCTCCAATTGGGTGTTGGAAGTCGTGGAGAGGGCCTTATAACCAATGTCTTGCCGAATCAAAACACTGTCTAAGAAAATTTTAGAATTTGGAAAAACTTAGTCTTGACAGTGTATAGTAGATCCGCCATGCTATGGAGGACCTCACGCTTTCCATGCCCACCATTATACCCCGGACCACCCCGATAGCCCGTCTAAGATTATTGCCACCTACATGAATATAAATTACTCTTAAATCTAGACCTACATAACTTAATAAACGATACTTTATGTCTAAAGATTTCCCTCCAGGACAGCATTCAAGATGGGCTCCCCGAGAGACACATTCCTTACTTGCGTATCTCATGTGCGAGTCACCTATCAACAGTACGTGGTTGAAATCACTGCTTCCACCGCTGTCCTGAGGGTCAGGGCAGGAAGAGCGAGGCTTAGGCGCTGGAGAGCTGACAGCTGGAACATGGTCGTCTCGTAGCTTCACGCTGCAGGTTGCTGGCAGGGCGGGGGTTTGCTGCTCTGGTGATGGGGTTGTGTCGGCCATGTCCAACTCAACCAGTAAACTATCGTCCACGGAGACACGCCTCCGCCTCGCCAGGGTCTCAGCCCGCCTCAGCTCCGCTCGTAGACATTTCACGTCAGCCTCCAGCACCTCGACACTTGTTGACAATTGCTGACGCTCTGCAGTTAATACAGCTATCTTTTCTCTGCATTCAAGGAGAGCCTTTCACAATCCTCGTTCACGCTATGGGTAGGTGACACTCGTTGAACTGCCTTCCCTGCAACTCGCCATCTAAGCCTAGCTATGCTCGCTTCATATTGGGCCTCTAGTTCACAGCATTCCACCGACATGTCCCTGTAGCTTTTGTCGAGGTTTGAACACCTACGCTCAGCTGAAGATAAGTTTTTCCTTCAAAATATCTAATTCCTCACTAAGCTCACTATTCGCCTTGGAAAGGTCGTTTAGCTTACTTAAAATTAGGATAATGTAGGGACAAGTGTTTTAATAGAATCCTCTCCAAGCGTGACTGAGCAAGATTTAAGTTCGTTGTAGAAACTGGGATGCTATATCGATAACGTCTTGCTCAATATAAAACAAGCCATCAACATTCAGCAATTCGCTTTACCTAGTGATAGGAGGCATTTTTGTGTCAATATATTAAAAAACTAACCTAAATAATAAGTAATTAATAATAAATATTAAAATCGTCAATAAATAAAATAAATAATATATATATATATATATATATATATATCTATATATATTATATATATATATTCCAACCCAGTAATTCACTTAATGTTTATAACTGCAGAATTGCTCTATTATAACAATTATTGGACTTCTTGTTATATAATTTCCTTTAATATTTCGGCTTTGGCGTTTTCAAAAAGGTACAATAAAAAATAACATAGCAAACAAAATTTACATAAGTAAATAAATAAATAGGAAATTTTTGAACTATTTTGTTTGCTATGTTATTTTTTATTCTACCTTTTTGAAAACGGCAAAGCCGAAATATTAAAGGGAATTATATAAAAAGAAGTCCAATAATTGTGATATATATATATATATATATATTATATATACACAACCAAGTATTGATGCATTTTAAGTGTACTTTTATTTAAGTAAGAGTTTAATTACCTACATAAGATGCTAAAATGCTTTATTTTATGTACACTTGTTCTTAATAGCCTAGCTACGTGTATGATTGAATGAATAGTTTATAAAATACAATAAAAACATATATTCGTTTTGAAAATAATTCAGTCCAGCGAAAGTAATTTTACTATGACAAAAGAGCAAGGTACTATAAGGTCTGAAACTGATGTGGGTATCCCTCAGTGATCTGGATAATCGATCTGGACTAATCTCCTTAATCGAATTAATTTTATCAGGATGCACCTTTAGGGAAATGTGCGTTGGCCGGAACAAAACCTAGAGGATACATTGGCAGCCATTAATGGATTAGGTTGCTTTTAGCACATCCATCATCGCATAATATTACATTTTAAGGATATTTAGATTTTTTATTTTTCTCTATAATGTATATTGCTCACTTTTTTACAAAAACAGGATTTATAAAAAGGAAAAACCTTTACCAGGGGAGAGATTTCTAAATAATTGAATCTTTGAATTCTATAATGACGTTTCGAGAATCCTAAATGTAAGAAAATGTATAACAATTGCAAATGCAAATGATACAAACGTGTGTGTTGTATCAGATATAATTGGACTAAACACATGATTGTTGAAGGACGATTCTTTTTTGTAATGTCAATTTGGATCTGCGGACCATTCATGGCTGATGCTATAGGAAGGGGCCTAGAATCGATCTAGAAAAAGGTTATAGTACGATTTACCATCAGGGTAACACTAGATATCTCTAAGGTTTATGGTTTATATATTAGTCTCCAAATAAGTTAAATATATAGTTTTTACTTTAGATCAAAAGCTAACATAGATTGCGCAACAGGCAATGACTCAGGATCGCAAATGGTATCTCACGATTAGGAATCTTTATAGACCTTCCAGGGTCTAGACCACACACTAGCCACTGGGTGTGCCTGGCAA
The DNA here is from genome assembly GCF_021130785.1 of Homalodisca vitripennis. Lineage (NCBI taxonomy): Eukaryota > Metazoa > Arthropoda > Insecta > Hemiptera > Cicadellidae > Homalodisca > Homalodisca vitripennis. The sequence continues at coordinate 12,284,460 of NC_060208.1, forward strand.
TTATCAATCCCCTGATTGTACATATGTTGTCTTGGTTTAATACCCGTAACCATAACAACCGATAGCTTTGAATAATGGGGGCAGTCCATAGCGTTTTCTCAGTTGAACTGTGGATATAACTCTATCTATCGTCTCTCAATATCTCTCTTGGACTAGTACCATATCCAGTACCAGAACAAATGAAGAGGACATCTATTCGACGTGAGACATTCAGTGAGTGTTTAAGAGAACTCCAGATCTCTTGAATAATTTCATGCGTTCCTCAGTCAATATTGACGCAAAAAAACTCATTCAAGTATGATGAGAAAACCGCCAATGACACATTAAATTGGTGTGGTACAAAGGCACATAAAATAAAGGCTAGGACCTAAACGTAGGGCCATGATTACAGGCGGCTGTCTTTACCCTTCCTTCTCCCGACCAACGGCTTACTGTTTCAATGTCTCAGATGACACGCCACGATACCACAGGAAATGCCGATATTGATTTTCTTGTTAGTGTCCCACTTTCGCCTCTGCTGATGTGACGTGTGATTGTGGTCTTGAGTTCTCGTACTCGTGACTTGCATTCTGTGCAGAGACAACTTCTGTGTTCATTTTCTCCTGTCTGGACTCTGGTCACATTTCTTATCCTCCTCTTTTTCTCTTTATTTTAAGAGGCAGTCCATTGTCACACGTTATAACTTACTGTTAATTACACGTATATGTATTAATTGCTTTCTCACCTTAAGAAAAGAGGATAGATTTTAATCATCAAACCGTTGTGTTATACATTTAGTAGCACGTAACGATGGCAAATGCCTGAAACTCTATTGCCCTGTCAATAACTATACATTAAAAACACAGACAGACACAAATAAAACACGTCTCATTGTTAGTAAAGTATATTCATATCGTACTATTTGAATGCAAAGAATATTTTCCATACACGACAAGAATATTCATCAAACAAGATAAATAATCAAATAATGTGTTTTAGCTGTGCAATACATTTCATCCTATAAAAAGCTTCGACAAAGTGACAAGACTTGACAGTGCAGCTTTCTATTTCCAACTCTCAGTAGTTTATTTGCAGTTATCAGCTGAGTATTGTTAAAGACAGCGTCAGGAGGGGGAGGGGGGGAAGTGATGTCAACTGGAGACACTCTACTGAATGACAATTTCAGACACTTTTACTCAAATAAATGTTTATCGGAAGGTTCATTAGAATTTCGTTAATATAATCTATGTGTATCTATTTATTTGTCATCCACTCTGAGCCAGTTGAATATGTAGTCACAATGCAGATATTTTATTTATACATTCTAAATAATAAAATAGTACTAAAGAACATTGGTAGTACATTATTTTCCTTCAATACCCTTGTTTACTTATTGAACAACTCATAACTCTTTATATGTGTGGAATGTCAAAGTGTTGCCACTCATTTTCTTCGAACACAGTATTGATTTCTGTTACAGTTTGATAGGGAAACTCAGTTTTTATATTAATATAAACAAACCAAGTTGATTATTTATTCTCATAGATACTATCAGCCGAAACTGATTAACTAATTAGAACAAAATAATTACCATCATATGTGCCAAGTGTAAACATATTTTCAAATTGTTCACATAATGTTAATATAATGTTAACATAACGTAAACATACACTTTTAATTTGTTTTAATATAAAGCTCAAAGAAATAAGGATTGAAAGATAATTTGCGTATTTCTTTGATTAAAGACGTGTGTTTTTTTTGTTATTATGAGCTTTTTCCCATTAGGCGTCATACATTTTTGTTATATGATTATGGTTCCTTTATTATTTACGAAGTTATATAACTGTATGTATTAAAAAAATTCTCTTAATTTCACATATTATAAGACATTTATTTAGTATCTTATATATGTTGTACCACTTATGTCACAACCTGTTTATGTTGGTAGTCTCAAAGTTCAAACTGTAAGTATGTTTCACCCAGTTATATTTGTTAACGCTTTATATCTTCATGTATAAAAATTATTGTGACTGTCGAATACTAAATGGTTATTACCAGTAAGCTTTAAATAATATTAAAATGGAAAACTTTGTTCTGAACTATACCTACAACGACATTGCCATCTTGAAAACTTGCGTTAATTATTAAGTGAATTCAAATCTTCTTTTTTTCCTTTTTGTATAAAAATGTATACTTTATTCGCAAAATCCCTCACAGATGGGTAAAGGAACTAATAAGACGAAAACCACCACCTAAATTAACCACAAAATAACACTCCAAAAGACGCCGAGAATCACGTGTCGCAGCTATTTATACTTGCCCTTCCAGTAAAACAGCTAACTAAAAACCAAGCCTTTGGCCTCCAAAAATCTAATCACAAGGTCAGTGATCTTCAAATTGCCCCTATTGTAATCACGTTAACAAACTAGACTACCAGAAAACTTGTCTCTGTATCATCCTACATCCGTAAATCCTTTCTTGAGAAATTACAATTTAATTTACTTTACTTTGACATCACTAACTAAATTATAAAATATTTCTGTGCATATTTTCTTCCATAAATATTTCATTAAATAAATTTTAAATTGCTTATGTAGCAGATATTACAAGTTTCATGTTAATTATTCTTACTGCTATATTTTATAACTGCTAAAAGGTTCTTCAATTTCACTAAACTGTTATATTTTGATTACTTTTCATTAGGTACGATACAAGACTAGATAATGCTCTTAGCGAAATATAAGCTATACATTTAATCTAAAACTTATATACAAAACCCAAACAAGTCACTAAAGCGAAGTTATTTATCATACTGAATGCCTGAAGAAGAGATCAGATTGCACATCTCGAAACGTAGTGTTACTGATTATTTTGTATCACTGAACAATGATAATACTGAATGCCTGAAGAAGAGATCAGATTGCACATCTCGAAACGTAGTGTTACTGATTTTTTTGTATCACTGAACAATGGATAATAGTCACAAAGTAGCTATGCCTAGAGTAACGTAAAATCTGTGTCCTAGGCTGGCGTCGATGAAGAATCTAAGTCAGTAACACAAAATAACGTTGACTCTACACATGAGGTATTGGAAACCGCTTAAGCTAGACAGTTCTAATGTATTATTCATGGATTTCCTTGCCTAGAAGCAATATTACGTTGCCAGGCTTCCAAGAATTCGTGAAAAAACTTCACTGAAAAACAATGGGGACCTTCTGTAGCGTTGAATATTTCTAGATAGATTGATGTTTAGTAGGATGCAAAGCTTGCGTAAGTCATCATCCAAATATTGATGGTACAAAATGTATCCCTAATAAGCAGCAGCAGACAAAATAAAACCCATCCATCTCACAGGTCTATGGATGGCAATTATTAAGAAACCTAATTTTACACATAATCATACTTAATAGAGCATTCAGGATTATATTCGATCCGTCCAAGTTAAAATAAAGTCCTTGCTATTGATAAAACACATATCGAAGAAAAGACAATACTTCCAATAATGTCATAATTTTGACACTGCATCATGTAACTAAACTGCACATTACTTACTATAGGTTTTCCAAGATAGATTGTGTACAATCCAAAACAAACTGAACTTCCCCTACTCGAACCTAAGCTAACCTTACACATCCTAACACTACCCAACCGAACCTACGTTATCCTCAATCAGCTTAACCTGTTATCTAAAACCAACACAACCTATCCTAAACCATCCTAACGTATCCTAAGCTAACCCACTCTATGCTAATGTAACATAACACACTCTTGCCCAACCTAACATAAACCTTACCCAACCCTACTGTAAGGTTTGTAAGGTTGGTTTTGTTTAGATTGTGAAATATTATAATATATTATGAGCAAGGGTTGCTGTGAGAGGATTTAATAATAGGTTAGATTGGCAGTACAACACCCTCAAATGAACCAACACATATTTTATTTGTGACAACATCTCATTAAATTGATTAAAATTTTAATTAACAATTGATAACGTCAACCGACATATTAAGCACAAATTTTAATACCTTAATACTTTGAAGACATGTTTAATATTAAATTATTCATTACAATTTATTTTAATTTAATTCACTATAACATTTACTAGTAATTTTGTAGTTTTGCAATAAATATGAGTTCATGGACTAACGTGAGAAACTTTCTTTTAAAATATCTAAACATTTACATAAATTTACATTTTCGAAATTGTGAACATTTCTTTTCATTATATTAGGTACAGGTACCTTGAAATTGTAAATGATTAATGAACCCTGATATATATATTACTAAGATCCTAAAATTACTTACATTTTATTGCACTTGACACTTATTACGCCTAAAGATATTTTTCCCGCACACGAACACAAGCACTGGCACTCCCGAACGTCGCTTTTCGAATTCCCGTCCTCGACTTTCTCCTCTCTTCCTTGTTCTTCAGTTTTGATGTTGTTCTCCCGCCAGCTCTCCATGACCACGCCTATGCCAAATCTCTCCATCATAATTGGTGAGTACCAATTTTTCATATCAGCATGGCTGTCCCTTACATCGTCGCACGGTTTTTAGAAATAAGAATTTCCGCTGCTTAAACAAGCATTTCCTGTTTGTTCATCATCGGTGTCTGGGCCGATGTGCGTATCCACTTACATCCGGAGGATTTTTGTCTCGAATTGTAATACAAGACTTCCTTTCCAGCAACTATCTGTACATCGATTCTATGAATTTTATTTTACTAATAATTACGTATGTCTTACACTACCTATCGCAACCCAACTTAATATAATCCTACCTATCCTAATCCAACTCAGCCTAGTGTTTTTATTGTGTATTTACTCAATTCTGATTTTTAAAGAGCAGTTGATCGACGTTGACGAAAGACAATCCAAATCCAATAGGATATGCAAAAGGGAGAAAAGTTTTGTGTTATTGACACTAAACGTGTCAATGTGAATAAAGGCTCTTATCAAGAAGTGACTTTAACGCTAATAAAGTGGCATACTATTATATTAAACCGTTATAGAGACCGATTTCTATTTTCACAGTATAGTGATTATAAAAATCATTTTTTCAATATACACGGTGATATGATGCAGAATCTGGTCTATAATAAGTTTGATGACCTGAGAAACTGTCGGAATTGAAAGAGAAGTATTCTGGTCTCAGCATCCATATAAGATGCTCGATATTTGCACAGCCTACGCAGATTTCTGCCAATTCACGTCACGTCACCGGATGTTTGGGGAATTCGGCATTCAGATAAGTGTGCTCAGTGACAACCCTGTTGGAGGAGTTAAACGAGAGCAATTTAGTTCTATTATAGATATTTAAATACCCATACTGACTGATCTAAAAACTATTATGTCCCTCATGTAGTAAAATTTGGCTTTATATATTAATATATTTGTCAATTAATGTTACATAAACACACAATTATTTCTGTATCTATTGCTGATTCTACATTGACATGCTTAACATTCGCTCATATGCTAAGTTTTGTTATAAAAAATCAAAAGACGCAACTATGTGTGGCTGAAACTTCCACAAATTAAATACTATTGGATATTTATACACACTATGGACTTCAGTTTTGTTTATCTAAGAAGAAGAAGATGAAAATTGTCTGTGATGTGAGAAGACATATGCAGTTTCCGGTCAGTGTGAACACAGATTATCCAGATCTATGTGTAAAAGCCGAGGGCATTGCTAGACAGCATTTTCAAAACTTCTGTTGGCCAGAGGCATTAGATTAAGCATTAGATTAGAGTATTCGTATTATAAAGTGAAATAATAAACAATATTTATCAAAAATTCATACATTTGGTCTTTGAGCGTTTTAGGTCCAAAAGCTGTCTGATTCCTGAAAACCCCATCTTTTTGTCTTATAACCTTCAACGAAGTTATATAAATAAATTTAAATTAACAATAAATAAATAAATGTTTTATTTATATGTTATAAACATATAAAATATATAAAAAAACATATATGTTTAAAACGTATAATTAAATCGTATGTTAAAACTAATTTGGAATTAGGTACAATGAGTAAATAATTTTACATAATACAAGGAATATTACTTTATAATATCAATTATATATATATATATATATATATATATATATATATATATATATATATAATATATAATTATAAAGTATTCTGATTTTTTTCAATTCAGATGGAATTGATATTATAAAGTAATATTCCTTGTATTATGTAAAATTATTTACTCATTGTACCTAATTCCAAATCAGTTTTGACATATGATTTTTATTTTCTAGTTTATTATTTTTTAGTATGTTAACATCTTTATATGTCTTGAAAATGTCGTATTTTAGACGAAATATAAAGAATTTTTATGTTTAATTTTTCAGTTTTCATTGATGATATAATATATATCTATAAGCCACTGCATGTTCTTCCTTTTTTATTTAAAAATGTGACCATTATATAAATACATTTATATATATATATAAATGTATATTGTATATGTATATATATATAAATGTATTTTACTAGTATCCACTCTATTAATTATGTGTAATTTGAAATTTGTTTCAAATGAGGATAATTAATTATTACAACTGAAATTTCTTTCAAACGTTGTCGTTCCAGGGTATGCGTATGATGCGTTTCCATTAATTCTGATGAGTTCCAATCGATTTCCATCGTGCCGATTGAGCAATTCATTAATTTGACGATTTACGTGAGCGCCGGGAGTGATTTAATTTGAAGCTTTCCCTGCATCTCGGAGAAACACGATTTTCCAAACATTTGCCAACGTGCAGTGATACAATACAACCAATAACACTACGTTTCGAGATCAGCAATCTGATCTCTTCTTCAGGTAAATGGCTAAGCTAATGCATGACAACAACCTAGGTTAAAGTAAAGAAAATATATCAGAGCATTGTGACACGCATAAGTCAGAAACCACAACGGCCATGTAGTGTGTCTATTTCATGCACACTAACTCTAAAACCATTCACTTGATGAAACCTAAACACAACACTAATTATTAAAACTTAACTACAGACTACAGTTCACAATAGGTCTGCACTCACCGGCCAACCAAATATAACTGATATATAGTTAGTGTGCATGGAATAGACATGTATTACATATACATGGTGTTATAAGTTTTCTTAGGCTTTTCTCAAGTATTGAAGTTTATAATTTGATATAGTCTTAGTTCAAAATGAATGTGCCTGTGTATAGGAACAAATTGTAATTGTAATTGAGTTGAAAGTAAAAGCTTTTGGGAGCAGCACTATTCGTTCAGCTAAGTGGAAGTTGGGTATCATCAGGCCTGTATACAGGTCAGAAGGTTCAGTTACAGTTCAAGAGAAGGATGAAGTTAAAGACAACATAGGATGCTGTCTGTTGTGGACATCTGTCCAATCGCACTAATCTCTCAATGACATGAAGCTAGCAAAATAAATAACACACACGAAGAAAAACATGACAATTGACAATGGGGGAAGAGGGAATAAAAGGGAGGGATTTGGTACTCCCATTCTAACCCATTTCAATTCACTCAACTCCATCACGCGGTTAATGGATTACTTGACTCCATCCAGCGGTGGTACTCCTATCTTATTGTTGTTTACACTACCTGCAACATAAACTAGTATTAAGATGAGCATGTAAATAACGAAATAACAATAAAACTAAAGCTAATACATAAATTAATGATGTCGTGCAGCCCCTGCAGCTATGATGATAATTTATTTAAGTTTGCTATTGACGATGGAAAGTTTACAAGGATAACAGGATTTCGGTCACTTGCCGACAGTGGTCCTCGTATTTGTGATTTGTGCTCGGGACTTGCATCCTGCGCAGTGACAACGCCTGGACTGGACTCCAAGCAGCTTTTGGGTATGTTGAATCCCTTTCTTTCCCTTCTTTACTCTTTTATGTTCTATATTTTTGTATGTATTACCTCTCCCATCTGACGAAGAGAATGGAGTCCAATCCTTGAAACGTTGTATTATACCTTTTATTACCTATAACAATTTTAAATGTCCGAAATCCTGTTATGATAGTCATCTTTGATCACCTACTGAAATCAATATGGTTGTCTCGAAATTCCCTTGTTGTAATCCTCTTCAGAAACGCAGGAAGTAGGATCAATATTACGGAGAACTCTGACATCTAATCCGGTGCTAGTTATTATGCACGATGAGAAGATGTCATTGGCCTTGAAATGGTGCTTCTGAGACAGAGATAGTCTTCACGATTGCCATAGTACGAATTTGCCAACTTCGCAGCGTGGAGATCCTCAACATAGGATTTCCACTTAGCACCTCAATGGCAACAAAACAACACACTATTTCGGAAAAAGTGAAGCATAGTTAACGTTCGGAAGTGAAGTGTTTTTGTGAAAAATAAATTGTGTAATGGATATTTTTAAGCAAAGAATTTAGATTTAGTGATTATTATCTACAATTTACCCCAACTTATAAAAGACGGAAACCACAGTATGGGATCATCCACTGGCAATAAAAATAGCAAGGCAAGAGCCGCGTGTTTGTTCGAGATATATTGTAGTTCCAGTCTGGGATATTGCAGTTTGGTGATACTCTTGTACATAGAGTGCACTAAATGCCGGGACTTCGAACTGTAATTTAGACCGGAATTAATACAACAACAAATAAAGGAATTCCGACAGCACCAAAAATATCTGTGTTCAAACTGCACTATACTGTGAAATATATAAAGCTGGACATTGTACCAAATACTAGGATGGGCAACGCAAAAGTACCGGAGTTGGTAAATGAGTATACGAGAATTTGAGCCGCACGAATATAGTACTTTGGCCGTATCAAATTAATATGGGGTTGTGATTTCACCAAATAGTGGAGTGAGCACTATAGCAAATGCTGCAATCCCAACTGCATTGAGTGCTTAGTTAGATTAGTTTGCATAAAGTTCTGGAGTAGGAAACACACTAAATACTATAGTTTTTATCAGATAAAATACCAAATTTCCGAAATTACCAAATGTTGGAGTTCACACGTAATCAAATACCGGTTTTTGGACCTTACTGGCCTTCCAGATGCGTAAGATGCCGGAGTAGGAGTTGTACTAAACACTAAAGCTACAATTCCAAAAGTTGGAATGCAAAAATTTGTTCTTTTGAAAATGGGTGTCATACTACAATTTAACATCACTCAGTTCAACTTGGGTCCAAGTTGTCAATGACAATGTTTAAACGACATGTCGCTTGACTGACAGCTCCTTGTCATTTTCTAAATGACTCTCAAATACCAAAAATGTGCAATCTATTTTAATTGTAATTGTATTATTGTTCTATGAACATAAAATATATTACATCTTATGCCGAATATTGAGATATTTCCGTTGAAAGTTCGATGTTAATTAATTCTCTACTGTAAAGCGGGTCAGGTATTAGTTCAGTAACTTTACGATGAAAGTGACATTGTTACTAAACCATAAAGATTTTGTTTACTAAAGATTTTTCCAGTAAGATATACTATGTATTTATATAAAGTTTAAAAAATATTTTATATAAGAAGTTAAAGTTACAGAGATATAATTGAATATAAATACAGGCTGAGAAATACAGATTATTTTTTCAGTTCCAAAACCAGACTTTTGATTTTTTAGCTCCAAGAATATACAATAAATTGCCAGTTGCAAAAAAATAAACAAAATCATAAGTTATGTTTGAAGCCCTTAAAGGAGTGGTTGTTTTCTGTTAAAAATATAGATGAATTTTTATTTAATCTACGTTCTTGAAAGATTACAATCATACAAACCTAGATACACTGACTACACGCTTTCTTGAATTTAAAATTTTTGAAAAACACGGGCATGGGTTTATTATTGTACAGTTATGAGTTTTTACTTTCACATTTTTTATCAATATTGTTTTGTGTTCTGTAGACTGTTTTGTAAATTTTTTTTATATATTTCAAAAATTCTGCATTAAATGTTTTTGAAATAGGAGTTTGATAAAACATTTCAATTTTACTATATGCATTTAATTTACCTAACACTGCTATGCTGTTAAAAATGTATGTTCGTTTAAATATCCTCCAAACAGGCAGAGCCTGAGATGAATATGATTTTCTCAAAAATGTTAAGTAGTCTAGAATTTTGATTAAAGACTTTAATTTTAAAAGTTATTTATAGTTTTGATGGGTTTTGTTGTGTATTTCATAGTTTTTTGTAACTATGTAATTCTGTAAGTTGCATGTATTTTGAGAAAATAAAGAATTATTATTATTATATTTATTAAATCAACATATCATTGGAGACCTTGACATAGTATCGTAACAACTTGTCAGTTATGCCATAACAAGAAAACAATCTACACAGAGAGAAAGGCGACATTATTATACTAAACAGCGTACGAGATATTGCTGATATTTCTTGGCATTTATCAACACAGCATTCCTTATAGTACAATTAAAATGTTTGAATATAACAGTTTTTCATTTTTAGAAATCATACTCAAAAGACACTTCAAACCTTTAATCTAAAGATTATAAAATATAAATCTACATTTATTATGATAAAAGGTTTAATAAAAAAGCAATTAGTTCTCGATAGCTAAAACAAAAGTTTAGGGATTGTCCAGAATTAATTACAAACTCTTCTGCGAATTTGCCAGCACTTTAACAAGTTTAAGAGTTCTCAAAGATACTCACTGTCCAATGGGTTATTAATTATTTATAAATAATCTTATTAGTTTAATTTGAATATCAGTAAGTTTAAATATCTTTCAGATGTTGGCAGCATTGAATTAGAAGGGTCCTATTTTCTCATACGATTAGTAAGGTTGCAGTTTAGTTTGGACATATGATTTTTACAACAGTATTTAATTATAAATGGTATTTTATAACTTTTGAATATACGAGTAAAAAGCTATCAATATGACTGTTTTACTTCACAAGGGTATACAGATAGTTTTTGTTACGTTTTTCTTTTTCAAATATCTAGAAGTTGTAGTGCTTTGTATAAAATTTGGATTTGATTGATGGATTGAATAATGCATAATAATATTTATTCCTTGTATAAAAATATATAACGAAATTACATTCATGGCTAATTTAACTCACTATCATTATCCAGTATCGATGGTTGGGCAAAAGTATTGTAGCTACTGACTCTACCTCTCAGTGAGCTTGTGCTGCTCAAAACACAAACATATGCAGACACACATTATAAAGTGAACTAAATTATTCCACAGTTAAGAACAAATATGACCTTGGCTTAACCTTGATAACCAAATCAAGCCGAGCCGCGTAGTATCACATTACAACGTCATTTTAATCCACATACACATTTTGGAATTGTCGCAGCAGCAATTTTATTTCTTCCCAAGGAAGTAGTAAGACTAACTTAAAAACAACAAGCGTAGTAAATTTGTCCGATTTTCATAAAAGTAAAAGAACATAAAAGTAATTAGCGTTACGTTATTTGGCTCTGTAACATTATTCGACAATGTTTAATCATATACATCAATAATTTGATTTAGATTTAAGTTAATGACTTAAAATTATTTGTTTATTCCCACTGAAAATGAAAATAAATTACCATGGCAGTGCATAATGTGCAAATTTTCAGTGACATCATAAATATTTACGAAGATGTGGTGCGGCAGGAAAACTCATCAACTAACTAAAGTTTAGCAAGTTCATTAACAGAAGGGATCACCGCACCGTGACCAGTTTGCTCTTGTCTTCTACCTGGAGATCATTGTCAACTTTATGTGGTATTTACTCATTACTATACAATGTGTAGAAGTCATTGTAAATATGCTGTCCTTGAGAATCATGTATTTATAATATAAAATTATTTTAATTGTCATCAAGTCGCGTATTGGAAAATTAACTGCGTTACGTAACTGTACAGTACTTACACCCAGTGTCGGTTCACCGCTTAAACAATTACAGTCTTGGAACATTTTGGCCTTGGTGTTAAAAGTCTGTGGGGAAATCTTAGATGTTAGTTAAGGCAACGGTTGCATAGGTCTAGGAACTAAGAAGTATAGGAGCGTTACTCATATTTTCTGCTTTAAATTTAACAACAGTAACCGAAAGACATACTAGCAAGGTCAAGAAGTGTTCTAAGTAAACCCAACAAAGGAGGTTAAGAAAGAATCATGTTACTCACAATTCCTTCGTTAAATATAACAACAGTTCCCAAAAAATTATAAGGAAAAGGTGGGCGGGCGGACTGACAAACAGACAAACGTTGTGCCTCGAGGGATAGCCTTCGCTAACGCTCAGCCAACTATATTGAGATTGTAGAAAAGAGCACATTACACAAGACATGATATGTGGAACCGCAGCGGCACATACCAATCAGTTATTTAAGGAAAAAAATAGGAATGTTAGATGTGAGAATGTGCCATAGTTAGTTCTTGATCAAAACTAAGAACGGCAGAGACTAGCACATCTTCCTTAAATGCATGGAAGGAGTGATCAAACACATTGGTGGGATATTAAGAAGGCCCTATATCAAAAACGTATTCAGGCTGGTTCCAAATTGTAATAACTGTTAAAGAAAAGTTAGAGAATTCCATGTATTTATTATATACAAAAAAATATCTGTTCGAATTCGTGATCCAAAACACCAGGATGCGGAAATAATTGCCATGCAAGGACATATTTATGTTATATAACTTATGCATTTTTCAGGTTTCGTGTTTAACTAAATCAACTTTTCGCAATATTGTATTATATTAATAACCGCTACTATCGGTTTTACTTTGTGAAACGATGCAATTCCTAAAATAAATAATCAGAGGAGCAAGCATCAGAGTATAGAAAATCTGGCACCCAGTGATAAAGAACCCATATTGAACACTGATTGGCTAGATTTATCGCAATCCTGATAAGCTCTAATCCCTTTGGACAATTACGGCCAGTGTTTACTGGACCTGTCAGTTTAGATGTAATATCTATTGACTGATTTGATGGGGTACTTGGATGATAATCAACACAATGGGCGTGTAAACCTATGAATTAGGATAATAATTAGGGAATACGCGATATCGGGATTCTTATACTTATATAAAACTATATTTATTATTGTTGAAATTATGGTACATGGAATAATCCTGTTAAGTATTTGGAGTTTTTTTTTATATACAGTACAAAATAAATAAAAAGTAGAAACCAATTGACATTTTAATTAAAACTGAAACGCGATCTGCCAATAAAGAAAAATTGATTTACTAGAGGCACAAATTGTGCAGACCTCGCCGGTTGTGGTGGTCGTGACTGTCTGGCAAGTTTGAAGTTTGATTGCTAATCAATTAAAATGTCAGGCCAAGTTGTGAACGGTCTGATTTACTTCTGTTTTTAACTAAGCTAAGATAATATTAGTAATACTAGTAGGCGAAACAGATAACTTTTAATATTAATTGAGCTCTTAGATAAGTTACATTACTATTATGGTTAGTGAATTAAATTTGATAAAACAATTAATTAGAGTATTTATCAATTCCATCTATTTTTTTTTATTGATTTCAACGCATTCTTCGCGTAATATCCTCTCAAATTCACAAGAGATTTATTATTTCATCACTGTGCTGTAGAACCTACTAAAATTAATGAATGAATTAATACAGAATAATCTACGATTATGAATTTCTTTAGCAAGAAGCTTTCTTGCATGCGCACCCCTCTGTTTTAGGATTTTATACGTAAAGAAAAACCCAAAAGTAACCCTTATAAATCACACCCCATTGGATAATTGATGGATCCTGTAATGCATCCTCACCGTTGGATCTATTTCCGAAATCGCAGAGCGCAACTGTTCCAAAGTGACCACTGGAGGTAAAAGAATTGTTGTAAGTTTTCACGGTATATGGTTCTCAGGTTACTCAGAATGCAGCAATTGTTATAAAACTCAGCTCCCTAGAACACTGAGGTGCAGCTGTGGAGTTACAACTGCAAACAGTTTCTCAGTCAATATTTCAGTGTAACATGAATGTCTCTCCAAACTTCCTTATCATTTTATTTAGTTTTTAAATGTTAAGTAATTAGATATACCAAATACATCTAACCACATTTTTGTAATTTTAACGTATTTGCATTTTTAAAATTGTTATTTACGAAATATATAGTTATCTTTTTTAAATAATTGTTTGAAAGAAACCTTGCCTAACACTTAACCTGAGGACCAACAGTTTAGAGGTAAATTCAGAACCACAACCAATGGCCGGGCAGGCGGTTCACTTGCAAGGACAGGATCGCTCAGCGGTCACCCATCCAAGAAGCGATCTAATCTTACAATAACCGCCGTACACGCTACACTGCCCCATTGAAAAATATTGTAGCCATTTTTAAGGATTTCCTTTAAAGTTATACGAATGGTTGTTAAAAGGCTTATGGATTTCAATAGATTAAATCTTGAAATTGAAATAATTGGGCAAATCCGTGAGTTTTATGAGCACCCCGTTTCTTAGAGATCATATTATCTAAAAGATGAGACATTTGTAAAGAATTTATTAACATTTAGTTCGGTTCTCTCGACAATCTTTATTACTTAGTTAAAATAAAAAAAAATTACTAATTATTATGTTGTCTAACGTTAAAATATAGCTTCTGTATAACATAAACGATACCGATGTACTTGTGACCCAATCATGGACAAAGTTCAATCTTTGGAGGTGCTTGGGTGCAGGGGATGTAATGATATATAACGTTTGTGGTTTCCAAAGTTATGTTTATAAAAATGGTTCTATATAAAAAATTTCACATAATTGTACCTACATCTGTTTTTTTTGATTTTAAAAATATGTTTTAGTAAGTAGCCTGCACGAACTGAGACTTTTTTTTAAACTCATTGATAGCTGTTTAAATTGATTGCAACTATTTTTTCGCCATTTCTCTTCATTTATTTTGCTTAAAATAATGAAATTCATTCCAGTACTGTCACGTTTTCCTGTAAAATAAAGTTGTGGGAGTAACAAGTTTGTGTAAACTATCAAGTCAGTCAAAGTTTGCATAAACTCGACAAGCTCTACTCCTCTATTCTATTTTATAAGTTTTTAGCAGACTTCACATTTTTGCTTGACCAGTTTTTAGATCGTTAACTAATAGATACGTTTATACTTAAAACAGCCTTCAATTTAATGTAATTTATTACAAGTTATTTAATTTATGCACAAAAAGAAAAGTATGATGATTATTATGCTTGTTTATAGCATATACAGTATAATAGAATACCTCTAATAGTACACAGTATGGTTTTGTATAAAATAATGTTCTTTGTTTGAAGTTTATTTTTGACGATGGAAGGATTGTGAAGGAAAGCAGGATTTTTCTGGACATTTTCCATCGTTCAGTGAAACAAGAAATCAGCAACACTACGTTTCGAGTCACAATATGGTCTTAAGAAGTTCATCTAGCACGAACCAATAATAACAAAAGGGCCCACTCCTGTCCCACTTCCTTTTTATTTTCGCCATCTTGTTTCTGTCTGCCGTGACGATTGCCATTTGCTAGTGGACTCTGGTCAGTCGTAGGTGGTTGGTAGACGAATGCAGACGTATTGTGACCTGTATTCTGTAGTTCAGTTGTAATGATTAATGTTGTGTGTAATTTTTTATTAAGTGCATGTTTTTAGAGTTAGTGAAGTTGACACACAACGTGGTGGTTGTTATTCCTGACTTAGGCGTGCCACAACGCTTTGGTATCATTTGTTAATTTTAACCTAGTTTGTAATTATGTATTAGGTTAGTTATTTACCTGAAGAAGAGATCAGATTGCAGCTCTCTAAACGTAGTGTTACTGATTTTTTGTTTCACTGAACGATGGCAAATGTCCGGAAAAATCCTGTTTCCTTCAAAATCATGCTTTATTGCATCTTGTTACAGTAATAGAACAGCTTTATTTAATGCAAACCAAATATTTAGGAGTATGGTTAAAGTGAAATTCTTTCACACTTCCTAATATTACTGAACGTAGGAAGACAACTTACTTCTTGGACAATCGATGATCAAAGGTGGCTGATTAATATTGAGACACCGATGACGGGTTATTTGTTGATTTACATCACGTCTACATTTTGGTGGCTCGCTCTACCTTGAAAGGATATTATATAGCGAGATCTATAGTTTTATTTTAATTTAAATGAATGGTAACGTGTTTAAATAAACATAAACACGCAATACAGATAGGAAGTTTACCTCTTATTAGATGAGCGTCAGCAAAGCTTATTACTCGTGGGGCTAGTGAAATTTATTTCTGTCTGTCTGTCCGCACGATATCTCGAAATGAACACTAATCTAAAGAGTTTAAGTTGTGCTCCTAATTTCATTTATATATGAGAAGCACTTAGTCAGATTATGGTTGGTGTATGTCACTCCATGAATTTGTGTGAGCGTTAGCGAATATTTATAAATTGGTCTTATTGGTAACCATTATGACGAGAAACATTCCTGAATAATTAAATTAACTAAGTGCAATCATATGTTAAATAATTACACATGTAACTTATAGATTTTACGTTTTGCACACAACCTCAGCGAAGCCTGTACATGCCACGTGGTTAGTTAGGAGTACGCTTACTTATTATTGGTAGTTTAGTAGTGAGATGTGTACTCAATTTTACAGGATCTGTCTCAAATCAATGTTTTTGTTAACGAATAATAATGTTTTTTTAATACTCCGTATACACAGAGAAAAAAAAACCGTCTTTTGGATTTACGTTCCATAGATGTTTTTCGTTATGTTGCCCCGTGGTAACCCTGATGGAAACGAGATAAACAACTTGAGTACATTCATAACCATCGTTTGATTAGTTTACGCGTGAAAGCGCAACAAAGAAACTCAATTAATAATTAATATTGGTCAGGATTTCTTCTTTAATACTGTAATTTATTGTTAATAACTAGTGAATATTTATCATGAAAAAAGAACTCATGGTTACATGGTTATTATTTTGCTAATAACAGAACTTCTACAAATTGAATAAATTATTGAAAAAGATGAAGTTGTATTTTAAATATTTACAGTTTATTTCAATAGATCACTTTGCAATAATCTAAAAAAAGAAAATCGTGGGGTCTTCTTGTTTGGCTTGAAAGGATATTAGTATTTTTCTTATTTCCATTAAAAGATGATTACACATAGCTTTATAATAATGCCAGTTACTAGATAAAGTATAATAGTTTAAAGATTAAATTAAAGTAAATATAATATGTCCCATGAACAAAATCTTTGTTTCAAAACACTATTTGTAAATGTGATTTTATATAGAATTTTCATTCCTAAAAAGGATATAAAAAAATGATATTAAAGTATGTTTCTTAAAGAGCAGAAAAAGAGTTATCTCAGTTTTATAGTTAGGTATAATTCAAACCTGTCACGATTCCTTTGAAGTGAAGCAGCAACAGCTTCAATAAGCTGCAAATTTGGTCAAAGTGTTTATCAAGTTCGTTACAAAGCTTCATTCTTTTCTTTGAAAACCTTCCTACAAAGCTGATCCAGTTTGAGTTCAATTTTGAACCTCAATTCTGGGATTTATTTGGAAAGGTTCACCAAATCTGCAAGTACTATTCAATAGAAAGGTAATTTTTGAAGTGAGTTTAATAAATCAATGTGGCTCCTTACAAATTAGCAGTTGACATTTTCGATAAACATAAATAATCAAATAATAAATATAGTTTCGCAAAATATGTTGATTAGTCGAAAATAATTAAAAATAAATAAACAAGATATCAGACTGTCCAAATAATGTTACAACAGTGGAGAACGAATGTCAAAGTGATATACCGATAATTTTATACTGTAAAATATAGCTAAAAAGATATGGTAAGCTTTAAATAGTTTTATGTAGAATCGTATAATGTTCCAACATTTCAGTTTAAAAAATAAAAAATAAAAAAACCATAATTCTGCCTAATTGCGTAGAGTATGAAAATTGTAGGGTTAATTCACAGTCATAAGTTGCGGTAAATATTTGTAGTGGTAAAATGTAAAAATCTTTTTAGGAAAAAAGAAATTAAATTTAATCTAAAATTCGGGTCATAAAAACGGTTGTGAGTTGGTTCTTAAAAAACGAACGTAAGAAAAAACGAAAGTAAGAAAGGGCATTATGCAAGTATAAATTTATATTTTACCGGTTTATGTATTTATAATGCACTTTTGACAATTTCCTTCAACAGAACTTTTGTCCCCAAAAGTAATTAGAGCTGTTAAAACCCTTCTTTGTGAGATTCGGTGGAAAAATTGGTTTTGATCTGGTATAAGCTCTTTTGCTGTGGTATTTTAGTGTCCTTATGTATCGTGAATTATAACAAATTATAATTCAACACTGCTAAGATGCTCCTACACAATGCTATTGTCCAAAAGGTAATTCAAGTCTCTAGGGTTGTCACAGCTCTTATTTGTGAAGGTTGTGAAGGTGGAAAATTAGATTTTAATCCGATACAGACTTTATTACTGTGGCACTTTGAATAACGTCGTCATCATGACTGAAATATGTAACAACATTATAATATACTGTTGAGAAGCTTCTCTGATATCATCATTTCAAAGTAATTCATTCTCAAAGGTTGCCAAAGCTCTTCTTTGTGACGTTTTGTGCAAAAATTAAATTGATATTAGTTCTATTGTGTTCATGTTCTATGGTGTTGCTGTTGTGCTTCTCGGAGTGCCTATTAAGATGAGCAAATAGAAACAATTTATAAATTATATAACAAATTTTAATTTAACTAAAAAACTCTAGCTGGTCTATTACGATTTTATTAATCATAAAACTGCATTAATTCTGAGCTAAGTTAATTTCTCTTCCTTAATTTTATAAATGCACTAATCTGTGTTGGAGAACTATGTAGATTTAAAAATTGGTACTTTAAGGTTTTCTAGAACTTTTTGGGCATGAATCTTCTTAATAAAACCTATTTAATTTTTATGGTAGTGACCTTTAATTTTGTATAAATAAAAAAAGATAGTCTGCATTTTCGAAAATATCTTGTTTTACAAAATATGAACACATTTATTATTAGTACAAATATAAACATGCCTCTAACCATTAGGTCATTTTAGACTTTCTCCTTTTTAGCAAATAATGCAGTTGCATTATTTGCTAAAAATAATGACCAGCCATTACGGTAACAGGGTACTCTGGGGTAACCGCAGTAACTTTGGGGTATGGAGGATGCATGCGAGTCTACGTAATTAATTGCTCTCTTATCAGACATATCGTAGTTGGTCGAAATGAAAACCTGCTACAATGTGAACCAGTAATCTTCATCTAAGAAATAAAATCCCTTATTTATACCGAGATATAATTTCACTAATTAATAATATAGGCAATGTAGTACACCCTCTGTTATAGTTATAGGGGGGAAACTCTATTGTTTTATATAATGATTTAAAAATACTCATACCTCGAAATTAAGGAACATTTTAAAAACCATTATGATTTTATTACTCTATGGGATGAACTTAAAGAACAATTCCAAGTTCTTTTAAAGGACAAAAATGTACTTAAAATAAATAGACGATATATGGGTATATGGAAGCTAAACTCCAAAGATGACATCTGGAGCAACAGACATGTAGGCGTGAATTACTGCTTCTGGGTCATGTTTATGAATAACATCGGTGGATATTTAGCGGAACATAATACTCCACGTCTTTTCCTCAACACCAATTACTGCTGTAAAGTGATCTGCGACTTTGTATCTCCCCAAGTTACTGTAACTAATGATATTGATGAACGAGTGAAGTATCCCATTTTAAAGGAACAAATTTGACAAAGGTAATCAAACTTTATGGCATATCAAGGAGAACTGCACAATTCTAATTCAATTAAAGCAAAAGTTTTTACGGATATCTCTCTATATATCTCGTGAAAATGATCGGGCTAATTTTCTAATGCGGGCAACATCAAAGCCCTATAATATTATATAAACAATACTACACTGTTAACTGAACTGTTAACATAGTTCCAGTAAAAATCGCGCGATCGGAGGTTGACAGAAGTTCGTAATACACGAAAAGAAAATTAATCTGATCTTTATAATAATACCAAAAGAACAATAGCAAACAGTTGTAATTTTCTCACGTACGGTAAACACAGTGAATTCGCTGTAGTAAGTAGGATTAATATATAAATATAAATGAAAATTTGGACGATAAGTGGACGATCATTGGCTCGGAATTGTGTCTCGAAGATAACGTTTGATCTTGACCTCGGATACGTTAACAGCCATTACGGTAACAGGGTACTCTGGGGTAACCGCAGTAACTTTGGGGTGTGGTGGATGCATGCGAGTTTACGTAATTGCCCTCTTAACAGACATATCGTAGTTGGTCGAAATGAAAACCTGCTACAATGTGAACCAGTAATCTTCATCTAAGAAATAAAATCCCTTATTTCTACCGAGGTATAATTTCACTAATTAATAATATAGGCAATGTAGTTACACCCCCTGACCGTTCCGTTGGTAGATTGTAAACGGGTGTGTGTGTAATATTTTATTCCCATAAACTTAGTCTATCTTTTTACTTTCCAAGGGAAAAAAGTGAACGCTCATGTATTAAATGCTCAAGTGTGCTTTAGAAAATTGTTCTTGTTTTTTTCAAGATTAAAAAATTAATATTTGATTTACATATCGTCTATTATTTAATTAATGAATTTTTTTATTTAATCCTTTTACTTCATTCCTACTGTTAGCTTGCAATCGTTCTCTCTGTGTATATCAACATTATACAAAACTACATTGCGACCACTTTTCCTTACACGAGTGGTCTAAAATTTTGCATATGAACTCTCTTGACATGTTAGAAAGAAATTAGAAAAAATAAATGACCCGGCCTCCACCGCACTGGCCTCTGGAATTGATTAAATATCCATAACAAATCCTTTGGATTCAATAGTTTGAATTTTATTCACATATTCAAAGTAAACTTTGTATCAGTTGTTTTGATAATAATCTGTTTCAACTAAATATACCAACTAGAACAAAAACTGATACAGTCATTGCGTATACTATTGTTTGATTATATTACTGATCTGTTTGAAGTGTATAAACCGCGAAACTCGTGTTAGAGTATTTTAAAATTGTCATCACACGTATAAATAGTATTCTAACTCCAATAAAATCACACAAATCAATATATGTATTTGAATGTATTGTTTCTTTCTTTACTAATAATTAGTAACAATTATTGTTGTAGCTAAACTATAACCATTAATATAACGTATCTGTATATTATTTCCATTTTTACCCACTTCAATGTTTGGGATTAAAATGCTTTCAAATAGTAAATTTAATAAACTCGGATTAACGGGGTCGGCCTCGTTTATTCAAACGGTCAATGAGAAAATGAAGTGAAGTTACAACAGAACGTAAGAATCTTTAGAGAAAAAGAATCAAAAGCGACAAGAATAGCTTGTAAATGAAGTAGAAGAGGAGAAGCGCTTACAAAATAAACCGCAAAAGGAAGGCGAAGTGCGATTAAATTCTTATCATAAATGATAGGAAATACCACGTTCTCAAGAAACTCTACTTTAACAAACTACAGTAGGTATTTATTTTAATAAAAATAATATATTAATTAAAATAAAACTCAAATTATTTGATATTAATTAATATAAAACTCAAATTATTTGAATCAGTCTATTTAGTTGACCTAGATGACGCAATTATGTTCCGCTAGATCATTTTAACTGGGAAAAATTATATTTTCAATTTCTTCAACGATCTTGTATCTGCTTTGGAGTGATATTATGATTACAATCATGTACTTCCAAATGTTACATCATTTTTTATATAATACTGTTGCCCATTATTTTATGTGAGTTGGTACTTGAAATATCGATGAAAATAGTGACAAATTTTACATAAAATTTTAGTGAAAAAATTCATCTTTATTTCATTCACAATGTTTTACTGGACATCTACCTTTGCGCTTGCCCAAGGAGTCAACCAAGATGACTTATGAGACAAATTTGTAAGCATTGAGCTTTTAAAATGTATTGATTTTCTAAAGAGCTTGACGTGATTTCAAGGATTCATCAGAGTTGTTACTCAGCCATCAAAAGAGCTCCAAGTGATGAAAGCTGAGATTTGATGGATAATTAGTTTTTAATCCAGTAACGGCTCTCCAGTCGAAGTCGCGTTGTCTCTTCTGCTATGTTTTACCTTCAAACTTTACTATCTGTAACTTCGATAAGTCTTAGTGTTTTAAAGTTTTATAGTTTTATGCTCTAAAGTACTAGACAGGATGTTTTGAAGTATATATAAAATACCAATGGTACAACAATGAACGTTAAAAATAACTAGAGTATTTACTACTATGGACATTCTAGGTTTATGTAATGTATGGAATATAAATAAAATTTGGGTGCTGATTAGACTTAATGTTAAAACGCCTTAAAACACTTATTCCTTAACTCACCTCTAGACTACTTTTTAGGTGGTATCTAATGAAATTATTCTCACTGAAAATTGTTTTTAATATTTTGCGTACCAGATTGAGCGTAATGTTGTCATCAGCTGATGCGAGAGACTCCTCTGAACGCTAAGCGTAAAGGATTTTGTAGTGATTGATTGACGTTTCAAAAGGCCTGAAACCTATATTGTATTCACCGTTACTTTATGATTTGTAATATATGTCCTTAAATTATCAGTTCATATGATATTCATTCATGTCAAAGTAATAAATTCATTATTTACATAACCTAGCTCACTTGTGCACTCGATGAAACAATGTAAACACCTCTTAATCTAGACTACACTGGATGGCTACTGGGTAAGCAGATGAGATTTTATGGGTCTCTGATGTCGAAACTATGCAAGGAGTTCATTTTTAACGTCTCTAAAGCCGACTTTTAATGGATCTCTTTAGATTTCAAAAGTCAATCTGTACCAGTATCAGATTTCAGACGCTGCACTAAGTGGATGGTGAAATGGAGATTAATTTAATATTCACAGTAAATTACTGTGGATATGTGGCCATATAAATAAATCACACCTTTACTATAATGCTTTAATCAGTGCCGGATATTAACATAACATGTGTACATTTTGAAAATAAATAAATACTATTATTATATTACCATATCATATGTGTTGACTTCACCCCAAAATGCCATG
Organism: Homalodisca vitripennis; assembly: GCF_021130785.1. Lineage (NCBI taxonomy): Eukaryota > Metazoa > Arthropoda > Insecta > Hemiptera > Cicadellidae > Homalodisca > Homalodisca vitripennis. The sequence continues at coordinate 12,307,526 of NC_060208.1, forward strand.
GAGCGGGCAAAGTAAATTCTGCATAATCTTAGTTATGTAATTCAGCATCTATCGTTTGTTAATGAAGACTTTCAACCACATTAGTCTCTAATTTAGAAAGCTAAGAATGTGTTTGATTAAAAGAAACTGAACTTGCACTTTTCGTGCCGAAATTTATCACCTAACGGCCTTTAAACCTCAATTTATTCTAAAAACAGAAATCATAATTCTTTTTAATGCAAGTGCTCATATATAAAATATACTACACGATGAGTTTGATGGTGACAATATCATACTTTATCTTACAAAAAATTGTTAATATGTAATTTTTGAGTATTTGTAAAATAAAACTAAAAAGTATATGAGGTCTTATTTTACCACGCGAAATTAAGGTTTAAGTTGGTGTGTATTCTGTAACGTACTAAAAATAAACAGACAAAACTGAATATAATTATTTTCCATGAGTCTTTAATTGCATAGTTCTAATTCTTCTCCAGTCTTGCAGAAGATTATAGAGGAATTAGTCAATTACTCTTAGTTAATCCTGTCCAACAACAACGTATTGATGTTGGTGTAGTTCTGATAGAATAAAGGGTAACGAAAGCGACTTTTACTGGGTTTAAAAAAACCAAAAATGTAATGAAGGATGATGTAACGTGCTGTTATCCAGAATTAATTGGGATAATGTTGTTACTGGTGATTGGTTCGGGCGATATAGAAAAACATTTTATAATGATGGAAAACTTATAATGTATTATTCTGTAACAAAGCAAAGGTAATAATGAGCAAATTACAAGAAGATGATGAGTGCTGTTGTAGAATTATAAAAATCCACATTAATAATGAAAGTACGAAGTAATTATGTCATAGAGAAACACAACAGGGATGGTAATTGGAGAAACTGTAAGGACAAAACATTACCAGTAATGAAGTGCTGAATGATGGAGTAGCGCTCGTCAGCCGAGAAGGAGATGATGTAAAGAGCAGTGTAATAACTGCTATAGAGAAACACAACTGGGATGGTAATTGGAGAAACTGTAAGGACAAAACATTACCAGTAATGAAGTGCTGAATGATGGAGTAGCACTCGTCAGCTGAGAGGGAGATGATGTAGAGAGCAGTGTAATAACTGCTGTAGAGAAACACAACTGGGATGGTAATTGGAGAAACTGTGAGGACAAAACATTACCAGTAATGAAGTGCTGAATGATGGAGTAGCACTCGTCAGCTGAGAGGGAGATGATGTAGAGAGCAGTGTAATAACTGCTGTAGAGAAACACAACTGGGATGGTAATTGGAGAAACTGTAAGGACAAAACATTACCAGTAATGAAGTGCTGAATGATGGAGTAGCACTCGTCAGCTGAGAGGGAGATGATGTAGAGAGCAGTGTAATAACTGCTGTAGAGAAACACAACTGGGATGGTAATTGGAGAAACTGTGAGGACAAAACATTACCAGTAATGAAGTGCTGAATGATGGAGTAGCACTCGTCAACTTACTGAGAGTGATGATGTGGAAGAGGATTTCATTCTCTAATTTGTGTGATACATTTAGTAGTGGGAAAATGTTTAATATCCTGACAACTCTTCTTCAGATTGTGTTTTTACAGATGTTACTCAAAGTCTACAACGAATTGATTAAAGCTGCCTAATTCAGATAAAACAGATAAATCTCTGAAAAGGCTGATTACCATAAGTGAAAGATTTATGAATAAAAATAACACATTCCTTATAATATAGTATGCATAGTACTTTAAAGAAATAATTTGTTTAAAAAAACCTTTTTATTAACTACAATGATAAAGTTAAACTTACAAACTGACATGTAGTAATAATATTTTTTATTGTATTTTTTATCACATAGCACAAAATTAATTTCAGCACTCTTTGAATATTTTTGAGCTTAATGAGAGAAAAAGATATAACTATAATAAAATGAATTTGTTTGAAATTAAGTAATTACACCTGCTACTGCAATACATAAGTACATCCTATTCTAAATTACAAGTGGAAAGGAATAATTATTTATATCCAAGAAATGGAAGTTGAAGGATTGAAGGGTAAACCATGAAGACAATAAAAACACCTTCAAAAGGACATATTAAAATCCTTTACTCATAAACGAGAGTTATGAATACTGAACACAAACAAAACCTTAATATGACTTAAAACATGTTCATGTCTGAAGTAGCATCCCCATCTCACAAATGAATGACCAATGACATATTGTGAGACAAAAAAGAATAAGAAGAATAAGAAATATTTTATTCCATTTGAAAATAAATACAGATATAAATCATAATTAAAAACTCGGGAATTCTAGCCATCTAGACAGGTGGCGATGGCTAGCACAGTTTATCAAACAACTAAATTGGCATACAACAGTCTATATTTGACACTTAAACTGGCGGTCCACTGCAGCGCCTACTATATTACACACAAAGTATTTACACAAAACTATTAAGTCAAAACTAAGAATTATAGATTATTTCTTGTTAAAAATTAATACCCCAGTAAGTACATATTTTCAAATTTTACGAAACATAAATAAAATATTATATATTCTAAACTTAATGCTACCATTTTCAATGTTTCATCCACAACATAACATTTAATGGAAATTAAAATTACTCCCAAGATGAAGTATTACATCATTCTATAATACAATTTTAATTTACATCGAGTTTATAATATATCACTGAATGATGCTTGTTAATTCAGTAATTTCATCCTTTTCCAGCAACCAAATTTCTAATTTTTTTTAAAAATAAATGTTTTTTACAAATAATTTTGATTTGGTTTGGTAGCAGGTTAAACAATTTTGGACCTAAAAATACAAATGACTTTCTAAAGAATGACTTATACACTTTTGTGGTCTTTTGAAAAGACCTTCTGAAGCAGCTCGCGTATAATATTTAAACTGTTTATTATTGTCATCACCACTTCGCATATAAAACGTTTTTTAATACTTTAAATACAAATAGATATTTTAATGGTAGTATTTTCAACTGTCTGAACAGAGGAAGGGACGGCCTCACGTTTACATTTAAATGTTATTATTCTAATAAAGTGCTTCTGTATTATCTCCAGTGGGTTTAAAGCTTTATTACTAGCTCCCCCCCAAATTTCTATCCCATAAAATAAATCTGGAGTGAATTAGTGGCAAAGTAAAGGGTGCGCATTACAAGCCTCAGGTAGCAAGTTCCTCAAAAAGTAAAATTTCTGACGTTTCTTCTTAATTGTGACTGTAGATTGTCTGTATGTGGTTTCCAGGATAATGATTCGTCGATTATTATGCCAAGGTATTTGATTTTGATTCACTTGCTCTATAACTGGACATTTTACATTTATTGTCATTCTCGCAGTTAATATTTACGTGAAATTTCAAGTTGTTGTCGAAAGAAAAACGTTTAAGACCAAAAATTTACAAAATTTAGTTTTTTCGGCGTTTACTATCATGTTATTATTTTCACACCACGCTTTTAATGACCGAATGTCGAATTTCATTTCCTCTAAAATGTTAGTCCAGTGTGTATTATTATATTGAAGAGCAATGTCGTCAGCAAAAGCTGTGGCTCTTCCCTTGAAGGGAACGCATAGTAAATCATTCACGAATATTAAAAACATAGTTGCACTAAGCACAGAGCCTCTTGAGGGACCCCCGGGATACAGGTTTTGAGTTACTGGTAATATTAGCTATATTCACTTTTTGAGTTCTGTTCGTTAAATAACTTTCAAAACCAGTCCAGCGCAACTCCCCCTTACCTCCAGCAGCCCTTAAGTTTTTTCTAAAAGTATTCCGTGATCTACTAAATCGAAAGCCTTTGAAAAGTCTATGAAAATACCGGAAGATTTATTATTGTTTATTAATACTGTGTAAAAACATTTTCCATAAGAGTTGTAATTGCGGTCTCAGTACTCTTTCCTTCAGTAAATCCGAATTGATAGGGCGAGAAAAATTTTACTTTATTTAAAAAAGACAACAACCTTGCTTTCATACATCTCTCAAAAACTTTAGAGAATACACATAATAGAGCGATTGGTCTGTGGTTCTGTAAAAGTTCCCTATCACCTTTCTTAAATATTGGAACCACAGTTGCTTGCTTGAATTTAGTAGGGAACTTTCCACTTAAGAAACTTAAATTCACAATAAATTGCTAAAACTTTGGAGATTTCAGGTTCAATGAATTTTATTAAATGAGTAGATATATTATCACAGCCGGTTGATTTCCTATTTTTTAGGCTTTTAATGATGGAAGAGATTTCTTGATGAGTGACAGGGTTAAGGAACAGCGAGCGCGGCTGGTGCTGGCAGTACCTGAGTGTGTCAGGACGCGGGCCGGGAGGGCTGGTTATCAGCTGTTGCGCAACAGACACAAAGTAATCATTAAACAGGTTCGCTATCGCCTGCGGATTCTGTTTCTATCCGTCCGTCTTCTAATCTTATCTTAGTTTATTTGCACTCTATATTTCTGGTCAGTTAAATTGTTTACAATTCTCCACTGCTCAGAAGTGTTACCCAGCGTGTTTTTGGAATAATTTATGACAACCAAGCTTTTTTTCGCGTTGTCAATTTCAAGGCAGAGATTTGCTTTAAATCTGTTAACTTAATTTTGGAAAATCTAAAATCAAATGGTCTATTTTTTTTTGTGTTTTTTAACAGTTTATTTCTTTTCTCAATTTTTTTAAGTATTGTTGTTTCAGTAATCCACGGACTTTTGTTTAGCTTTGTGAAATTTGTTCGATATTGTTATATCTTCCGTATTTTGCTGAATGCAGTTATTTAAAATTGAATAAAAAGAGTGAAACAGCATTGTCTACATCGTTCCAATTAAAAACACTACTCCAGTCTGTTGTCATCAACGCAGTTTTAACACCATCGTAATTTATTTTTTTAACAAAAGTTTTTTCTGTAGATCTATAGTTTGGGCTTTTCATTTGATATGATAAGGGCTACTAAGCTATGATCAGTAATATTTATGTGAAAAAATTCCGGGTTTGAAATTGCTTAAAACATTTGTGTCTTACAAAAATATGACCAATATTAGTAGAAGAATCCTTAGTTATTCTAGTATAATTATCAATTAAAGGAGTAAAACTATAGTTATACATGAGAGATAAATAGGCGTCTGTGTCTGTATTTGATTTGTTTATATCAATATTTAAATCGCCCCATAATTATTGAATTGGTTTTTAATCTACTAAAAATAGGTTCTAATTCAGTTAAGAAGTTGTTAACAGTAAACTCGTGTTTTATATAAATTCCAATTAATGAAAAAGGTATATCGTTAAAAACTAATTGTTAATAATAAAACATCTGCAGTTGTCATAACACAGTCTACTAAATTAGCTTTAATTCTGTTGCTAATATAAACTACTACTCCTCCTGATCTATTTAATATGTTACAATAAAAGAAAGAAGAATAGTTTGGATTTCAAAGTAACATTTTTCTTCTTCGCAAATCCAAGTCTCGGTTAAGACTATCACATCTATGTCTCGTTTTAATGGTTGAATATAAACTAAAAAGAAGTTAAAGTTTTTCCGGAGACTTCTAATATTTTGATGAATACATAAAACATTTTTATAATTATCGATTTCAAAAAAAAGTTTTGTCTAGAGTATCAAAGACACTACATACATTTAAGCTCATAAGGGTTTGTTATAACAGCAGTAAAATAAAACAAAAAAATAATTGGCCTAGCAAATACATAGAAAAATAGTCTAACATAACAGATAATAATTAAATGTAAAGGTATTAGAGTCTAAATGCTCGGAAGGGTAGCAAACGCAGCAGTCAACTGGCATGTTCAAAATCGATCACTGATAACGGTAATATTAGTGAATTGTAATACCGACAGGTACGAAACAGTTCGAACGCACACGTGGAAAGAGTGACCTTGAGCTCGGGAGCTATAGCGATAAGGTCCGCCCGGCTCGGCTGACTGACATCGACTATGGTAAAAAACAGGTAAACTTCCAAGCTGATTTAGTTTTAATCATAATAAATAAGCAAAGTTATGTTGTAAGTAATTTTAAAAGTACAATTGAAAAATAATTCAGTACAGAATGAAATAAATATATATGTTTTCATGTGAAACTTAAAAAACAATCTTCAAAAAGATGGGATGAAAGCAGCAATCTAAAATGATTGTAATTGTTTCACTTAATTCCTAATTCATTTGACTTCAATTTAATGTAAAAAGCCTAATATTTACGTGCTTGAATAAACTGATGCCTTAATATTTTAATCAACATCTAAAGAAGAAAATAGATCGTAACCTTAAAAAATACGGCTCTATTTTTATAACATATAACGATGACAAATGACTGAAATCTTATTACTTCTTCAAATAATCTAAAATTAATAACAAACAATCAACAGAGGACAGTGAAAATAGCTTTAAAATTCTAGGCTCAATCATTATTACTAAAAACTATTCTAGACAGTATAAGGTCTCAAAATACGATAGGTAGTGATATTCTTGAGGTACTATTGCATATCAGATACTCGTATACCCCCAGCGACGATACTGGGGTACATTAGAAGGGGATTAGACAAGAAACCACACATTGGCTATTGAGGCTCATGGCGTTTAGAGATGCCTTCTGGTAATATATCATATTGTACATCATGCGTAAGATGGGAACATGTGGATGAGTCTTACTTTTGACGATCCGATTATTTTGTATTTAATACATATGTTTAAGAATGCAAACTAACATTTGATCGGAAGGTCAAATACCTGTCAAACGATTTTTAACATTCTTTAACTTTGTATAAGCGGCAATAGCCTGAGTAGTAGCCATGGTATTAACAAAGTTGATACTTCCTTAACGTAATTTATAGTACTAAACAGTATTATAACAAGGCAGGAGTATGACACGCCAAGTGTGTTAATAAGGTTCTCAGAGGTTCCAAGCACAATTTCATTAGGCTATGTGACATCTTTAAATGTTATTTCACATGGTTGTACACAGTATGTTAACAAATTTACCCAATTTGTAAGACCGTAAGAAAAATGTTCACTAACGCTCAGCCAAATCCCTTGGAGTGACATTGATCTCTATGTTGCCTAAACTAAACAGCTTCATGAAACATTTCCACTCTATAAATCAGTTCGTTCTCAAAACACCTTGCGTACATACAGGAGACATACAGACGTGAGTATATGATTCGCTAATGCTCAGCCAAGTATTTTCTTACAATATACTATATTTTAGTTATATACTTCGCATACTCTCGTATAGTATCAGACCGTTCCTCAAGTGGGGCACCTCAGCACGTATAGTCTATCCCAATATTCCATTAATAGTTCTCTGTCAGTTACATACCTCTGTCAGTTACATATCTCTGTCAGTTACATAACTCTGTCAGTTACATAACTCTGTCAGTTACATAACTCTGTCAGTTACATAACTCTGTCAGTTACATAACTCTGACAGTTACATAACTCTGTCAGTTACATAACTCTGACAGTTACATAACTCTGTCAGTTACATAACTCTGTCAGTTACATAACTCTGTCAGGTACATATCTCTGTCAGTTACATAACTCTGTCAGTTACATAACTCTGTCAGTTACATAACTCTGACAGTTACATAACTCTGACAGTTACATAACTCTGCCAGTTACATAACTTTGTCAGTTACATATCTCTGTCAGTTACATACCTCTGTCAGTTACATATCTCTGTCAGTTACATAACTCTGTCAGTTACATAACTCTGTCAGTTACATATCTCTGTCAGTTACATAACTCTGTCAGTTACATAACTCTGACAGTTACATAACTCTGTCAGTTACATAACTCTGTCAGTTACATAACTCTGTCAGTTACATAACTCTGTCAGTTACATAACTCTGTCAGTTACATAACTCTGTCAGTTACATAACTCTGTCAGTTACATATCTCTGTCAGTTACATAACTCTGTCAGTTACATAACTCTGACAGTTACATAACTCTGTCAGTTACATAACTCTGTCAGTTACATAACTCTGTCAGTTACATAACTCTGTCAGTTACATAACTCTGTCAGTTTACATAACTCTGTCAGTTGCATAAGTACTTTCTTATTATAACCGTAATATTTTAATTTGTTTGTTTAATCTATTCGTTGGCACTAAAACGGATACCTAAAAAAATACATTTCAAGTACATAATTTTGCTGTGGTTTATTTGGAAAATTTAGATTTTGAGAGTTAATTGTTGGGCATAGTTTCATGCAGAGATTGGATGAATATGTTTCCATATTATTTTATTATTAGCTGATCGTTAGTGAAATTGAGGTGCTGGAAATTTCTTTCAGTCTATACGTATGTCTATCCGAACAATATCTCGAAAAGTGAGATGTAGACTTCATATGTTGTATTAAGCTTCATTTCTGTACAGGCAAAACCGAGTACGACGATTGTGCATGTCACTAGGACTTAGCTGAGTGTTATCCAATATCTTTACATTGGTGTTATGGATGACGATAATGTAACGATAGATTGCAGAGTAAACAAAGTCAGTACACTCATAAGTGATTTTAAAATGGAACATATTAAGACTTGCAGCGTTATTGACCCTATTTTTTGCCCTAGAGATGACAATCTTTTACTTTCTTTACGATTGTCTGTCATTCTATCTGCAGGCCATCTCAGGAATAAAATGAGCTATAATTTTATAATTTTTCATTTAACCAAAGCGAAGGCTATTCCGCGACATCTGGGGAGAAATTCTCCTACCTTTTGTAGTGAAACGGAATCTTATCCAAACAGAAATACCGCAGATGTTTGTGTGGATTTTCTGCGAGCCAAATACCTCAAGTGCAAGAAACAGTAGTGCCAGTTATCATTCTTTTAGCGGTAAACTCTTTATATTGTGTTTCGCTGCAAGCAACTGAGGTACATTTATCTCGTCCCAGTTCTCTTAAAGTGATTGCCTTACATTTATGTAGAAAATTTTAATCATTAAATAGCACAAATTAATGTACCTTGAACCTATTACTTATGAGCTTTACTACAATGAATTAGTTCACATTAACTCCATCCAGAATGTACTGTTAAAAGTCAACGTAATCAACAAACAGAGCACTGATGCAGTTCTGCCAGAACGCGGTCATACTCATATTTGCAAACCAACGAAGCGTATCGTTTGTTAATGGGAGTGATTTGTATTGCATTGCCAAACAGAAACCATTTTAGAATGCAATGAAACGATTTCGTTAGTATTTGAAACAGAATAATATTTCAGGGCTGTCAGAAATTACAAATTAGTAAAATACCAACTATGTCTTACCTCTTCTGTATCACAATGAATCCCATAATATATGTGATTCTAATTCAAATAAAAATAACCAGGCGCATTTTAGAGATTTATTTTTTTAATACATCTTAAAAATAATATAACTTTTCAATAACTTAAAAAAAATCATATGCACAAAGTGTTTGGTAAATAAATTTCAATTTAATTTGGTAAACTGTGTGGAGAATTCAAAAAATTTCTAGTACCAGTTTATGATTGGTAACTGAACTTTATTGTTCCATTTATGAGCAGCAAAGAACGTTTGTTTTGCTCTGTCGTATATATTACAATCGAACCTCAATACCTCGAACCTCAATACCTCTTGTACCGTTGGACGATAACACATGAGGGTGGTGACTTCTGAGGTCGTAGTAATAAATACTAGAAATGCAAAGTTTACTTATAAGTTCAGTTTAATTACGAAAACTTACAAGCACCACTTTTAGATGGTACAGGAAAAGTATGTAATGCCAAGTTGCTGCCATTTATAATATAATAACTAAAAATGCATATCTTCCAGGTGGGCCTAAAATATCCAATGTTCTATGGAATTATGCCTACGATGTTCTATTTTATAAAACATAAGATTTTACTTCCCTTCGCAATGTGTAGACTCACAACCCGGGTGTCGGCGTCTTGGCACGAGACAATGGCGCTGTAGTCTAAGAAGGGTTATGTCTAGTCGGTGGTTACTAGAAGATGAGTAGAAGTTAAGAAACTGGTAGCCATCTACTCAAATAATATGTGCCCTGTGAGCCGTGAGACACGTGGGACACGTAAACTCGCCTAAAACAAATTCGCGGCGGTATTAGCCATTTAATGATACAAATTACTATTTATAACAATGTGCTAGGACGACGCCAAAACTTTTATCTATTTCAATCAAGAAAATAAAAGATCTTCAAGGGTACGTTACTTTACTATTTACAACATTAATTTACGTTACATTCATTTTTATACGTTTGGCATCAAAGGGCTAATTTAATAATACGAAAAGATAAATTTTACTTACGGACAAAGCGCGCGAGGTCTGCTCGGTCACATAGTTGGGCTGCTACAAAGGGTTAGAAGAAGATATTCATACGCGTGCCAATTAGGTAGTTACTCCGCCCAATAATTTAGTTCCGGAACATTGGATAAAAATAATATTAAATTATACAGGCTGACTAGGTTGCGAAATTTACATTATATGCAATTTAATTAACCAATTAACGGTACACTCTTTAAGTTGAATTCTTCGATAGTTTGAAGTTTTACCAATCTTCCTGAGAAAACCTTTTCAAATCAAGAAAAATTATCGCGAATAAATTATAAAAGATTGTAAGACTAAATCTTACCTCTGTGAGTTATTCTTCCAGTATAACTAGATTTATTTCTAGGACCTCTCTATCTCGAACACCCCAGGAATACAACACAAGTTTAGAGACGCGTGTTGGGACCTGTCAGTCCTTCGTCTGCAGGTCACACGCTATAATACTGTCTGTACATTGGTTGTGCTTTTACACATGTGAGTGACAATGAGTGCTCAAAGAAAGATTGAAACTGACTATCGGTGAGAAGTGTAAGTATAATACAACGTTGGTTATTACTTATTTAATTATAATTTTCGTTTAAGGGCCAGCACAAAATACCCTAGCTTGCCTATTCAAAACTCAGATCACGCGATGCTTGATCGCTGCGCAGCGCTTTGCGCTGTTTGCTCTTTTAGAAAAAAAAATTAACTCGAGCTTGCAAAGTCCAAGCCCAGATCAACTCACCATGCTTACACACACAAAACTCAGACAGAACTGACGCAGGTTTCATTACAGGCAAAAGATAAGCGGCGCGCGTTTATCACTGATAAGATAAGACGAGTTTATACTAGAAGTAGTACCTGGACTACTGCCCTACGAACTAATAACACTAACAAAACGATTAAATGCACTGTCAGTCAGGTATAGTATGTTTGTAAGGTGCTGGCCCTTAAACGAAAAAGACCCATAATTTTCTTTTCTTTGACTCTTATTTCGTTTACTTCTGTAAGTCAAATTCCATAAAACTAAAACCTGAATAACTCAATAAAAAAAACGATAACTAACTAGAAGCAAAATGGAAGTCCATGATATCCGAGCTATCGAGTTTCGTTTATTTACTAATCGTTTACTAATTATTTCTTTCCAATCACTCTGCCTGTTACGAAAGAGTGAGCATAATCCTATTTCATATAAAATTTGTACCAATAAGCAAATAATAATATAAAAACTATGAAAGTAATGTTTACGGCTAAAGCTAGCGCACATTAAATAGTAAATTCCAACTATATGGATGGATGAAAGTTTATATAGGCTCGCAGAGTTATTCAGTTAGGACTCATTCTGGGACAGATTCGACGGACTAGCTCGACACTGTTAGCTCATTTAAAATTGTTTTAAATGTGACGTTTTACTCTACTTCAAGTTATTTCATACTTAACCAAATTATTTTTTTTAATTTTGATTTTTAGAAGGTGTACATTAGTATCTAATGTAACTCCTACTGGAATCCTTGAAGGTTAAAGTACCAGCCTTGAACTTTGAACAGTAAAATGTTGCAGCCATAACTTTACGGGGTCTCTGCAACCTTATAGGCGTTTAAATCCAGTAATATTCCAGACCGTTGGTGAAAAACTAGACATAAAACTAAGAAAACTAAGCAATATATACTTTAGCCATTTCCTGTAGAATAGCATGGGTAAGTTGCGGTAGTAAAGTAGCGAAGGAATTTTACAACATAGAACTTTACCGAAGGGGATTCTTCACTCTTTCCTCTTTAGACTCTTCAAGTAGCAAACATTTAATAGTAGCAGAATATTTATTTATCACTGTTATTATAAAGAGCTGATTCCTGCCCGTGTAATTTTCTTATCTGGACATTTTCTTACTCTGTGTTTAACTGTGATGTACGTGAGAAAAAAACAAAAAAAAACAAACAAAGGCACTTTCCCGTTTATAATATTATTAGGATTAGGATGTTTCATCAAACGCTGCAATGTTGAAAGATCGTCGTTCTTAGGGAAAAGGCGGTGAAATTATTTAAATACTGCACTTCATAGTCCCACATTCTCAATAGCTGGACAATTAAGTTTCAAAATACACAAATTTGTCAAATATTTGTAGAATGTATGACAGTTTCGAACAGCCTTCATCTATCACAGCACTAACAGTATCAGAGATAAGCGTAACCACTGAGTACCAAACATCATACTGACATGTGATGCGTTCATTATGATTTATGTGACAACTGAATGTATGACATGGTCATAGGCAGATATATAAATTATGTGTTCTTGCTTGGTGTATGTGTCTAAATAAATAGTTACTATTTTGTATTTTTGAAATTTCATAGCTCTTTCTGAAAAAAAAAAAAAAAAAAAAAAAAAAAAAAAAAAAAAAAAAAAAAAAAAAAAAAAACAATTTCATAGCCCATTTATTGAAAAATATTAAAGAACCCGAGGAGAACACGATTTAAAATTTGAGAAAATCAGAATCCGTAGACGCTGTAAGGGTACCTAAATTTTAGCGGGTACGGCGGTTATCGCAAGATAACCGTATGAAGCAACGTCGAGTGTGGCTGCTGCTTGGATGGGTGACCGCTGAGCGATCCTGTCCTTGCAAGCGGCCTGCCTGCCCGGCCATTAGTGGTGGTTCGGAAGTCACCTTTAAACCATTGGTCCCCAGGTTAAGTTTAATTATTCGTAACTTTGCCCGTTATAAGACATTCTGTGACTTTTTTTTACTTTTGACGCAGTCGAGGTGTGTAATTTTGTTTACTCGTGCCCATCATCATTCATTCAATCATAAAGATTTGTGTTTCACTGATGTCTCCACAATTTCTAACGTAACTAATATAAACTGTATAGCATCATAACATATTTTTTAGGTAATATTATTGTTGGGCTTTACAAATAACCACACTCACTTTTACTTTTTCTCCGAGTCACTATTCTGATATTTAAAACAAAATAGCATTTAAACCTTTTCAGGTCTGCAGTAAATGTCTGCAGTGTGTGTTCAAACCATGTACGGTTTATTAAAAATCAGCAAAGAAATGTTATTCTTTCCTTTTATAACACAAAAAAGTTCAATGGAGCGAGGCAATAACACGTGTATTACTGTATCCTATATTTTAGTAAACGGTGTTCTACTTAGATACATGTTAACATATCATAGATGTTAACATATCATCGCACATCTGTTCATCATCAGATGTGCGATATCTCGATCAAAGCAGTTTGTGAGAGTACAATCCCAGTACTGGGAATTGAATAGTTAATATATGAGAAATTTAAGGTGCCCTTTTATTTTATTTTAAACTGTCACGGGGTTTTAACATTTTATCACGTGATTCTTGAGTTAACATGATCAAAATATATACAAATCTTTGATTTTTGAAAAAGTTGGACACAATCTGTCTTTATTAACAATTAACATGTGTTACATTTTTAATGTTGACTTCTATACACATGTTAAGTGTCACACAATGTTGTGTATAATGTTAAATATGAGCTAAATTTATAAATACTGTATGCAAAATGTATTTGTCTATCTATGTAAAATGTTATCTAAAACCTAATAGACTGAGTTTTGCGAAGCTATCACTCATGCCGGCTGATCAAATTTCTGTCTGTCTGTCTCACTATCTGTCTATCTTTCCACGTGATGCCTCGAAAGTGAACTGACCTGTAGAATTGAAATTATGCTTCAGGCTTCATTTCTATATGAAGAACACTGAAGGAAACACGATTTTTCTGACATTTGCTATCGTCCAGTGATATAAAAAAATCAGTAACACTACGTTTCAAGATCTGCACTCTGATTCCTTCTACATTTGTTTATTTTAACCTAGTTTGTTATTATGTGTTAGGTTACTCATTCACCTGAAGAAGAGATCAGATTCCAGATCTCGAAACGTAGTTTTACTGATTGTTTTGTATAACTGAATGGTGACAAATGTCAAGAAAAACTCTGTTTCCTTCACAATCCTTCCATCGTCAAATGGAAGGATTTGGCTGACTGTTAGTAAATATTTTATATTAGTCTTATGGGTAAGATGGTAGCAGATGGTAACGAGAAAATAAAATGTTGTATATATATATATATATACCTTTAATAACACTCAATAGGTACTAAAATTGAAAATCACTATTAGGTGAGAGTTGAAATAAGAGTAAATAACAGCCTGAAGTTTCTCAGACGGAGACTACTTCGAAAGGTTTTCTCAACTCGTTTGTCGGAGATACAAGTATATGAGTTACCAATAAAACTGCCATTAATGTCTGTTCCCTAGATTTTAAAGGGCACTAACTGTTCAATTCTTATAATTGGTATTTCGGTTTATTTTATTTTTACTTCTTGAGTTTCTTTTTCCCTCTCACAAACAATACATAAACTTCGTTAATGTACAGATTAATAAGAATAATAATTCTTCATTGCAGTAAACAACTGAAAAATGTTATTTGAAAGCATCATTTCTAAATATTTTTTTGAAATTTAATACTACCTTCGTTATTCAAAGGTACAGTCAATTAAATGATCAAGTCTCTATAGATTTATACAACATACTTCCACATTTTACATGGTCTTGCGCCTTCGCATGTGACCTAATCATATATTTACATTGTTAATTGTTTTGGATATCATAAAAGGAAAAATAAAATAATTATATCATATTAATTCTAGCGGCTCTTCGTAAAAATTTCAACAGAATAACCTTTGACAACAGAAAGTGTCTTAATTTTGTTTTAGGTTTAACTTTTCTGGGTTCATTGATTCGTCTGAGATCTCCAGCGAAGTTAGTGATTAGCTTAACTCCTAATTGAGATGGCAAGTGCTTGAAAGTAGTCGCTCTTCTTTGTTCAATCTGATATCTCAAGTACGTATGGCAAAGGCTATATTTATTCCGACCATTCTGGAATGAACTCGATTTATTAATTTCTCTATAAAACACTTCATTATGAATGCCTCTTTCCTTCCTTTATGTACGACTGAACTAGCATATTAGAAAACGTATATAAAACAAAATAAATTATTATTAATTATTAACTATTAACAGTCTGGAATCTCCTAAATGGATCCTCAGATTCGATGTTATTAAGAGATAATTGTTTTAATAAAATTTAATTCAATAAAGAGAAAAATATAACGTAATATTTTAAACGGCGTTTCTATTACCTTTATCGCAGTCATTTTATCACGTATGACAAACAAGGCTGGAGAGCGCTCATGTTATATGTGCCATCTATTAAGTATTAAGATGACCTTACGCCACGTTAAATGCTCATCTATCATTCAGGGATCTGCAGCAGTTCCCTCAACCTTTTACCTCATAAACCTCGAGTGCAAAAGATTGTTTCAACAGAGTCTTTAGCATTTTATACTCGTAGTTTTATTAAGTAATGTTTTTTTATATCGTCACACATTTACAAATGATTCCATCGTACTATCCAGCGTTTACATATGGATTTTCACCAATAGAATTCCTGTACTATTCTGAATATGCTCTTTTAGCTTCAAACATTCCTGCTTGAAACTAGCACACTCTGTCACCTTATTTCCACAAATTCTATCTCAAACTACCTTCAATAATATGTTTTTAATTTCTACTAGTTCTATCGGTATAAACATGTTTTCAAGTAATACATTTCAGTATATTTATCTCGTATGAGGGTGATATAACTATTATTTTCCTGCCTCAGTCAATTTTTGGTGTCTTAAAGCAATAAAAATATGAGATAAATGTTCGAGTTGTGTTTTAACCCTTTCTATACCTTTTCATTACGACTTCCACCAAAAATAATGCAGCCGAAATTCGATATATATCTTAGGGGAAATTTCTCTGCCGAATTTATGAAAAACTAAGATATGTGCTTATGCAATGGAAACTATATCTTGGTGTCTTGGCTATGTATGAGAGTAGCCCCACTTGTTCTGTCACTTAATCGCCATACATGCCTACTTGCTATATTCAAAGTTTAGATAATATCCCGTTTACTTTATCAGTCTGATAATGGATGGTTACACGAAAAAACTATGTAAATATCTGTTCAATGCTGTCCAGAGTACTAATGAGAAGCTAGAAATAATCGAGTTTACGCTTCATAGCACTCCCGCTGTTAAATTAAAATTCCATCTTAAAATCTTACAGAAAAACGTTGCTAGAGGAATATAATATAACTTGAATAGTATTTTAATTCATTATGGATCTTCTGTAGTTTATAATTGATTTTATGCAAGCAATTAAGTGAGCTCGTCTTGTTAATTAGATTTAAAAGAGTGCTGAATACTACAATCATTGTTCGTAATTTATCGTGCAGTGTTAGAGTCGTTATTTCCAAGTATTTTATCGTATTTCCAACTATCTTATAACGCTTTGATTAAATAGCTCTTGTACAAATTCCCTCTTTATTTATTTGTTCCTTGGTATCGGCAGAATTTAATTCTACATTTGTTGAATTAAAATGTAGAATACAACTACTGAGATAATTCAACATTTTATATGAGTATTTTTAGAGCAACATTATGCTATAACACAGATTGAAAATGAAACAGCCCCTCTCACTTATATGCCGTGACACAGAGTGAAAATGAAACAGCCCCTCATCACTTACATGCTATGACACAGATTGGAAATGAAACAGCCCCTCATCACTTATATGCCGTGACCCAGAGTGAAAATGAAACAGCCCCTCATCACTTACATGCTATGACACAGATTGGAAATGAAACAGCCCCTCATCACTTACATGCTATGACACAGAGTGAAAATGAAACAGCCCCTCATCACTTACATGCTATGACACAGATTGAAAATGAAACAGCCCCTCTCACTTATATGCCGTGACACAGAGTGAAAATGAAACAGCCCCTCATCACTTACATGCTATGACACAGATTGGAAATGAAACAGTCCCTCATCACTTACATGCTATGACACAGAGTGAAAATGAAACAGCCCCTCATCACTTACATGCTATGACACAGATTAGAAATGAAACAGCCCCTTATCACTTACATGCTATGACACAGAGTGAAATTGAAACAGCCCCTCATCACTTACGTGCTATGACACAGAGTGAAAATGAAAAGCCCCTCATCACTTACGTGCTATGACACAGAGTGAAATTGAAACAGCCCCTTATCACTTACGTGCTACGAAACAGAGTGAAATTGAAAACAGCCCCTTATCACTTACGTGCTACGAAACAGAGTGAAAATAAAACAGCCCCTCGTCACTTATATGATGATGAAACTAATATTAAAATCTTTCCAAACGTGTATTAGTCTCTTGAGATTTCTTCCAAGAAGACATTTATTTGCCTTTTTTATGTATGAATAGCTGATAGCTGATCTGGAGTCGTACCCAGTGGGTTTAACTTCCATGGTCCCAAGTACAGCGACCTGTATTTCATTTTAACAGCGCCCTTACTATGTATGCTGGTACAATGCTCTCAATAAGATAGAAGAAGCAATCTACATGAACACACAAACACAGAAGAATAGAGCAATGCACACCATGAAAGAGCAAAATTTTGTTGTAAGTTTTATATATATTTGAAACTCATTATTCACGCACGCAAGCTGAAAAAGAAATATAAATTCACTTCAATTAAACCCTAAAGTTTGTTTATAAGGAGGGAATGGAGTGCGCTTGGGATGATATTTTTAATGATTTTGGTAAAGGCATTTGAACTTGTGTATATTGAAAGGTTTTAGACTTTATAATTAGAATACATGTAGTGATTTAAAATTATTAGTTAAATAAAAAAACTCTTTTCTTACAAATGAAACGTAATAGTTAAATACAGCTATACAAATGGAAGGACCTTAAATGAATGAATGAATTTGTAATCCTGCAGAAAGAAAAGCATTAATAACAGATGTTTAGATAGGTATCAAAAGTATGATACACGTAGTTAATAGTGGGATTTATTAGTTATTGGGCCGATTAAAAATGTACTTTGGCCTGTAAAGTGTAAATAATATTATTTAAATAAAGAAGAAACTAAAGGTTCTGTTCAACTGTTTCAAGTAAAATATTTGAGCCTGTACATGGACTATAATCATCTTTGAATCTTTCAATAATAATAAAGAGGAATACAATTTTATTTCTTAAATACTTGCAAAATGGAACCTTTTAGAATGAAATTATTAATTAATACTAGAAACTTAAAAAAAATTCTATTTCATGATTCAACTTTATTTTTACTACACTTTTGCGTTATTTTAAACTACACATCCAAATGGTAACCGACCTCTCTTTGGCATGTAAATGTGCAATGCTAATTGCGAGAGAAACCATCCTTTTATTGACATTGTAATTAAACGTTTGGTTCCTTAATTTTCTTAAATTCAACTCTTAATTTAACTGGTTCCCCCAGTGAAAGACCTTTTAACGACCTTATTAACAAATATTATGAATTTTTGGTAAAAGCTTCGAAAACATGCAATATGGGCTACCTATATTTAATAGTATAAATATATTATAATTGCTTATTACCAGTTTAAGTACGTACAAGAATTGCCTTTCAGTTAAGTAAATAAAAATTCTTTGTTTGAAGGTTATTTTTGACGATGGAAGGATTGTGAAGGAAACAGGATTTTTCCGGACATTTGCCATCGTTCAGTGAAACAATAAATCAGTAACACTAAATTTCGAGATCTGCAATCTGATCTCTTCTTCAGGTAAAGTCGTAGGTGGTTAGTAGACGAATCAAGACGTATTGTGACCTGTATTCCGTAGTTCAGTTTTAATGATTAGTGTTTTGTATAGTTTTTTATTAAGTGCATGTTTATAGAGTTAGTGAAGTTGACAAACAACATGTAGGTTGTGATTCCTGACTTAGGCGTGCCACAGCGCTTTGGTAAGATTAGTTTATTTTAACCTAGTTTGTAATATTATGTATTAGGTTAGTTATTTACCTGAAGAAGAGATCAGATTGCAGATCTCGAAACGTAGTGTTACTGATTTATTGTTTCACTGAACGATGGTAAATAAAAATATTTACATGTATATGTAAGAAGTAGCCCTTGGTTTTCAAAATTGTATTTTAAACATAAATCCTACTAATAAATATTAATTTATTACCAAACCATTTTGATTTCACCAAATCACATCAAAGAGATATTGGATGAACACACAACAATCATAATTATAATCTAATTAGTTTGTAACTCGCCGAGTATTCATTAAACAGTGTCAACAGTGAATACTCATTCGTTATATTCCATGGACATTAAATGCAGTAATATGACACAGCAGATTGAAATGATTGATTTCTGTGGAGACACTAAGCCGGAGATGGTGTATGGTTGATTACACGCTGAGCCCGGCAGCTCCTCTCTGGCAGCAAATGTTCATGAAACAGTGTCAACAGTGAATACTCATTCGTTATATTCCATGGACATTAAATGCAGTAATATGACACAGCGGATTTAAATGATTGATTTTTGTGTCGACACTAAGCCGGAGAAGGCGTCTGGTCGATTACACGCTGAGACCGGCAGCTCCTCTGTGGCGACAAATGTTGATGAAACAGTGAATATTCACTCGTTATATTCCATGCACATTAAATACAGTAATATGACACAGCTGATTGATATGATTGATTTCTGTGCCGACACTAAGCCGGAGAAGGCGTCTGGTTGATTACACGCTGAGCCCGGCAGCTCCTCTCTGGCAGCAACTGTTCATGAAACAGTGTCAACAGTGAATACTCATTCGTTATATTCCATGGACATTAAATGCAGTAATATGACACAGCGGATTTAAATGATTGATTTTTGTGTCGACACTAAGCCGGAGAAGGCGTCTGGTTGATTACACGCTGAGCCCGGCAGCTCCTCTGTGGCGACAAATGTTGATGAAACAGTGAACATTCACTCGTTATATTCCATGCACATTAAATACAGTAATATGACACAGCTGATTGATATTATTGATTTCTGTGCCGACACTAAGCCGGAGAAGGCGTCTGGTCGATTACACGCTGAGCCCGGCAGCTCCTCTCTGGCGGCAAATGTTGATGAAACAGTGAATATTCACTCGTTATATTCCATGCACATTAAATACAGTAATATGACACAGCTGATTGATATGATTGATTTCTGTGCCGACACTAAGCCGGAGAAGGCGTCTGGTTGATTACACGCTGAGCCCGGCAGCTCCTCTCTGGCAGCAAATGTTCATGAAACAGTGTCAACAGTGAATACTCATTCGTTATATTCCATGGACATTAAATGCAGTAATATGACACAGCGGATTTAAATGATTGATTTTTGTGTCGACACTAAGCCGGAGAAGGCGTCTGGTGGATTACACGCTGAGCCCGGCAGCTCCTCTCTGGCGGCAAATGTTGATGAAACAGTGAATATTCACTCGTTATATTCCATGCACATTAAATACAGTAATATGACACAGCTGATTGATATGATTGATTTCTGTGCCGACACTAAGCCGGAGAAGGCGTCTGGTTGATTACACGCTGAGCCCAGCAGCTCCTCTCTGGCGGCAAATGTTGATGAAACAGTGAATATTCACTCGTTATATTCCATGCACATTAAATGCAGTAATATGACACAGCGGATTGAAATGATTGATTTCTGTGCCGACACTAAGCCGGAGATGGCGTCTGGTTGATTACACGCTGAGCCCGGCAGCTCCTCTCTGGCGGAAAATGTTCTGTCATTTCACACTGATTACACTTCATTTCACTTTTATATTTCACGTGATATTGGAGGCAATTTCCCCGTCAGAGTGTCCCGCGTGTTTACCGAACGGTGGCTATAACCCGTGTGTTGGGCTTCCCCAACACACACGTTGGGCGTTTGTATTTGTAAATCATCTTTAACCAACCAGTTCGTTCCATAAAATTTGTCAGTTTAAAATGCTGCTAACTATATGAATGAACTATTATTATTGGAGAATAAACACGAAATACTTCGCAGATTAATTAACAATAATGGATAAGAACGTATGCATGTAATATTCCGTAAATTACTCATGAATAATTCAAAATCCAGGAATAATTACTGTAACAATATTTTTATGAATCATTGGTTCACACACAGTGTGTGTGTAAAATATATATATAATGTTGTAAAAATAAGTGCCTTCACCAATTTAATATTTTGTTACTTGTTTTTCTTGATGTTTGTTTGTTGTATTTTGTTTTGTTTTGTTGTTCCATCTAAATAAACAAAAAAGGTTCAAAATAAAAATATGTTTTTGTAATGAGTTTATATAATATTCCCTGCCATAGTAGACAATAAACGTATCCACTTTACTACAAGATTATTAATTTTCAAAGCAATTTCTGTGCTCACCCACAAGATGATGAAGGGCTTTATATTGCTATTTTCTCTACCAAACGACAATAGCTCTAAGATATATTAACAGACATGATAAGACAAGGGTTTACGCTTATTTGATGTGTTGCTGTTTACATATAACTATAGTAATTTAAATTGGTCCAGAGCCTTGTAAGGGTACCACAGACTAATTACACATCCTCTTATACTGGGTGAAAATTCTTTACTTAAATTATGGTGTTTGTTGTGGTGCTGCTTACTATGATGTAACGGGTTTGCTTGAATAGACACTCGGCGAATACTGAATCTACTACATATTTATTAATCTTAGAAATAAGTATAATATCTCCTTAAAACTAGGTTTGCTTTAAATAAACTACTTGTTTACAAGACCCACTAACTGTCAATAATGTATTACAATACAGTCCACTATTAATTAAATTGACTACACGACTCTATTTCACACTAACAAAGGCAACAATTATTTATTCAAATCTATCTGTCACGATCACGAGTATTATAACTAATTTTATCACTTCACAATTTCAGTTGTGGAGGTAAACTCGCCCTCGCTGCGTCGCTACGGCTCCTTATCAGGTTATAGGTGCTTCCAGAACATTTAAGTGGAAAAGTCTAGAACTTACTAGACGGGTAGAGAAGGATCAAGTTGGCTCCCTTCCCTGATCTCATACAAGCCCACAGTGTTTCAGTTCAGCGTTTCCCTCCTGCGCTTTCAACATCTCAGCGTTCCCCTCACTGGTCGTTTACAACAGTCGTCTTCCTTGCAGTGGCTTCCTTGTCATCTTGGCAGTCTTGACTTTTATCATTGCAAGATCTTCATAAAAGAGGTTCTGGGTTTTGGTGATTAGGTCTTGCACGATGGACTGTCACATTCCTGCAGACGTTCTATCCACCGTGCCAACTGACCTTCCGGAGCCTTAAACTTTTGAAGCCACACCGAAGCAGTGTGATCTGTTCTCAGGAGAAAATGGCAGTCATAAAGATATTTGTGGAAGTGAATGATGAAATTTACTACAACCAACAAATCCATTTGGGTGACACAGTAGTTCTGCTGTGGCTTTGATAATACTTTGCTGATGTAACCTATGACCTTCACCCTCCTGCTCCTGGGACAGTACACCTTTAATTACAGTATTACTAGCGTCAGAGTCAAGTATAAGCCTGCCCTCTGGCCTTAAGTATCCGAGGATTGGAGTAAAGAAGCGTAAGTGCTTCTTTTAAACTCTCGAATGCTTTTTGGCAGTATTCGTCCCAGACGAAACAAACTTTGTGAGTTTTGTGAGTGGCTTTACGTTAGAAAATCCTTTCACGAAATAGTGCCATAGACCCTCTACAATAGAGAATGCGGTCTTTTCTTTGTCTTCCGCCTTCAGTACACCTTGCCAATAGTCACTTTTCACATCTACCGCCGAGATCACATTACAGTCTTCTACACTGTGAATCCCAACTCGTGAATCCCACGGACTATTGAGCGGTATAATAAAGCCATCATTCTTTATTTCTTTGATGATCTTCCTTACCTCCATGAGCGGTATAATAAAGCCATCATTCTTTATTTCTTTGATGATCTTCCTTACCTCCATGAGCGGTATAATAAAGCCATCATTCTTTATTTCTTTGATGATCTTCCTTACCTCCATGAGCGGTATAATAAAGCCATCATTCTTTATTTCTTTGATGATCTTCCTTACCTCCATGAGCGGTATAATAAAGCCATCATTCTTTATTTCTTTGATGATCTTCCTTACCTCCATGTGTTTAGCTAACGGTACCTTCCGGGGATTCTAGCGGATGGGCTTGGCGTCTCCAGTGTCTATTGTGTGCTGGAAGATGTAGTTCTCCCTTTAGTACCTACTCTTATCTCGGAAACATCATGATATTGGGTTATTATGTCTCTTATTTTGTGTCCTTGCTTCGTTATAAGTTCACGGCATGATTCTGTTACAAGATTTTCCAGCTTCTCTGAAAGGCCCATTGATTTATGACCGGACCTGGCGCACCAACGAGGATACCACTGAGCAGCAAATCAATGCACTTCCTCTCTTCAATGTGACGCCATTGTCGTTAGTACTCACTCGGAGTTCAGGGAACTCTTTGCCACCGATTTCGAGTAAATAGTTTCTCTCGTAACATTTTTGGAATTGGATTTCCTCTAATGTTGGTCCGGCATTTTAAAACACACTTTCAGCTCACATAATAATATTACTGTTATAGTACGCAATGGTTGTACACAATTGGAGAATTTCGAGTAAATATTTTCTCTTGTGACATTCTCGGAATTGGATTTCCGCACAAGTTAATCCGGCACTTTAATGCACACATTCCGGGGAAATACCTGCAGGAATGAATATTTTACAACGTTCCTTGGTAAATGTAAGTAATTAAGTTTCATATGGAGTGAAATTATTGGTTACATATTTTAAAACAAATTATCTGAATTATTCAAATTTATTAAATGCAAGATATTTATTTTAATTTTACTTTATGTAAAAAAAATATATTCTCATGACGTCATGTCGTGTCGAACAGTTTGTTTTTTATGAACTTCTGTTGGCAGTGCACACGATGTGTACAGGGTGAGTAGTTTTACACACGACATCGGCGACAATGTTGCTAACTTTACTATCTCGGAGAAGAACAACAAAGAGAGAATTTTACCTCTTGTTTGTTTAGCCACAGCTTTGTAATTTATGCAAACTCAACTGCTAAACTAAATATTGATTACGTGGGTATTTTAAGAGTGGGCTTACTCTGGGTGGAAAACTGGACGTCATGATTGCGTCTGACACAATGAATGGTCTTATTAGAATTCCAATTTGTCGTAGTATTTATACAGATTAAACTGCTATTGGTCAGATTAATACTTAAAATGTCTTCAAGTACTATTAACACTTTAAAATGTTTAATAGCAACAGAAATATATTAAATATTAATTAGCACGATTTCCCCATTATTTGATGTATTTTGTCAGTTAACAAAGATTGATTACAGTTTCACGAACTCCTTGCATCACGTGATTTCGGAAGAACAAAGATGTCCTAATAAATTAGGACTTAAGAGCCAATCGCATAAGCGCAAAAACTTGTTTTTCTTCAACAAAAGAATCTCTAGGAAAGAAAATGATCTTCAGTCGTTCTAATGGTGATGGAGGTTAAAATAGGATGGTTTCGAAATTTTAATAATATACAACGATACATTTTTCTCATATTATATTTTCCCTAGCTTGATACAACCAAAACTGACTGTCAGACACATATATAATAGTTATAACATCATCAGATAAAGAGACTGAAGTCGTTCGTCACTTTAAGTTTTCGTGTATAGTTAAGTGACGATGATTTTTAATTTACATATCTGATAGTTTTTGTATGTGTGTCAAGGTGTAGGATATTTTTAACCCCTTTGGTACCCTGCTATTCCGACCTCCACAAAACCATGATCAATTATTTCTAAGGATACATTTCCTTATCGGTTTCAAGAAAAAACAGGTTGTGCGCATATGGAATGCAAATGGGCTCATGTCCATGATAATATATTGAGAAGCTTCGTTGAATGCTTTGCTCTGCACAATGAATGGTGCCAGGCCATGAAGGGATAATAAATGTTGTACGTGAATATGCTAACACTGTACATTCACGATGAATTCTCGCAAATACGCGTTTTAAAATTTTTATGGCTGTATTTTCACACCTAATTTTGCTACTAAACTACAAAAATAAAGTTAAGTAGCCTAACTGGCAGTTTGTTTCATCTTAGTATTAGTATAGAAAATTACTTTTCAAGCTACTTCATTGATTGAAATAGACAAGTTAAACGATTTTTGGGGTACTATTATATAATGCTATGATAGACTTCAAAATTAGTTTCATCCATTACCCATCTTATTACTGGATTCCATACTTTTCTTACAATAGATTTTGTAATAATTTACCATTTTCATAAGGGTTTAAAAAATTATGTAATTTAGCAGACAAAATGTATTCAATACTTCATTAGCAAAATAAATAAATTCGTTTGTGATTAAAGAGCAGCACACAAAGCCTCTTGAGCGAGAAGGTACCTTTGGTAACCTTGGACTGAATAATTATGTCCTATACTCCAAGGTCTCTGTTGCCTCCATGTGAACACTAACACTCTACTCCAACAAGGCTTTATAGTCTAGGATGATAAGAACCAATTTGCAATATAGACTATAACCACACAACGTAGGTTCGCCCATATAGGAAATCGATCGTCCGTCCAGCCACGCTAACTTTGCTGATGGTCGAAATGCAGGGGTATGCAAAAGGTTACACATATAAAATAATATTTTTTTCTCAGATCATACTTGTCTTAGCCTGACACACCCGTAACCTACCGTCAGGCACGAACATAACTTTCTAACTGTAAGCAGACTCTTCAATTGGCGACTTTCAGACTTTTTATTTAGTTACCTGATTATAACATAACAGTTATTGTTGTTTATTATGTATCTCATGGTAAATTGTAGGTATATTAGGGTAAAAATAATATTACCCAAGAAGAAATTACCGTTTAATATTCTTAACCCTTTTGGTACACTCCCATTTCAGCCTCTCATCAAAATTAGCACGGCTGCTTTCTTATAAAAAATGTCTCTTCGAAATTCTAGAAACCCCAGCATGCATGCATATACAGTGCATTTGGCTTTCTTATCAAACCTAATACATTATATTTAACATTGCACATTAAGCAAAATTATTAACCCATCACAGTGTCTTTTATTCTACTAAGAAAACTGAATTGTTATGCCCATGTATTATTATTTTTAAATCCTTCCTTACATTTGCAGACAACTGAAACCCACAGGAAAAGGTACGCTCGCCGAGGTTATAGACCTGGCATTAAATTTTCAAGTATTGCTAAATTATTTGAAATTATCCTTTTGCAAAAATGAGATTTTTCTTCAGGTCGATAATCCCAGATTCTCAAACACGGCTTTTATCCTGGGCGGTCTGCTTCGACAAATCTTATGCCGTTTTAGGAACACATAAAAGAAGCTTTTGCTAGGGCTAACCAAGTTAACGCTATCTACATTGACTTCGAAGGCATTTACTACACGGTTATCCTAAACAATTAAGGAGCTGTGGAGTGGAAGGAAATCATTTGGAGTGGTATTCCGT
Source organism: Homalodisca vitripennis (assembly GCF_021130785.1). Lineage (NCBI taxonomy): Eukaryota > Metazoa > Arthropoda > Insecta > Hemiptera > Cicadellidae > Homalodisca > Homalodisca vitripennis. The sequence goes on from NC_060208.1 coordinate 12,334,280, forward strand.
GTGCCTAAACAACAGCCCACCACGATTACATAGTTTTTGCATTTCAGTAATAGTCTATAACGCGTGGATATGTAGTTTACTCGTATATGACGTCCAAGCCATAGGATAATCACGTTAATATTGCAGGCTTTGCTAGTAAATTTATTATTTAATTTAGCACGAAGTTAAATAGTTTGGTAACATTTTAGTTGGAATGTTGATATAATTCTAAAATATTATGAATGATGGAGATAATATTGAATGTTAACAGACGTTTTGTTATCGAGTAAACTTACACCCACTTCGTACATCAACAGGATGAAACAGTACACCACGTAAGCCTCCTGAGGTGTAATACAAAAATGTATTTTTCTACTACTCTGCTGAAATTTGATGGACTCAATAGAGTTATTGAGTATACTGCAGTCGTAATGGTCCTACTAGATAGAATTACAGATGTCCTGGATGAGAATTCGGTACGTATCACGTGACTTAGTAATATTTACATTGCTGTACAGAAAGGTACAAACTGATTTATTATTCTGTGCAAATCGAAGTAGCAATGTTGTTATAAAATATCCCTTTCGCCTTACTACGAAGAATGGTATGTTGGACTTGTAGCTATCATTAGGAATATCAAATTTCAGATTTAATATTAAATAGAGAGTTGAGTTATACAACACTGATGGTATGATGATTTCAAAGTTTGCATGTTTATACTCTAGCAAGCCTTAAAATTCTTAAAAATGCTATAATATTGATACCTTAAGAGAAACGATGTTGCAATATCTATTAACACGATTCTGGTTTAGTTACAATCAATAAGAAAACTGTCTTTATAAACGTTGTAATGTATACTCGTAATTATATATGACACTTGTCACAATGTAAACGCACACGCACGCGCACACACACAAATTAGGAATATATATTCTTAATTTTGTAAAGCCTAACAGTTATATTTTGACAAACTTTTAAAGCATTCATTCAGAAAATTTTGAATGTATATTGGAAAATCCAAAAAAATCCGATATTTAAAGTTTTCAAAGATTTATAAAAATGTGGTTTTAAAAGCAACTTTAAAAAGGTTGCATATATTGCCTATCAAATATTAGAAAATATAACAAGATCTTCAACTCAATTTGGTTAAATGAAATCACGCGTCTTTTCATCGTACGCCATCTTTCATGTACAATAACAACGATGAAATCCCGGAAAATTGAGTTTCTTGTGCAAATTGGATGTTCATGTAGCAATATAACCTCATACAGTTCAGTACGGATCTGGAGTGTCGGCAATCACGCGGAGAACATAAAAGCTATGGTATCAGTGAAGATTGTTATCAGGAAGACTGAAAATAAGTTACTTTTGTTTTCACATTGTACCACACTTAATAGAAGTCTCCAGGACGTGAAATATGTTCATCTGTGCGTTTATCAAACCTAACCAAGTCTACCACCTCATTTGGTAGAGGATCCTCAGGGGTAAAGCATAGTAGGAGTTTGGAAATTTACCATCGTTAAATTTTACAAAAATCTATAATACAACGTTTCCAAATTTGCAGAATTTGTCCACTACACAGGATGAATGTTACAAGCACGAGAAAACGTGAGCACTATCATACGTCACAACCGCACAAGTAAAAGTGGAATGCTGGGATCCCACCTGACGAAGTGGATAGATTTCAATGCTCGAAACGTTGTCTTAATCATTTTATAATATATCAGGATGGCGAATGTCCGAATTCATATTATACTTTCAGACCTTGCATTGTCAGCAACAAACCTCCGGGGCAGTACTACCATCTTAAACAGGTCCAATTAAATTATGTTCAAAACAGCAAATACAGGGACAGAAACAGGTATTGTATCTAATACCCCTATCACTTCTAGTCTATAAAAGCCCATCCAAATTTCCCCAAAGATCAAAGAAAGGAATAGAAAATTCATTCTCACACAAGTGCCTTACAGAAGTAGAAAACAAACCTTCTTTTTAGCGATCTCATTAAACCAAAGTCCAAAACCGTCACTCAGGACTGGCAGAGTTACAGTTTGAATGAAAGTCTAATTTGAACTCGTAAAACTAAATTGGTATAATGATAGGCATTTTAGAGAATATAAGAAGTTTTAGTTAGTGTTTGCATAGCTATTTTAATACAGCAAACTGTTTGCTATTATTTTTCAGATTAATTACCTTTTTTGTTTGTCCCCAGGTTAAGTGTTAGAGAGGGCTTCTTTCCTAACTTCGCCTGGTAAAATAGGATATTCTTTACGTTAATTTTCCTTTTTTCGATGAAGTGTACATAATATTAGTTTACTGTAATAATTTTCAGTGGTGAAAATAGTGAAATAGTGAGGCTAGACGCTCTGTAGTCGTGCATTTCCTTCCCATTCCTCATTGGTGAAACCTCAATGGCCTGGATTTACTTGCCCCACAACTATTCCCAGTCAATTTCTTTATTTAGTCCGCATATTTTTCATATAGCCTACTATGCTTTACTTAATTACATCCTTGATTGTTAGATAGACTTGTAGGTACAATTTTTAAGAGGCAATTCGAAAGTTATTCGTATAATTAGAGAATTAAGAGATGATATAAGACTTCTGAATTCAACGATGAAAAAAAGATAATCTCAGTTCTGGAATATTAGCTGGTACTATAAACTTGAAAAAAAACATGTAAAAGGAATTGCTGGTTCAATATTTATACGTTTTCCTGAGATTACCTGGTATTTTAAATTTTAAAATATATGTTGTTAATTAAATGAACGTTGTAGCGCTTATGTTGATATAGCGCCTAACCGGTTTTACGAATTACTCTCGTAAACGTGTTGGAATCTACAAAGGAGAGGCGTAGAATAAGTAGAGTGTCATACACGGTACGGTAGACACATTACAACATGACTGGAATATGTTTACCTACTGGGACATGAAACTAATTTGCATGAACTTCAAACATTCCGGCTCACTCAAATATTTATATAACACATTATGAGATCATAATAAATATTAATATAGCATCCTAACTTTTACACATTCTGGCCAAGTTACCATAAACCAATGCTGTATAAATTCTAATTCAAAACTGTGGCTGATGTATCATATGTAATGACAATTTAAAACACAACACGTTTTGTCCTAAGCCATTGACTTTGAATGAAATGAAATAAAAATTATTATCTTAATAGTTCTAGAGACAACTAAGTAAAGTTATCTGTTTTAATAATTTAATCATCTAATTCACTAAAATATCTACTAGGCAAATGTACTTTGAGTTCGTCTAACCCTGGAATGTTTGTAACCCAAATTTATGTTAAATCTTCATTAAAGTTATAATGTTACACATTTTTTCTCTATACATTTACATTATTGTTTTCTTTTAATTAGTTTAGTTTATGGTATTCTTTAAATCTTAAATTACCTAAAAGTAGGCGATTAAGATTAAGTTAGTTTAATTTTATTTACTAAGAGAATTATTTACAGACAAAAATTATTAGAAGAATGCCAGAATTATAGATTCTTTAATGCTAGATCTGTTTGGAATCAATGTACGATCTGTTTCAAATCAATCTAAAACTGAATGGGAATGTCGGCAATATAATCGTGTACTCTGTATTACAGTCATGAACTTTTGAAGGTTTATTTACATCATAACATTAGTGAACTTTGTTCAAACATTATTTGTTTTAACTTAAACTGATCTAGAACAGTATTTTACAGCAACAGAACTTCCTCAAGATTTGCTTATTCAAGATCGTTTTTTTAATTAAGTTTAAAACCACACTTTTCTTACATTTTTAAATAAATTGAAACATCACTAATACTTTATCTAATAAAACTAATGCTTTTTACTTAAAACATCAAATAATTTCATATTGATTTATATTTATTTAAAAATTATTTATGGAATATCCTTAACAAAATTGAAAATAATATTATGTGATAGTTATTATACTCATCATATAGCAAATATATACATTTAACTTTAATACGCTTGTCTCAAATGTATGTACTTCAATACTATACTAAAATATACAAATATTATACACTGAAATATATACTCCAAATTTATAACTTTACGGTGGTTCTAATGTTGGTGACAAAAAATATTACTGTACTTATTAATAATGAAATATATGACCTTCCGATCAATTTTGCTAACCTAATATTCTAAAGATATATTTACAATAACTAACTTATAAAACAAAGTAATATTGCGAGAACAGTAGAAGGCTCAGGTGTGTCGGTAACCCCTACCTTGTCTATTTATGACTCTCCGCCCAACTCCTTCACCAACAGATATTGCGTTTTGTCTTCTGGCTTTAAAAATATACGTATTCTAAAATATTCGCTTGTGAATTTTGCATTGTGACTTTTATAAACTGAAAGAATTCGATTATTCACATCCTTACAAGTCATGTACACATTGTAGGCTATAAAATTACACCGCACTTTTCTGGCATTCTTTTAAGAAATGAGATATGTTTTTGAAATATGAATATCCTATTCTTTATATGTCTAAAAGCTTGAGATATATATATTATATGCTATATCCTCTAAAATAGAGTGGTTCGGAATCTCTTCACAGGACATTGTTAGGCTTTAAGTTTTTATTGTTTTGCTCCAGCTTAAAACAATCTACTGAGTGAAATTTTAATGTTTGTTAACGAAAAGTTTGGTGTGGGGCTTGGGCCCTCCTCTTATATACCTATGATGTAGCCATGGATACGTCCAGCAAATTTGATAAAAAAACTAGTTTAATCTGAGTTTTAATTTGCAACAAACAATAATTAAACTATACTTAGTTTTATATTTTACGAAGAATTTAAGACAGTTTGCAGCTGAGATAATGTCACGATTTAACGTGCCTTTCTTATCACGATAACTTTAGAATTTTATTATAGATCAGAAATCAAATAAATTATTTATGTGAAGTATTCCTTACTCACATTGCTTTATTTAGTTTTACGGATACTTTAAGGATACTTTATGGATACTTTATGGAATAGAACTTTAAGGTTTAAATCAGTTTCACTCAATCAACTTCATTAATATTTCAACTACACTTAAAACTTGCTTTCTCAATAAATTAATGCTACAGTAAAACATAACTAGTAATTCAAAATACTAAAACTAACTGACTACCCGGGTTTAATTCCTTATTCAATTTGGATTTTGGGATGTTAACAGAATAAATGTATGTCTGATAATATTTTTTTCTAAATCGTTCTTTACTTTTATTTATTTAAATTTGTTTTTGTTTCACATAATTTCGATAACTAATTCTGGTAATTTTAAATTAAATTTAACCAGTTGATAATCTATGTATATATAAATGAATTTTTGTGTGTTTGTCCTTTATGGAATCGTGAAATATTTGAACGATCATTATGAAAATTTGGATGTATATGTATTTTTCCACGGAGAAGGTTTATATGCTATGCCCATTGATGTAACTCGCCACCAAGTGACGCTGCAAAAGATAATAGTCTTTAAAGCGCCTGCACATTATTAACTGCAATTACCTGACAGTTATGTATATTAAATAACCAAATACTATTTGCAGGCGCTAAAGTTATGATGGGGAATTAGATAAATTTCTGGTTGAACTTAAAGCTTGAGTGTTAGACTACTTTATAATAAAGTAAAGGTATGTGTACAATAGTTATAAATATACAGACACTTTCTTGGTCGTGGCAACAAGGCAAACTCTACATCGGCGTTGGAAATCTAATTGACTCGTACCAGAAGTGCTCATACACGGGCAAAGCTTACGTAGAGCGTGCGAAGCCGCGGGAATCTGCTAGTTAATAATAAATTATATATTTATTTCAATGTAAGTATTATATGCAATTGAAAATTTACCAGAAAGTGTTGAATATAGATGTACAGATCTGTAGAACTGAATTCTTTTTTCACCACTACCAATTTCAATCAAAATATGTTTAGACAAAATGGTATTTACTGAATGAAAAATTAAAATGTTTTCGGATGGTAAAGTTTTGATATTTTCATTGAGCTGACTGTCAAGTTAATGTACCACGGAATTGTCTTCCACCATAAACCCAGTCTGCTCTGAGATTAGTAACCAAAACTAGATCTTTCCGTCGAATCGCGAATATATTAATCTTTCACTGTCAACAGACACTCGTCAGTCTGCCCAGAGGTCATTGGGTCTGTCACTGTTGGATGTGGCAGTGAAAGGGTTTTATACTACTTGTAAAGTCTTTCCTATAGTACATAAGATTGTATGTGTCGGTTTATACTTACTTTCCTCATATTAATAAGTTTGCCCCAGCAACAGCTTAACACTAATATAAAATATAAATTGGGAGTTTGTATACTTTGCCAAGAACTGCTTGTAAGGTTTTACCCTAAAATTTCAGGAATACTGCAAACTCTTATGAGTTTCTTAATAGTAAAAATACATGAACACTGAATTCCACTACTGTTTCTGAAACGGTTCTTAATATACCGTGCAATGTTTACTAATCGATATAAATATTCTCATAAATGTGTATTTACTGGTTTTTCAATTTTTTAAATGGCTACACTACTTGTAAAAGTGTAATGTTTATATTAATATTTTTAATGTTCCAGACGTTTCGCTTGCTACCTGGAATCCATTTATCTGTATTCAGCAGCGTGTACAGAAAATTATTGGGGCTGACACGGGGGGTTTAGGGATTATAAAGTACTTTCCAATAACAGGGGCTAAGCAATATTATACCTGGAAATTTATAAGATTTAAGACCTCATAAGTGTTTTCCAGCTTAAAACAAGCTAATGATGCAATTTTAATGTTTATCTTTCAATATTTACTTGAAAATCATATTGCAGTTTGCTATGTGTTATTTGAAAACTATCAAAACCATAAAAAAATAGAAATTCATTTTGTATAATTTAATATAATTAATACAAGTTATACAAGAATTATGTATAAGAATTTGACTAACTTGAAAGTTTAATGTACAGGTTTGATTGGACCTGCAGGAGCGTTTGAAATTACAGAATTTAGTCAACTCTGTCTGAAAAGATCCAACAAAATTCTGTAAAGAGGCTGAATATGAACACTAGAGATTCATGACATTCCAGACGCTGCACTAAGAGGAAGGTGACATAGATCTAAACTCATTATTCACATACCCAAAGCCTCGTTAGGTGAGGTACGTTCAATTTTATGACTCATAATTATTGTGAGCTCTTTTTGAATTAGTAAAAAGTGAATTTGTAGTCTCTGGCTAAATATGATTTTTGGAATGTGAAATTAAGATCGATAAAATCCAGTAGGAAATCATATTAAGTTAACGGTCAGAAAATCAGCGCCTGTGATTCTTGGCATTTAAAATATTTATTCATTAAAAAAAAACTTGTATTTTTTGTATTTGTCACTTTTAGAAAAAGACTCTTACTTCTCTGGTTTTCACTCAAAAATAAATTGTTTACTATTCCAAAATTAAGTAGCAAGAATCAAGTAGCAAAACATTAGTTGTTTCGAATTTATGAGTGCATTGCATTTTTGTGAAATAGATTTAAAGTCTTAAAATAGTTTTAAAATATATTCCATGTTATACATTCATTGATATAATAACAAATAACTGCCAAAGATTTTTATCTGACTTAAAATTTTGGAAGTTATATATTATTATTATACATAGTAAAACTATAATCATATGAAATATTTGTTCCAAATGTTACAGCATCATCTGAACTCTTATCTGGAACATGATTTCAAGAAATTTTGTCCATCTTTAGTCTGAATTAGTTCACTCCTACTACTTCCTTAAAACGACTTGTAATTGAAGGGCTAACCAGATTACTATTATTATTGATTTATTATTCAAAAAAGAAAACGATTTCATTAAAGTTCCAAAAACAGCTGTTGAGAGATTGATTGGAAGCTGAATTATTGTAGTATACAATATAGTACTGTGGTGTATACTAGGTAATATCCACAGCTTTCAGACCAGACATTGTTGTATTATATTGTATACTGTATTTTTCATACAATTCGGTGTTAACGACATGTAAAACCACCCTTACGACGAAATGTCTTCTACAACAAAAACAAAATATTAACATTTTCTATAACGTCTAATCTAAACTTCTTAAACACCTAAATTACTATTTTTAAATTTTAGAAATTAGTTCTTTTTCATATTTTCTCAGCTGGTCACAAAGTTTAATGATGGCTATAAGATGACAATGAAAGAGGGAAAATAAAATGAAATCACTAATTAAACATCCTGTTTGCCGTGTAGACCGAAGCGAGATTTCAATAATATGACGCCAAACTTGTCTAAAGTTTAGCATACTTCAAACGTTCAAACTCTGCGGCAAGTTAATAAAACTTGGGAAACGGACCACTTTTATCATGTTTCAAAGAAGAAAGAGGAAAATGGAGTTCACAAGTCAGTAGAGCAACTACCTGGAAAGTCTTATGTTAATATTAGTTTATTAAAACTCTCACAAAAAAAGACAAAGAAACGCCGAGCAGTAATGATTATGTACAAAGAAATATTGCTAATAAAACAACGAATCCTTATACTTTTATATAAATACAATTGAAAAGATTAAGTTGAAAGGAATAAGAGTACTAAATTTTAATCAATTGAAAAGTATAGAATAAATTGGATTCTTCTTTTTACTAATGAACTCAGCTTCAACAAAGACAACTTGACAAAGTTAAGCTTCATTGATCAACTGTGATCAAAGAACTAATTACTTACCAAGAGTGGTTCAAAGTACAGTATAAGCTACTTTACGGATGCAATAATATGGAGAAATATTTTTCAGCAATAGGCTGTTTCTATAAATGTTAATTCCAATAAGGATATTAGCTCAAAGGCAAATAATTGAGAAAGGTATATCTCATTTAAAAAAAAACGTCTAACTGACCATTCACACATGATGGGAACGAGCACAATCAAATTAACGTTGCTCACTTAACACTCTTTGCCTCCAATTATCCTCCATCTATCCAATTATAAATATTGTTACGTTTAGAGGTAGAGCAAAATATATTACGTCGTAATCAGTTCTGCAAAAGTACAATTAATTATAGTTAATAATAATACAATACATTATTTTACGTTTCTGTGTCTCGGAAAAAAAAATTGTTCATGTCCAGAATCTAGTTTGGAATTCTCCATAGCATGTTATTTATTTTTAGTATAACTATTAGATAATTGACCAATTATTTAAATTTGATAAAGAAATAGTTTTACAAAGCTAGAATTAAACCATTATAATTAACAGATATTAACGAAGTTTACAGCTTCATTTCACAAAACTAAAATAAGCTGTCACAGCCCCAAACCATCTGTGTTTTCGTCACACACAAGCCATATTGTAATCGACCATAACCTATGTTACAATTCTACACAGGCTATATTATAGTTCTACACGAGCGATGGTATAGTCGTGAAGAAGCTGTTTTACAATCCTACCCAGGATATATTATAGTCCAACACTTGCTGATTAGATTTTAAATGTTTTTCAATTAACTGCCAATAAGGAGTGTCGAGTGACCTCAGAGAGACTCAGAAGAGTGTGTAGGCAAAATGGGTGAATCATTAGGTTGTTTGATGATCCTCATACACTTAAGACAGTGTCTCTTGGTTGAGAGTGAATTGTGTAGACATTATGTCCTTTAAAATGACTTGGGCTGTACAGTCCGTCAATAATAACCTAATGAAGGTTAGTGGAGATTGGATATTGAGAAGTTTCGAAGTCAAAAGCCACACTACTGTTGTTCTATATGCATGCAATGTCAACAGAAGCTGTCCATATATAAATAAATAAATAAAAATGCCTTTATTTACAACCGTTTCTCAGTACAGTTAATGTTTTTCAGAACAACTCAAGTCACTGAATACCTTAAAAACTAAATAACAAAAAACTAAACTAAATTAAATTTAAACAGGTACAATAAAATCTAGTGTCTAATTTAAAATAATGCAGTGGTAAAAACTGTAACATTTCTTATTCTTACATACTAATAGCTTAACTTAGTTAATTGTCAACAATCAAAAAGTCTTTAAGTTTCCTTTTAAATTTGGAACAACTGCATTCTTTTAGGGTAAGGTGGAGGTCGTTGTACAACTTAAGGCCGAAGTATGAGAAACTCCTTCTTCCGACTTCATATCTGACTCTACGAAAGTTTAGCAGATAACAATGGCGGGTGCTACGTTACGAGACCTCCTCCCGGAACAACAACCGCTCACTCAGGTACCGTGGTTCCTTGTGTGATATGATTTTGTGGAACAAGCAGCACGTCAGCATCCTGCAGACGTATTCCATTGGCAGAAACTTAGCAGCATCCCGAAAGGGGGATACGTGATCAAATCGTCTCAAATTGAAAATGAAACGTATAGCAGAGTTTTGAGTCTCTAAATGCGATCGACGTCACTCCGCGAGATGCTGTTACCGTAAGCAGGATAGCAGTAGTAAATGATAATATAATGATAATGAAAAGACCATCGACTGCAAGCTTTGGCGAATTCCGGTAGCAGACTTCTGAATCTGTACAGGCCTCTTAATCTGCCAAGAGCTCGCTGGATAGCATGATTGACGTGATCAGAGAAAGTTAGACCGCTATCAAGCAAGATGCCGAGAGTTTTGACCTGGTCACACACTGCCAAAAACTCACCATCAAGAGCGATCCCCACACCTCTATCCGTTAAGGCCCGTACCAGATTTTGTGGGATGACATGAAGGACAGTGCACTTGCCTACATTGAGCCTTAACCCATTGTCAACAGACCATTTACTTATGTTCTCAAGGTCTGAGTTTATATGGGTAAAGGCCTCAGGCACTGAACCAGGATCATAGGCCAAGTGCAACTGGCAGTCATCGGCGTACAAGTGTGCCGTACAATATTTGATACACGTAGGGAAGTCAGAAGTGTACAGATTAAACAGTACAGGACCAAGACAACTTCCCTGAGGTACACCTCGCCTTCTGACTAAAGAGCCAGATGTCTCATTCTCAGTCTTTGTTACCTGGCTTCTTCCTCCAGTATAAGACTTCACCCACTCAATAGCATTTACACCAAAAAATAAAAGTGCTGGCATAAAAGTGCATTTTAGCCAGTAACATCCTATGACTTATTGAGTCGAAAGCCTGCGATTAATCCAGCATGACAACTGAACTGTACTTTAGCATCAATCAAATCACAAAACAGATTGGTCAAGGCAGTGCAAGTGCCGTGGTTGTGTCTGAAACCAGATTGAGTTTTTGGTAAAATATTTTCATCATACATATGTTTCATCAGTTGTCAAATTGCTATTTTCTCTAAAATTTTTGACATTGCAGGCAAAATTGAAATTGGTCTATATTGATTAACACTATGAGGGGTGGGTACCTTAGGTAGGGGGTAAACTATACTTTCTTTCCATATCTGAGGAAACAACCCTTCAGTCAAAGACTCATTTATCAAATGTGTAATGGCACCTAAAGCATAAGGGCTCACTGCTTTAATCATTTGTATGGATATTTCATCAATTCCTGCTGCTCTTGAATTTATTTCGTTCATTGCTGATTTTACATCATTAAGAGTGACTGCATGAAAGTTAAAGACAGCTGTCGCATCATTCATCTTGTTCACATTGAAGTAATCAATTATTCGATCGCTAGCATCACTTGCACTGCCCATTTCATTAAAATACCTATTTAACTCGTTCAAATCCAAGTTGTGCGGTATATCCTTATTAGTAGATTTTCCAACAACATTACACTTCTTAAGGCAAGTCCAGAAATCTTTGGAGTTACTTGACGATGACAGCTTTTCTGTAAAACACGTTTTCTTTGCTTTCCACACCATTCGATTAAGTTCATTACGTGCTGTCTTATACAATTCCCAATCTTTTTATGCCCTGGTTTTCCAATATTTTCTATGCAATTTATTTTTACTCTTAGTCTTTTTAATTATAGCATCATTTCTCCAGGGTGCCTTTTCCTTTGTCACTCTCTTGCAAACTAGAGGGGCCTGCTCATCAAACACCTTTCGAATATTCATTGTGATAAATTGCTCAATATTATCGACTCCCACTTGTCCCAATCAATACCAGCAATATCGGCTACAGCACTTTCTTCATTAAACTTTGAACAGTCTCTCTAAGTAATCATTTTAGGAGCCCTTTCCATTTTCTTAGCAAATTTAACGAGGCAGTAAATCAACCTATGGTCTGTTATCTTTACTCCTCTATAGTCCAATATACTTGATGCATCGATGACGCCGGTCCTCTCGACCTTAGCCGACCTGTCCACTATTATGTGGTCTAACAAGGTGGCTGATGTTGCAGTCACTCTTGTTGGCTCATTTATAAGTTGAATTGCATTTGATTCCTTCAAGAGTCGGCGTAAAAATCTAGCTTCATTGCAAGTCTTTGACAGTAAATCAATATTTAAGTCCCCTAAACACATAACAGTGTTTACTTCCATAGCCAAGCCAACAAAGAGAGAGTGTAAAAGAGCTGACATCGAAGTGTACCTCACGTGTGGTGGCCTGTAAACCACACATACTCCGAACCTAACCCCCTCCACTTTGACTACAACACACAGAGTTTAAATACCAGGGTCCACATCATCTGCTAGAGTGAACTGCTGGTAGGCAATGCCCTCCTTAACATACAGGGCCACCACTCCACCTGTGGTTTCAATAGAACAGTCCTCCTGACCACCACGGCGGTCACAACGCAGCAGAGTGTACCCCGGTATCATTTAGTCAGCAGATGAAGTTTCAGGATGAAGCCAAGTCTCAGAAACCCCAAAGACATCGAAATCAAAATCGCGCACGAGAGAGCTCATCTCACCAAAACCTGTGTTAAGAGATCTCACGTTCAGATGCGCGATCTTGAGACGCCCTTTATTCCCCAGCTCAACTAGTTTCCCGACACCTGTGAAGTGCCACTACTCCCTCGGGGACCGAGATTATCATCGAAAATCTGCACAGGATCCGGATCCCGGCCAAGACTAGAGACGGCTTCATCCCGAAAACTTGGGCTTAGGCGCTGGAGAGCTGACAGCTGGGACATGGTCGTCTCGTAGCTTCACGCTGCAGGTTGCTGGCAGGTCGGGGGTTTGCTGCTCTGGTGATGGGGTTGTTGCCGCACCGAGAAACCGCAGAGCCGCTGAGATGGCCGTCACAAATAGGGAACCTAAGCGGGCGACACCTCTTCTGTTGAAGTGAACAGCAACCGAGCAAGGTCTCGCTTGCCTACACAAGTATTGGCCTCCACGAATCCAACACCGAAGTTGTTGTACATGAGCTCCAATTGGGTGTTGGAAGTCGTGGAGGGCCTTATAACCAATGTCTTGCCGAATCAAAACACTGTCTAAGAAAATTTTAGAATTTGGAAACTTAGTCTTGACAGTGTATAGTAGATCCGCCATGCTATGGAGGACCTCACGCTTTCCATGCCCACCATTATACCCCGGACCACCCCGATAGCCCCGTCTAAGATTATTGCCACCTACATGAATATAAATTACTCTTAAATCTAGACCTACATAACTTAATAAACGATACTTTATGTCTAAAGATTTCCCTCCAGGACAGCATTCAAGATGGGCTCCCCGAGAGACACATTCCTTACTTGCGTATCTCATGTGCGAGTCACCTATCAACAGTACGTGGTTGAAATCACTGCTTCCACCGCTGTCCTGAGGGTCAGGGCAGGAAGAGCGAGGCTTAGGCGCTGGAGAGCTGACAGCTGGAACATGGTCGTCTCGTAGCTTCACGCTGCAGGTTGCTGGCAGGGCGGGGGTTTGCTGCTCTGGTGATGGGGTTGTGTCGGCCATGTCCAACTCAACCAGTAAACTATCGTCCACGGAGACACGCCTCCGCCTCGCCAGGGTCTCAGCCCGCCTCAGCTCCGCTCGTAGACATTTCACGTCAGCCTCCAGCACCTCGACACTTGTTGACAATTGCTGACGCTCTGCAGTTAATACAGCTATCTTTTCTCTGCATTCAAGGAGAAGCCTTTCACAAGCCTCGTTCACGCTATGGGTAGGTGACACTCGTGAACTGCCTTCCCTGCAACTCGCCATCTAAGCCTAGCTATGCTCGCTTCATATTGGGCCTCTAGTTCACAGCATTCCACCGACATGTCCCTGTAGCTTTTGTCGAGGTTTGAACACCTACGCTCAGCTGAAGATAAGTTTTCCTTCAAAATATCTAATTCCTCACTAAGCTCACTATTCGCCTTGGAAAGTCGTTTAGCTTACTTAAAATTAGGATAATGTGAGGAATAAGTGTTTTAATAGAATCCTCTCCAAGCGTGACTGAGCAAGATTTAAGTTCGTTGTAGAACTGGGATGCTATATCGATAACGTCTTGCTCAATATAAAACAAGCCATCAACATTCAGCAATTCGCTTTACCTAGTGATAGGAGGCATTTTTGTGTCAATATATTAAAAACTAACCTAAATAATAAGTAATTAATAATAATATTAAAATCGTCAATAAATAAAATAAATAATATATATATATATATATATATATATATATATATATTTTCCAACCCAGTAATTCACTTAATGTTTATAACTGCAGAATTGCTCTATTATAACAATTATTGGACTTCTTGTTATATAATTTCCTTTAATATTTCGGCTTTGGCGTTTTCAAAAAGGTACAATAAAAAATAACATAGCAAACAAAATTTACATAAGTAAATAAATAAATAGGAATTTTTGAAATACTTTTTGCGATTCAATGTTTATTGAAATTAAATAAGGCAATTGCCATTTATACAATTTAATGTAAATAAAAGTCGTTTGACAGGTATTTGGTCTTCCGATCATATGTTAGTTTGCTTATTTAAACGCATATGTGACAGATACGGCCAAATACAAAATAATTGAATCGGAAAAAGTGAGCGCTCTGTGGTGTAATGGTAGCACATTCACCCGGCAAGTGAGAGATCCGGGTTCGACTCCCGGCGGAGCAAGTACTTTTTGCGATTCAATGTTTATTGAAATTATATATATATATATATATATATATATATATACACACCAAGTATTGATGCATTTTAAGTGTACTTTTATTTAAGTAAGAGTTTAATTACCTACATAAGATGCTAAAATTCTTTATTTTATGTACACTTGTTCTAAATAGAAAGAAAACAATGAAATGAAATCACAGTTAAATCACATCGCCAAATTACTTCTGACACCAACGTCGTCTGCTACCGGTGGGAATCCTCAACATAATAATATTACGACTCCAGCGTCGTCTGCTACGGGTGTGACTAATTTGAGTAAAATCAATGAGGCACAGCAAACAAAAGATAAATCAACTGAAGAGGGTTCTTTAAGTACTCCTGGGCCCGAGTTGCATAACAATACTAATGAAAATGCTAATGCCGAAGGGTTTTTAACTCATGACAAGGAATATCCACCGCTACCTGATAAGGAATCAGATTTCATAGTCAAAACATATAAGAAGAACAGAAAAAACAAGGAGAATAACAAAAATAAATTAAATATTACAGTACCATCAGCTGGTAAAAGTCGTCAAGGGCAAGGAGCTGATCTTCAAACCAGGAACAGTGAATCGATCCCAAACAAATCATTGAACAGATCTCAGCAACAGGTTAAACGACCTAACCTCACTTCAACTTCAAGGCAAATTGTCGTGGGAACATGTGAAACAACAAATGTTTTATCCGGTGATAAAAAAGCATGGTTCTACTTAGGAAGAGTGAAAAAAGGCACTGAGGTTGATGCTGTTAAGGATTTCATCACGAATCAGTTCCCAGGATCAAATCCCATTGTTGAGAAGCTTGATTGTAAAGGAGCAAATGACAGCTTCAAGATAGCGGTTGACTTCGACCTGAAGGATGACTTTATGAATGGATCTGTTTGGCCCAAAAACGTACAGTTAAAGCGTTTTTTATTCAAAAGAATAAGGCCAGAAGTGAGAGCCTAACACAACATCCTTCTTCCAAAAGCAAACAGTGTTTAGGCCTAGAAATAAGCAATACAGGCCTAGAGTGTAAACAGGCTAAGATAGGCCTAGTTAATAATATAAAGTTAGTTTATGTCAACGTCCAGTGCCTAAGGACTAAATTGAACTTGGTGTCTCTTTTTGTTGACAAAGTTGGTGCAGATATTCTCTGTGTGAGTGAACATTGGCTGACTGAAAGCGAAGCCCAGTTTTACAGCTCAGTTCAGTCGCTGACCCTGGCCAGTGGTTACTATCGTACGGATCACAAGAACGGTGGTGTGGCAATCTATTCGAATTGCAGCCTAACTGTACACCCTATCGACCTAAGTGACTTCTGTGTGGAACTCGACATCGAACTGTGTGCAGTCGAAATAAAAGAAAGAAATCTAATAATTATCTCAGCCTACAGGTCTCCAAATGGATGCTCCGAAAACTTCTTCAATGTGCTAGATAAGTGCTTAATGTGGATATCTAAAAAATTCCAAAGTGAAATAGTGTTGGGGGGAGACTTCAATCTCCCCATTGGTTCTGATGTTGCCCTGGGAAAAAACTTTGACTTCGTACTCAAGAGCCACGGCCTATTTGTGGCGAATCGTCAGCCAACCCGAGGTACAAACTGTCTCGATACGATTGCAACCACAATCAGTTCCTGGGATTACTCAGTCAGCGTTGAGGACCCTGTGATTGCTGATCACTGTCCTCTGGTTATGAGTCTTTCATCTGGAAGGGTGAGTGCTGATAATAATGATCCTGCATGGTGTGACAACTATATTAAGTCAGTTAGAATCATAAAAGATGAGAATTTACCTGTTTTCAGGGAAGCTTTATTGAAGGTCGATTGGAATGATGTGATTAGGCTAAGTACAGAGGATGCTGAAAAAGCATTTGCTAACTTTTTCACGATCTTTAGTGACATTTTCAATAAGTACTTTCCAAGCAAGATCTTGCCTAAATCTAGGGCTGGTAAGCTTAGGCCTAAGCAAGCTGATAAATCATGGTATACTGCAGACCTCGCTAATCTTAGAAAATTAGTTATTGCATTTCATGATAGGTTTAAGGTTACCCAGGACATCACTGAGAAAAATAGGCTTTACTCCTTGTACCTTAGAACCAAAGGACGATACAGAAGTAGTGTGGATGCAGCAAAGAAACGTTCCAATATGCAAGCAATCGAGACGGCTAAAAATCCTTGTAAGGCAGCATGGAATCTAGTAAATAGTACTTATAAGAAAAAATCTGAATCCAAATGCAGTGCCAGTCCGGATGAATTTAATTTGTTTCTCTTAAACGAAGTTGACAAAATCGTAAATTCTGCTGCAACCAACAACACCAATGCCAATTCGCTTTTGCCTGGGTGCACAGGTTCCGTACCACAGTCTAATAGGCCTACTACCAATCTCTCGAGCTGGTCCCCAGTAACACCTAAGCAAATATTACAAATTGTACAAAACTTTAAGAGCTCTCAGAGCCAGGACATCTACGGAATGAATGTAGTTATGTTGAAGCATGTCATCGATGCTATAGCCTATCCTTTGAGTTTTGTTCTTAACGCCTGTATGAGCTGTGGAGCTTTCCCTGAGTCACTTAAGGTATCTAGAACCGTACCGGTCTTCAAGAAGGGTGACCCGGAGGCTATGGGGAGTTATAGGCCGATATCGGTGATACCAGTTTTCGCCAAGGTTTATGAGTCTGTGATCAAAGGTCAAATTGTAAACTACTTTGAACATGAAAATCTCTTCTCTGAATCTCAACATGGATTCAGGAAGAATAGATCTACTGTGACAGCGGTTCTGAGTTTGGTTAGCCAGGTCCTAGAGAGCTTCGAGGCTGGTGATTCAACTGCACTTGTTCTGGCCGACTTAAGCAAGGCGTTTGATTGTGTTCCGCATAGTCAACTGCTGGATAAACTGAGAGCCTATGGTGTTGATGGAATGGTTTTACAGGTTTTTAGGTCCTACTTCACAGACAGAAAACAGATCCTGTGCACCGGCGGAGCGCATTCCCAACCTCAAGCAGTGAAATATGGTGTTCCTCAGGGTTCGGTCATTGGCCCAGTCCTATTTCTAATTACAATTAATGACATCAGCCAGCTGGGTGACATGCTTCTGTTTGCGGATGATACCTCCATCTTTGCTCGTGGCGATACACCAGAAAACGCCAGGCTTGCTGCTCTACAAACATTTACCAGCGCAAAGGAATGGTTTGCCGCGAATGGCTTGTGCCTGAACGAGGGGAAAACCCAGGAGATGATGTGCACTCTTTCCAGATCTGACAACAATTTTGGCCTGAGCGAAGTTTAGCTCCTGGGATTTATTCTTGACCCAGGGCTTACATGGAGGAGCCATACGAATAGTGTATGCATCAGACTCTCTAGAGCCCTGCATCTACTGCGGAGACTGAAACCTATGCTGACTAATAAGTATCTTTTGACAGTTTACTTCGCCATGTTCCACAGCCATATCAGCTATGGGCTGCACATATGGGGCCATGCTGCTGGATGTAAGGATATTCTTCTCCTCCAAAAGAAAGCTCTTCGTGTCATCTCGCCTCCAGGGTTTCTGGATAGCTGTAGGCCTATCTTTGTGAGTCTTAAAATTCTCACAGTCTATGGTCAGTACATCCTTTCCTGCCTGACCAATTTAAAACTTAACATCTCAGACTTTGCTGAAAGAAACGAACTCCATACCTACAACACCAGGAAGAAGCACCATCTGGATGTACCTTTTTGTAGGCTTAGTAAGAAGAAGAACTGCTATCCTAGCTTAGCGCTTCGCATGTATAATGCCCTTCCAGATAATCTCAAAGAACTCAACCCTCCTCACTTTGAAACCCAACTTAAAAGCTGGCTATTGTGTAGGCCCTTTTATTCAGTCGGGGAGTTCTTCGATGCACTATCATAAGCCCTGGCGCCATGTAAAAATGTAAATATTGTAAATATTCTAAAATTCATTTTACTTTGACGCTGTCTATCCAGTTGTACTGGTCATCGACTAAGGTGGAGGTAAGGTAAAGGTAAAAATAGCCTAGCTACGTGTATGATTGAATAATTTATAAAAGACAATAAAAACATAAATCGTTTTGAGAATAATTCAGTCCAGCGAAAGTAACTTTCTATGACAAACGAGCAAGGTACTATAAGGTCTGAAACTGATGGGGGTATCTCTCAGTGATCTGGATAATCGATCTGGACTAATCTTCTTAATCGAATTAATTTTATCAGGATGCACCTTTAGGGAAATGTGCGTTGGCCGGAACAAAACCTAGAGGTTACATTGGCAGCCATTAATGGATTAGGTTGCTTTTAGCACACCCATCATTGCATAATATTGCATTTTAAGGATATTTAGATTTACTTTTTTTCTCTATAACGTATATTTCTCACTTTTATAAAAAACACGGGTTTTTAATGAAAAACCTTGATCAGTAAAGATATTTTTTAAATAATAGAACCTTTGACTGATATAACGACGTTTCGAGATTACTAAATGTAGGACTAACTCGTAACAAGGACAAACGTGTGTGTGTTATATCAGAACCAATCGGACGATACATCTGAATGCTGAAGGACGATTCTTTTTTGTAACGTAAATTTCGATCTGAGGATCATTATCGTGGCTGATGCGATAGTAAGGGTCGCAAAATCAATCTCGAAAAAAGTTATAGGACAATTTACTAGCAAAATAACACTAGGTATCTCTTAGGTTTGTGGTTTATATATTATCCCCAAATAGTTAAATTTATAATTGTTACTTTATATCAAAAGCTGACAGATTGCTCAACATACAATGTTCTCAGGATAGCAAATGATATCTCACGATTAGGACTCTTTGTGGACCTTCTGGGGTCTAGACCACACACTAGCCACTGGGTGTGCCTGGCAATTATCAATCCCCTGATTGTACATATGTTGTCTTGGTTTAATACCCTAAAGCACATCAAACGGTAGCATTGAAAAGGGGCATCGATAGCATTTTCTCTGTCGAATTGTAGGTCTCTCAATATATACCTTGGGCTAGCGCCATATTCACAACCAGAAAAAATGAAGAGGATATCTATTCGATGTGAGACATTCTGTGAGTGCTGCAGAGAACTCCAGATGCCTTGAATCATTTCGTACGTTCCTCAGAAAATCACCAATGACACATTTAATCAGTGTGGTACGCATGTAACATAAAGGTCTAAGACCTAATCGTAGGGGCGGAAGCGGCTGTCTTTACCCTCCCCCCACCCGAGCAACGCCTTACTGTTTCAGATGACACGCCACGATACCACAGGAAATGCCGATATTGATTTTCTTGTTAGTGTCCCACTTTCGCCTCTGCTGATGTGACGTATGATTGTGGTCTTGAGTTCTCATGCTCGTGACTTGCATTCTGTGCAGAGACAACTTCTGTGTTCATTTTCTCCTATCTGAACTCTTTGGTCACATTTCTTATCCTCTTTGTCTCTTTATTTTAAGAGGCAAACCATTGTCACACGTTGTAACTGTTAGTTACACGTATATGTATTGTTTTCTTAACTTAAGAAAAGAGGATATATTTTAATCCTCAAACCGTTGTGTTATACATTTAGTAGCACGTAACGATGGCAAATGTCTGAAACTCTATTGCCCTGTCAATATCTATACATTAAAAACACAGATAAAGAAAGACCTACAGATAAAACACGACTCATTGTTATTAAAATATATTCATATTGGATTATTTAAATACAAAGAATATTTTCTATACACGACAGAATATTTATCAAACAAGATAAATAATCAAATAATGTGCTTTAGCTATGCAATACATTTCATCCTATAAAAAGCTTCGACAAAGTGACAAGACTTGACAGTGCAGCTTTCTATTTCCAACTCTCAGTAGTTTATTTGCAGTTATCAGCTGAGTATTGTTAACGACAGCGTCAGGAATGGGAGGGGGGAAGTGATGTCAACTGGAGACACTCTACTGAATGACAATTTCAGACACTCTTACTCAAATAAATGTTTATCGGAAGGTTCATTAGAATTTCGTTAATATAATGTATGTGTATCTATTTATTTGTCATCCACTCTGAGCCAGTTCTATATATAGATATAGTTACAATGCAGATATTTTATTTTATTTATATATATTCTGAATAATGAAATAGTACTAAAGAACATTGGTAGTACATTATTTTCCTTCAATACCCTTGTTTACTTATTGAACAACTCATAACTCTTTAATATGTGTGGAATGTCAAAGTGTTGCCACTCATTTTCTTCGAACACAGTATTGATTTCTGTTACATTTTGATAGGGAAACTCAGTTTTTATATTAATATAAACAAACCAAATTTATTATTTATTCTCGTATATACTATCAGCCGAAACTGAGTAACTAAATAGAATAAAATAATTACCATCATATGTGCGAAGTGTAAACATATTTTCAAATTGTTCACATAATGTTAATATAATGTAAACATAACGTTAACATACACTTTTAATTTATTTAAATAAAGCTCAAAGATATAAGGATTGAAAGATAATTTGCGTATTTCTTTGTTCAAAGACGTGTGGTTTTTTGTGATTATGAGCTTTTTCCCATTAGGCGTCATACATTTTTGTTATATGATTATGGTTCCTTTATTATTTACGAAGTTATATAACTGTATGTATGAAAAAAATTCTCTTAATTTCACATATTATAAGACATTTATTTAGTATCTTATATATGTTTTACCACTTATGTCACAACCTGTTTATGTTGGTAGTCTCAAAGTTCAAACTGTAAGTATGTTTCACCCGGTTATATTTGTTAACGCTTTATATCTTCATATATAAACATTATTCTGACTGTCGAATACTAAATGGTTATTACCAGTAAGTTTTAAATAATATTAAAATGGAAAACTTTGTTCTGAACTATACCTACAACGACATTGCCATCTTGAAAACTTGCGTTAATTATTAAGTGAATTCAAATCTTCTTTTTTCCTTTTTGTATAAGAATGTATACTTTATTCGCAAAATCCCTCGCAGATGGGTAAAGGAACTAATAAGACGAAAACCACCACCTAAATTAACCACAAAATAACACACCAAAAGACGCCGAGAATCACGTGTCGCAGCTATTTATACTTGCCCTTCCAGTAAAACAGCTAACTAAAAAACCAAGCGTTTGGCCTCAAAAAATCTAATCACAAGGTCAGTGATCTTCAAATTGCCCCTATTGTAATCACGTTAACAAACT
Source organism: Homalodisca vitripennis (assembly GCF_021130785.1). NCBI lineage: Eukaryota > Metazoa > Arthropoda > Insecta > Hemiptera > Cicadellidae > Homalodisca > Homalodisca vitripennis. The sequence goes on from NC_060208.1 coordinate 12,356,432, forward strand.
AGACTACCAGAAAACTTGTCTCTGTATCATCCTACATCCGTAAACCCCTTCTTGAGAAATTACAATTTAATTTACTTTACTTTGACATCACTAACTAAATTCTCAAATATTTCTGTCCATATTTTCTTCCATAAATGTTTCATAAATAAATTTTAAATTGCTTATGTAGCAGATATTACAAGTTTCATGTTGATTATTCTTACTGCTATATTTTATAACTGCTAAAAGGTTCTTCAATTTCACTAAACTGTTATATTTCGATTACTTTGCATTAGGTACGATACAAGACTAGATAATGCTCTTAGCGAAATATGTAATCTAAAACTTATATACAAAACCCAAACAAGTCACTAAAGTGAAGTTATTTATCATACTGAATGCCTGAAGAAGAGATCAGATTGCACATCTCGAAACGTAGTGTTACTGATTTTTTTGTATCACTGAACAATGATAATACTGAATGCCTGAAGAAGAGATCAGATTGCACATCTCGAAACGTAGTGTTACTGATTTTTTTGTATCACTGAACAATGATAATACTGAATGCCTGAAGAAGAGATCAGATTGCACATCTCGAAACGTAGTGTTACTGATTATTTTGTATCACTGAACAATGATAATACTGAATGCCTGAAGAAGAGATCAGATTGCACATCTCGAAACGTAGTGTTACTGATTTTTTTGTATCACTGAACAATGATAATACTGAATGCCTGAAGAAGAGATCAGATTGCACATCTCGAAACGTAGTGTTACTGATTATTTTGTATCACTGAACAATGATAATACTGAATGCCTGAAGAAGAGATCAGATTGCACATCTCGAAACGTAGTGTTACTGATTATTTTGTATCACTGAACAATGATAATACTGAATGCCTGAAGAAGAGATCAGATTGCACATCTCGAAACGTAGTGTTACTGATTATTTTGTATCACTGAACAATGATAATACTGAATGCCTGAAGAAGAGATCAGATTGCACATCTCGAAACGTAGTGTTACTGATTATTTTGTATCACTGAACAATGATAATACTGAATGCCTGAAGAAGAGATCAGATTGCACATCTCGAAACGTAGTGTTACTGATTATTTTGTATCACTGAACAATGATAATACTGAATGCCTGAAGAAGAGATCAGATTGCACATCTCGAAACGTAGTGTTACTGATTATTTTGTATCACTGAACAATGATAATACTGAATGCCTGAAGAAGAGATCAGATTGCACATCTCGAAACGTAGTGTTACTGATTTTTTTGTATCACTGAACAATGATAATACTGAATGCCTGAAGAAGAGATCAGATTGCACATCTCGAAACGTAGTGTTACTGATTATTTTGTATCACTGAACAATGATAATACTGAATGCCTGAAGAAGAGATCAGATTGCACATCTCGAAACGTAGTGTTACTGATTATTTTGTATCACTGAACAATGATAATACTGAATGCCTGAAGAAGAGATCAGATTGCACATCTCGAAACGTAGTGTTACTGATTATTTTGTATCACTGAACAATGATAATACTGAATGCCTGAAGAAGAGATCAGATTGCACATCTCGAAACGTAGTGTTACTGATTTTTTTGTATCACTGAACAATGGATAATAGTCACAAAGTAGCTATGCCTAGTGCAACGTAAAATCTGTGTCCTAGGCTGGCGTCGATGAAGAATCTAAGTCAGTAACACAAAATAACGTTGACTCTACACATGAGGTATTGGAAACCGCTTAAGCTAGACAGTTCTAATGTATTATTCATGGATGTCCTTGCCTAGAAGCAATATTACGTTGCCAGGCTTCCAAGAATTCGTGAAAAAACTTCACTGAAGAACAATGGGGACCTTCTGTAGCGTTGAATATTTCTAGATAATTGATGATTAGTAGGATGCAAAGCTTGCGTAAGTCATCATCCAAATATTGATGGTACAAAATGTATCCCTAATAAGCAACAGCAGACAATATAAAACCCATCCATCTCACAGGTCTATGGATGGCAATTATTAAGAAACCTAATTTTACACATAATCATACTTAGTAGAGCATTCAGGATTATATTCGATCCGTCTCAAGTTAAAATAAAGTCCTTGCTATTGATAAAACACATATCGAAGAAAAGACAATACTTCCAATAATGTCATAATTTTGACACTGCATCATGTAACTAAACTGCACATTACTTACTATAGGTTTTCCAAGATAGATTGTGTACAATCCAAAACAAACTGAACTTCCCCTACTCGAACCTAAGCTAACCTTACACATCCTAACACTACCCAACCGAACCTACGTTATCCTCAATCAGCTTAACCTGTTATCTAAAACCAACACAACGCATCCTAAACCATCCTAACGTATCCTAAGCTAACCCACTCTATGCTAATGTAACATAACACACTCTTGCCCAACCTAACATAAACCTTACCCAACCCTACTGTAACGTTTGTAAGGTTGGTTTTGTTTAGATTGTGAAATATTATAATATATTATGAGCAAGGGTTGCTGTGAGAGGATTTAATAATAGGTTAGATTGGCAGTACAACACCCTCAAATGAACCAACACATATTTTATTTGTGACAACATCTCATTAAATTGATTAACATTTTAATTAACAATTGATAACGTCAACCGACATATTAAGCACAAATTTTAATACCTTAATACTTTGAAGACATGTTTAATATTAAATTATTCATTACAATTTATTTTTATTTAATTCGCTATAACATTTACTAGTAATTTTGTAGTTTTGCAAAAAAAATTTGAGTTCATGGACTAACGTGAGTAACTTTCTTTTAAAATATCTAAACATTTACATCAATTTACATTTTCGAAATTGTGAACATTTCTTTTCATTATATTAGGTACAGGTACCTTGAAATTGTAAATGATGAACCCTGATATATATATTACTAAGATCCTAAAATTACTTACATTTTATTGCACTTGATACTTATTACGCCTAAAGATATTTTTCCCGCACACGAACACAAGCACTGGCACTCCCGAACGTCGCTTTTCGAATTCCCGTCCTCGACTTTCTCCTCTCTTCCTTGTTCTTCAGTTTTGATGTTGTTCTCCCGCCAGCTCTCCATGACCACGCCTATGCCAAATCTCTCCATCATAATTGGTGAGTACCAATTTTTCATATCAGCATGGCTGTCCCTTACATCGTCGCACGGTTTTTAGAAATAAGAATTTCCGCTGCTTAAACAAGCATTTCCTGTTTGTTCATCATCGGTGTCTGGGCCGATGTGCGTATCCACTTACATCCGGAGGATTTTTGTCTCGAATTGTAATACAAGACTTCCTTTCCAGCAACTATCTGTACATCGATTCTATGAATTTTATTTTACTAATAATTACGTATGTCTTACACTACCTATCGCAACCCAACTTAATATAATCCTACCTATCCTAATCCAACTCAGCCTAGTGTTTTTATTGTGTATTTACTCAATTCTGATTTTTAAAGAGCAGTTGATCGACGTTGACGAAAGACAATCCAAATCCAATAGGATATGCAAAAGGGAGAAAAGTTTTGTGTTATTGACACTAAACGTGTCAGTGTGAATAAAGGCTCTTATCAAGAAGTGACTTTAACGCTAATAAAGTGGCATACTATTATATTAAACCGTTATAGAGACCGATTTCTATTTTCACAGTATAGTGATTATAAAAATCATTTTTCGATATACACGGTGATATGATGCATAATCTTGTCTTTAATAAGTTTGATGACCTAAGAAACTGTCGGAATTGAAAGAGAAGTATTCTGGTCTCAGCATCCATATAAGATGCTCGATATTTGCACAGCCTACGCAGATTTCTGCCAATTCAAGTCACGTCACCGGATGTTTGGGGAATTCGGCATTCAGATAAGTGTGCTCAGTGACAACCTTGTTGGAGGAATTAAACGAGAGCAATTTAGTTCTATTATAGATATTTAAATACCCATACTGACTGATCTAAAAACTATTACGTCCCTCTTGTAGTAACATTTGGCTTTATATATTAATATATTTGTCAATTAATGTTACATAAACACACAATTATTTCTGTATCTATTGCTGATTCTACAATGACATGCTTAAAATTCGCTCATATGCTAAGTTTTGTTATAACAAATCAAAAGACGCAACTATGTGTGGCTGAAACTTCCACAAATTAAATACTATTTGATATTTATACACACTATGGACTTCAGTTTTGTTTATCTAAGAAGAAGAAGATGAAAATTGTCTGTGATGTGAGAAGACATATGCAGTTTCCGGTCAGTGTGAACACAGATTATCCAGATCTAAGTGTAAAAGCCGAGGGCATTGCTAGACAGCATTTTCAAAACTTCTGTTGGCCAGAGGCATTAGATTAAGCATTAGATTAGAGTATTCGTATTATAAAGTGAAATAATAAACTATATTTATCAAAAATTCATACATTTGGTCTTTGAGCGTTTTAGGTCCAAAAGCTGTCAGATTCCTGAAAACCCCATCTTTTTGTCTTATAACCTTCAACGAAGTTATATAAATAAATTTAAATTAACAATAAATAAATAAATGTTTTATTTATATGTTAAAAAGTATAATTAAATCGTATGTTAAAACTAATTTGGAATTAGGTACAATGAGTAAATAATTTTACATAATACAAGGAATATTACTTTATAATATCAATTATATATATATATATATATATATATAATTATAATTATAAAGTATTCTGATTTTTTTCAATTCAGATGGAATTGATATTATTTAAAGCAATATTTCTTGTATTATGTAAAATTATTTACTCATTGTAGGTACCTATTCCAAATCAGTTTTGACATATGATTTTTATTTTCTAGTTTATTATTTTTTAGTATGTTAACATCTTTATATGTCTTGAAAATGTCGTATTTTAGACGAAATATAGAGAATTTTTATGTTTAATTTTCAGTTTTCATTGATGATATAATATATATCTATAAGCTACTGCATGTTCTTCCTTTTTTATTTAAAAATGTGACCATTATATAAATACATTTATATTTATATATATATATATATATATATATATATATATAAATGTATATTGTATATGTACATATATATATATAAATGTATTTATATAATGTAATTATATATATATATAGTTATATATAAATGTATTTTACTAGTATCCACTCTATTTATGTGTAATTTGAAATTTGTTTCAAATGAGGATAATTAATTATTACAACTGAAATTTCTTTCAAACGTTGTCGTTCCAGGGTATGCGTATGATGCGTTTCCATTAATTCTGATTAGTTCCAATCGATTTCCATCGTGCCGATTGAGCAATTCATTAATTTGACGATTTACGTGAGCGCCGGAAGTGATTTAATTTCCCTGCATCTCGGAGAAACACGATTTTCCAAACATTTGCCAACGTGCAGTGATACAATACAACCAATAACACTACGTTTCGAGATCAGCAATCTGATCTCTTCTTCAGGTAAATGGCTAAGCTAATGCATGACAACAAACTAGGTTAAAGTAAAGAAAATATATCAGAGCATTGTGACACGCATAAGTCCGAAACCACAACGGCCATGTAGTGTGTCTATTTCATGCACACTAACTCTAAAACCATTCACTTGATGAAACCTAAACACAACACTAATTATTAAAACTTAACTACAGACTACAGCTCACAATAGGTCTGCACTCACCATGTAGTGTGTCTATTTCATGCACACTAACTCTAAAACCATTCACTTGATGAAACCTAAACACAACACTAATTATTAAAACTTAACTACAGACTGCAGCTCACAATAGGTCTGCACTCACCATGTAGTGTGTCTATTTCATGCACACTAACTCTAAAACCATTCACTTGATGAAACCTAAAACACAACACTAATTATTAAAACTTAACTACAGACTGCAGCTCACAATAGGTCTGCACTCACCATGTAGTGTGTCTATTTCATGCACACTAACTCTAAAACCATTCACTTGATGAAACCTAAACACAACACTAATTATTAAAACTTAACTACAGACTACAGCTCACAATAGGTCTGCACTCACCATGTAGTGTGTCTATTTCATGCACACTAACTCTAAAACCATTCACTTGATGAAACCTAAACACAACACTAATTATTAAAACTTAACTACAGACTACAGCTCACAATAGGTCTGCACTCACCATGTAGTGTGTCTATTTCATGCACACTAACTCTAAAACCATTCACTTGATGAAACCTAAACACAACACTAATTATTAAAACTTAACTACAGACTGCAGCTCACAATAGGTCTGCACTCACCATGTAGTGTGTCTATTTCATGCACACTAACTCTAAAACCATTCACTTGATGAAACCTAAACACAACACTAATTATTAAAACTTAACTACAGACTGCAGCTCACAATAGGTCTGCACTCACCATGTAGTGTGTCTATTTCATGCACACTAACTCTAAAACCATTCACTTGATGAAACCTAAACACAACACTAATTATTAAAACTTAACTACAGACTGCAGCTCACAATAGGTCTGCACTCACCATGTAGTGTGTCTATTTCATGCACACTAACTCTAAAACCATTCACTTGATGAAACCTAAACACAACACTAATTATTAAAACTTAACTACAGACTGCAGCTCACAATAGGTCTGCACTCACCATGTAGTGTGTCTATTTCATGCACACTAACTCTAAAACCATTCACTTGATGAAACCTAAACACAACACTAATTATTAAAACTTAACTACAGACTGCAGCTCACAATAGGTCTGCACTCACCATGTAGTGTGTCTATTTCATGCACACTAACTCTAAAACCATTCACTTGATGAAACCTAAACACAACACTAATTATTAAAACTTAACTACAGACTGCAGCTCACAATAGGTCTGCACTCACCATGTAGTGTGTCTATTTCATGCACACTAACTCTAAAACCATTCACTTGATGAAACCTAAACACAACACTAATTATTAAAACTTAACTACAGACTGCAGCTCACAATAGGTCTGCACTCACCATGTAGTGTGTCTATTTCATGCACACTAACTCTAAAACCATTCACTTGATGAAACCTAAACACAACACTAATTATTAAAACTTAACTACAGACTGCAGCTCACAATAGGTCTGCACTCACCATGTAGTGTGTCTATTTCATGCACACTAACTCTAAAACCATTCACTTGATGAAACCTAAACACAACACTAATTATTAAAACTTAACTACAGACTGCAGCTCACAATAGGTCTGCACTCACCATGTAGTGTGTCTATTTCATGCACACTAACTCTAAAACCATTCACTTGATGAAACCTAAACACAACACTAATTCTTAAAACTTAACTACAGATTAAAGCTCACAATAGGTCTGCACTCACCGGCCAACCAAATATAACTGATATATAGTTAGTGTGCATGGAATAGACATGTATTACATATATATGGTGTTATAAGTTTTCTTAGGCTTTTCTCAAGTATTTAAGTTTATAATTTGATATAGTCTTAGTTCAACATGAATGTGCCTGTGTATAGGAACAAATTGTAATTGTAATTGAGTTGAAAGTAAAAGCTTTTGGTAGCAGCACTATTCGTTCAGCTAAGTGGAAGTTGGGTATCATCAGGCCTGTATACAGGTCAGAAGGTTCAGTTACAGTTCAAGAGAAGGATGAAGTTAAAGACAACATAGGATGCTGTTTTGTTGTGGACATCTGTCTAATCGCACTAATCTCTCAATAACATGAAGCTAGCAAAATAAATAACACACACGAAGAAAAACATGACAATTGACAATGGGGGAAGAGGGAATAAAAGGGAGGGATTTGGTACTCCCATTCTAACCCATTTCAATTCACTCAACTCCCTCACGCGGTTAATGGATTACTTGACTCCATCCAGCGGTGGTACTCCTATCTTATTGTTGTTTACACTACCTGCAACGTAAAATACTATTACGATGAGCATGTAAATAACGAAAATAACAATAAAACTAAAGCTAATACATAAATTAATGATGTCGTGCAGCCCCTGCAGCTATGATGATAATTTATTTAAGTTTGCTATTGACGATGGAAAGTTTACAAGGATAACAGGATTTCGGTCACTTGCCGACAGTGGTCCTCGTACTTGTGTTTTGTGCTCGGGACTTGCATCCTGTGCAGTGACAACGCTTGGACTGGACTCCCAGCAGCTTTTGGGTATGTTGAATCCCTTTCTTTCCCTTCTTTACTCTTTTATGTTCTTAATTTTTGTATGTATTTCCTCTCCCATCTGACGAAGAGAATGGAGTCCAATCCTTGAAACGTTGTATTATACCTTTTATTACCTATAACAATTTTAAATGTCCGAAATCCTGTTATGATAGTCATATTTGATCACCTACTGAAATCAATATGGTTGTCTCGAAATTCCCTTGTTGTAATCCCCTTCAGAAACGCAGGAAGTAGGATCAATATTACGGAGAACTCTGACATCTAATTCGGTGCTAGTTATTATGCACGATGAGAAGATGTCATTGGCCTTGAAATGGTGCTTCTGAGACAGAGATAGTCTTCACGATTGCCTTAATACGAATTTGCCAACTTCGCAGCGTGGAGATCCTCAACATAGGATTTCCACTTAGCACCTCAATGGCAACAAAACAACCCACTATTTCGGAAAAAGTGAAGCATAGTTAACGTTCGGAAGTGAAGTGTTTTTGTGAAAAATAAATTGTGTAATGGATATTTTTAAGCAAAGAATTTAGATTTAGTGATTAGTGTCTACAATCTACCCCAACTTATAAAAGACGGAAACCGCAGTATGGGATCATCCACTGGCAATAAAAATAGCAAGGCAAGAGCCGCGTGTTTGTTCGAGATATATTGTAGTTTCCAGTCTGGGATATTGCAATTTGGTGATATTCTTGTACATAGAGTGCACTAAATGCCGGGACTTCGAACTGTAATTTAGACCGGAATTAATACAACAACAAATAAAGGAATTCCGACAGCACCAAAAATATCTGTGTTCAAACTGCACTATACTGTGAAATATATAAAGCTGGACATTGTACCAAATACTAGGATGGGCAACGCAAAAGTACCGGAGTTGGTAAATGAGTATACGAGAATTTGAGCCGCACCAATATAGTACTTTGGCCGTATCAAATTAATATGGGGTTGTGATTTCACCAAATAGTGGAGTGAGCACTATAGCAAATGCTGCAATCCCAACTGCATTGAGTGCTTAGTTAGATTAGTTTGCATAAAGTTCTGGAGTAGGAAACACACTAAATACTATAGTTTTTATCAGATAAAATACCAAATTTCCGAAATTACCAAATGTTGGAGTTCACACGTAATCAAATACCGGTTTTTGGACCTTACTGGCCTTCCAGATGCGTAAGATGCCGGAGTAGGAGTTGTACTAAACACTAAAGCTACAATTCCAAAAGTTGGAATGCAAACATTTGTTCTTTTGAAAATGGGTGTCATACTACAATTTAACATAATTCAGTTCAACTTGGGTCCAAGTTGTCAATGACAATGTTTAAACGACATGTCGCTTGACTGACAGCTCCTTGTCATTTTCTAAATGACTCTCAAATACCAAAAATGTGCAATCTATTTTAATTGTAATTATATTATTGTTCTATGGACGTAAAATGAAATGTATTACACCTTATGCCGAATATTTAGATATTTCTGTTGAAAGTTCGATGTTAATTAATTCTCTACTGTAAAGCGGGTCAGGTATTAGTTCAGTAATTCTACGATGAAAGTGACATTGTTACTAAACCATAAAGATTTTGTTTACTAAAGATTTTTCCAGTAAGATATACTACATGTATGTATTTATATAAAGTTTAAAAAATGTTTTATATAAGAAGTTAAAGTTACAGAGATATAATTGAATATAAATACAGGCTGAGAAATACAGATTATTTTTTCAGTTCCAAAACCAGACTTTTGATTTTTTAGCGCCAAGAATATACAATAAATTGCCAGTTGCAAAAAATAAACAAAAATCATAAGTTATATGTTTGAAGCCCTTAAAGGAGTGGTTGTTTTCTGTTAAAAATATAGATGAATTTTTATTTAATCTACGTTCTTGAAAGATTACAATCATACAAACCTAGATACACCGACTACACGCTTTCTTGAATTTAACATTTTTGAAAAACACGGGCATGGGTTAAGTATTGTACAGTTATGAGTTTTTACTCTCACATTTTTATCAATATTGTTTTGTGTTCTGTAGACTGTTTTGTTACATTTTTTTATATATGTCAAAAATTCTACATTAAATGTTTTTGAAATAGGAGTTTGATAAAACATTTCAATTTTACTATATGCATTTAATTTACCTAACACTGCCACGCTGTTAAAAATGTATGTTCGTTTAAATATCCTCCAAACAGGCATAGCCTGAGATGAATATGATTCTCTCAAAAATGTTAAGTAGTCTAGAATTTTGATTAAAGACTTTACTTTTAAAAGTCATTTATAGTTTTGATTGGTTGTGTTGTGTATTTTATAATTATTTGTAACTATGTAATTTTGTAATTTGCATGTATTTTGAGAAAATAAAGAATTATTATTATATTTATTAAATCAACATATCATTGGAGACCTTGACATAGTATCGTAAACAACTTGTCAGTTATGCCATAACAATAAAACAATCTACACAGAGAGAAAGGCGACATTATTATCCTAAACAGCGTACGAGATATTGCTGATATTTCTTGGCATTTATCAACACAGCATTCCTTATAGTACAATTAAAATGTTTGAATATAACAATTTTTCATTTTTAGAAATCATACTCAAAAGACACTTCAAACCTTTAATCTAAAGATTATAATATATAAATCTACATTTATTATAATAATAGGTTTAATAAAAAAAGCAATTAGTTCTCGATAGCTAAAACATAAGTTTAGGGATTGTCCAGAATTAATTACAAACTCTTCTGCGAATTTGCCAGCACTTTAACAAGTTTAAGAGTTCTCAAAGATACTCACTGTCCAATAGGTTATTAATTATTTATAAATAATCTTATTAGTTTAATTTGAATATCAGTAAGTTTAAATATCTTTCAGATGTTGGCAGCATTGAATTAGAAGGGTCCTATTTTCTCATACGATTAGTAAGGTTGCAATTTAGTTTGGACATATGATTTTTACAACAGTATTTAATTATAAATGGTATTTTATAACTTTTGAATATAAAAAGCTATCAATATGACTGTTTTACTTCACAAGGGTATACAGATAGTTTTTGTTACGTTTTTCTTTTTCAAATATCTAGAAGTTGTAGTGCTTTGTATAAAATTTTGATTTGATTGATGGATTGAATAATGCATAATAATATTTATTCTTTGTATAAAAATATATAACGAAATTACATTCATGGCTAATTTAACTCACTATCATTATCCAGTATCGATGGTTGGGCAAAAGTATTGTAGCTACTGACTCTACCAATCAGTGAGCTTGAGCTGCTCAAAACACAAACATGCAGACACTCATTATAAAGTGAACTAAATTATTCCACAAGTAAGAACAAATGTGACCTTGGCTTAACCTTGATAACCAAATCAAGCCGAGCCGCGTAGTATCACATTACAACGTCATTTTAATCCACATACGCAGCAGCAGTTTTATTTCTTTCCAAGGAAGTAGTAAGACTAACTTAAAAACAACAAGCGTAGTAAATTTGTCCGATTTTCATAAAATTAAAAGAACAAAAAGTAATTAGCGTTACTTTATTTGGCTCTGTAACATTATTCGACAATGTTTAATCATATACATCAATAATGAGATTTAAGTTAGAATGACTTAAAATTATTTATTTATTCCCACTGAAAACGAAAATAAATTACCATGGCTGTGCATAATGTGCAAATTTTCAGTGACATCATAAATATTTACGAAGAGGTGACGCGGCAGGAAAACTCATCAACTAACTAAAGTTCAGCAAGTTCATTAACAGAAGGGATCACCGCACAGTGACCAGTTTGCTCTTGTCTTCCACCTGGAGATCATTGTCAACTTCTTGGTGGTATTTACTCATTACTATACAATGTGTAGAAGTCATTGTAAATATGCTGTCCTTGAGAATCATGTATTTATAATGTTAAATTATTTTAACTGTCATCAAGTCGCGTATTGGAAAATTGACTGCGTTACGTAACTGTACAGTACTTACACCAAGTGGTTACTTACTCCAGTACTTACTCATAAACGAGAGTTATGAAGACGGAACACAAAGAAAACCTTAATATGACTTAAAAAATGTTCATGTCTGAAGTAGAATCCCCATCTCCAAAGGAAAGACCAATGACATATTGTGAGACAAAAAAACAGGTAAACTTCCAAGCTGATTTAGTTTTAATCATAATAAATAAGCAAAGTTATGTTGTAAGTAATTTTAAAAATACAATTGAAAAATAATTCAGTACAGCATGAAATAAATATATATGTTTTCATGTGAAACTTAAAAAACAATCTTCAAAAACATGGGATGAAAGCAGCAATCTAAAATATGACTTTTTCATAATCGTCCAGAGTCTTCTTCTACTAATCGATTCATATGCTTTGGAAAAATCAATAAAAAGGCATAGAAAAGATTTATTGAATTCATGGTATTTGGCAATTGCCTCCTTCAGTATGAATATTTGATCGGTAGTTGATCCAGCTCTAGTAAAGCCTGCTTGGTGGTCACCTATTATATTGGATGTATACTCCTCTAATCTTTTTTGTAAAATCTTTGATAGCACTTTGTAGGTACAGTTTTAGGAGAGAAATTCCGTTGGTGCACTCTTTTTTGTCACATTTCTTATGAACAGGGATGACTATCGCTTCCTTCCATTCATTTGGAATCACTTCTTTTTCCCAAATATTCAGAATCAACTTGTGAATCTCCTTCGCTAGTCTTGCCCCTCCTGCTTTAATCAATTCTGATGATACTGAATCCTCTCCTGGAGCTTTATTGTTTTTTAATTCCTTGATTGCATTTTCTACTTCTTGTAGTGTTGGATCTGGGACCATTGGTTCCACATTTTGATATACTTCCTCGGTTTCCTCTTCCTCTTCCTCCAATGCTTCTACATTCAAGAGATCTTTAAAATACTCTTGCCATACTTGTATCCCTTCTTTGCTCTGTATCACTAGTTCCCCAGATTTGTTTTTTATTCCATATGTCATTGGGCTGTATCCCTTCCTGAAAAATCTCACCGATCGATAAAAGTCTCTGCTATTGTTTGCCGTCCTATCCTGTTCCGCTTTCTCTAGGATTTTGTTCACCCATTCCCTCTTTTTTCTCCTGAGTGTTTTTAATAACCGTTTCTTTTGAGCGTTTTTTTATATTCTTCCCTATCTCTTGCCTGTTTCCTGTTGAGCCAAGTCTCTTTCCCTTCCTTTCTTTGCACCACTTTTTCTTTGCATTCTTCGTCAAACCATGGTTTTTTGTTCTTCCTTTCATTCTTTCCACACACATCTTTTGCACAGTTTTGTAGGGTTTCCTTTATGTTTGTCCAGCCCCTTTCAATTTAATCTTCCTCTGGGTTTCCTTGAGCTAAGTTACTTAGGGCTTGGCACACAAACGGTTTGACAGTTTAAGTTGGAAATCTTTCCTTATTTTTTTCATTTCTTAGATGATCCAAATTAACATTTATTGAGGTTTTCTGTTTTGATTGTTTCTCTATCTTAATTCTCTGTAATAGATTGACTAGAACTAGATAGTGGTCTGATCCACATTCCGCTTTCCTTATGCTACGTACATTGGTGATATGACTAGAATGCCTGAGATCTATCAGAACGTGGTCTATTTGATTTTTTGTGATGCCATTCGGTGATGACAATGTGGCTTTGTGTATGTCTTTCCTTGGAAAAAGTGTGCTCATTATCTTCATGTTTTACTGCCCATGTCAGGCTTAACAATCTCATACCGTTGTCATTGCTGTTTACATGTAAGCTATTTGATCCTGCCACACTTTTTCCATACTTGTTCTTTGCCAATTTTTGCATTGAAGTCCCCCATTATTATCTTTGTGTCATGGCTGGAAAGTTTTCTATACTCTTCCTCGATCCTTTCATAAAAAGCATCCTTTATGTCGTCTTCCGCATCGTCTGTGGGCGCATACACACTCATAACAGATATATTCTTAAACCTACCCTTAATCCTAATTATACACAGTCTTTCGTCTTTGGCTTCGAAACATATCACAGTACTCTCAATCTTCCTGCTTACAGTAAATCCTACTCCTCTTTGGTATCTTCCTTCCTCATTTCCACTATAATATATTATATAATCTTTGGTATTTAGCTTTCCTGCTATTGGCCATCTGGTCTCTTGTAGAGATACCAGATCCATCTCATATTTACTAAGCTCCTCCGACAGTATGTCATTGGCCCCTGGTATAGCTAGAGTTCTAAAATTCCACGTTCCAAATCTCAAAGTCCGTAAGGGTGGCCTTGGTCTAATCCGTGTAGTCCGTCCTGTATCCGAGGCATTGTGTTGGTTTTTCTGAACTTAGTGGTTTTCCGATGTGAGTAGTTGGCCCGACGCTCTACCCCCACATACCCTTGGAGGACCGGGTCCGAGTTTCCTGGTTTTCGCCTACCTCATCAGTGCTAAGCCCACCGAAAAGGCGTTTCCCCCCCTGCACTACGGGGAAGTACCAGAGAAACTCTTGCTAGCATCATTGCTTAGACACCACTGGGGCTAGCAGTCTAGGTGCTTCTGCGGTGATATTAGCCATTAGCAGGGGCTATCTTATCATAACCGTATTATTTTAATGTTTTAAGTTTAAGCTATTAGTTGGCACTAAAACGGATACCTAAAAAGTTTTCTAGATTAACGAGTTTTATTTTTGAATTCACTCACCTATGACTTAATTCTTATTTAGTTTATGTTCTTTTATTTTTATGATTAATTATATATAATCAATACAAAACAATGGCTGAAACGTACATATCATTAAAGGTGTCTCTGATGTCGAAACTATGTAAATGTTTTGAGCTTTTTCGTCGTCGACTTTCATTGGATCTCTTTAGACAAACATGACTCCAGATTCCAGGAGTCAAGTCTGAGACAGCGTCAGATTCCAGATGCTACCATTAAAGGATGGTGAACTGGAGCTAAACTAAAAATTCGATGCCTGAAAGTATCGAAGTAGGTAAATTCATTCCCCAATATCAATCACCGATCTTTATTTTCCGTGATTTGAATTGTCCTTCTAGTAATATCGTTTACTAAATTTCATATTATGTAAACGCATCCAACTAAAAATTTGTCGTGTGCTCTAAAAATATAAAAATTAACTCTATTTCAAGAGAATTGCACATATTATTTGTATTCTGAGTAATACCAACACTATTCTTAAGAAGAAATTTGAGAAATTTATATGACACAAGATATGCAATAAATTGTGTGTGGATAATTTATTAATATATGAACAATAAATCTTATGTATAATTTTAAATAAAAAAACAGAAATACGGGTGCAGCTTTATTACAGATCTGCTATATTTGCAAGCTAACGAAGCGTATCGTTTGTTTAATGGATGTGTTTTTGCAACAGCCAATAGCATCAACTCCACAGGCAAATAGAGTATTTATAATTATTCATTATTATACACAGAGCTATTACTATTAGAGCTGTATAGACCGGCGGGAATTTACCTCTGCTGGGCATCACACATTGTAATATATGTCTGAGATATGTCAATAGTCTTTTAGTGACTCACAATTTAATAGATGTAGATTCATTAAAATGTTTAAAGTAAAATATAAGGAAATAATTTTGGAAAGCTGATTTTATGAAGAAGGTACGCTTATTGAATTTACTTAGTTCGATGAATTGTCAGACAAAATGAAAGTAAATTTTATGCACTTTCTAGTTGTTGAACTTAATTTATCTTCTTGATGTTGTGTTTGAGCTTCTTATGTTTTGTAAGAATACATTTCAAGTATATAATTTTGCTGTGGTTTATTTGGAAAATTTAGATTTTGAGAGTGTTGGGCATAGTTTCATGCAGAGATTGGATGAATATGTTTCCATATTACTTTATTATTAGCTGATCGTTAGTGAACTTGAGGTACAGGAAATTTCCGTCTGTCTATACGTATGTCTATCCGAACAATATCTCAAAAAGTGAGATGTAGACTTCATATGTTGCATTAAGCTTCATTTCTGTACAGGCAAAACCGAGTACGACGATTGTGCATGTCACTAGGACTTAGCTGAGTGTTATCCAGTATCTTTACATTGGTATTATGGGTGACGATAATGTAACGATAGATTGCAGAGTAAACAAAGTCAGTACACCCATAAGTGATTTAAAGATGGAACATATTAACACTTGTAGCGTTATTGACGCCTATTTTTCTGTCGAAGAGATGAAAACCTTTTTCTTTCTTTACGATTGTCTGTCATTCTGTCCGCAGGACATCTCGGGAATAAAATGAGCTTTACTTTTATAATTTTACATTTAACCAAAGCGAAGGCTATTCCGCGACACCTGGGGAGGAATTCTCCTACCTTTTGTAGTGAAACGGAATCTTATCCAAACAGAAATACCGCAGATGTTTGTGTGGATTTTCTCTGTGAGCCAAATACCTCAAGTGCAGGAAACAGTAGTGTCAGTTATCATGCTTTTAGCGGTAAACTCTTTATATTGTGTTTCGCTGCAAGCAACTGAGGTACATTTATCTTGTCCCAGTTCTCTTAAAGTGATTGCATTACATTTATGTAGAAAATCTTAATCATTAAATAGCACAAATTAATGTACCTTGAACTTATTACTTATGAGCTTTACTACAATGAATTAGTTCACATTAACTCCATCCAGAATGTACTGTTAAAAGTCAACGTAATCAACATACAGAGCACTGATGCAGTTCTGCCAGAACGCGGTCATACTGATATTTGCAAACCAACGAAGCGTATCGTTTGTTAATGGGAGTGATTTGTATTGCATTGCCAAACAGTAGCTGCTTTAGAATGCAATTCAACGATTTCGTTAGTATTTTAAGCAGAGTAATACTTTAGAGCAGACGGAAATTACAAATTAATAAAATATGTGACTTACCTCTTCTGTATAATAATTAACCCAACGTTATATATGATTCTGGTTAAAATAAAATTAACCAGGCGCATTTTGGAGATTCCATTTTTTAATATATCTTAAAAATAATATAACTTTTCAAAAACTGAAAAAATATCATATGCACAAAGAATTTGGTAAATAAATTTCAATATATTTAAGTCAACTGTGTGGAGAATTCAAAAAATGTCTAGTACCAATTTATGATTGGTAACTGAACTTTATTGTTCCATTTATGAGCAGC
Organism: Homalodisca vitripennis; assembly: GCF_021130785.1. Lineage (NCBI taxonomy): Eukaryota > Metazoa > Arthropoda > Insecta > Hemiptera > Cicadellidae > Homalodisca > Homalodisca vitripennis. The sequence continues at coordinate 12,373,785 of NC_060208.1, forward strand.
AAAGAACGTTTGTTTTGCTCTGTAGTATGTATTACAATCGAACCTCGATACCTCGAACCTCGATACCTCGAACCTCGATACCTCGAACCTCGATACCTCGAACCTCAATACCTCTTTAAGTTGAACTCTTCGATAGTTTGAAGTTTTATCATACTGCTTGAGAAAACGTTTCCAAATCGTGAAAAATTATCATGAATAAATCGGTAAAGATCGAACGACTAAACCTTACCTCTATGAGTTATTCTTCCTGTAAAACTAGATTTATTTCTAGGACCTCCATATCTCGAACACCCCAGGAATACTATACAGGTTTAGAGACGCGTGTTGGGACCTGTCTGTCTGCTACCAGTCAGTCCTTTGTCTGCAGGTCACACGCTATGATACTGTACATTGATTGTGCTTTTACATATGTGAGTGACAATGAGTGCTCAAAGATTGAAACTGACTATCGGTGAGAAGTGTAAGTATAATACAACGTTGGTTATTACTTCTTTAACTATAGTTTCCTTTTCTTTGCCTCTTATTTCTTTCACTCCGTAATCAAATTTCATAAAACCAAAGGTTTAAAATTAAAACCTTAATAGATCAAAAAATATACCTAACTAGAAGCAAAATGGAAGTCCCCTGATATCCGAGTTATCGAAGTTCGTCTATTTACTAATGTTGTATTATTTATTTTCAGTTACCCTGTCTGTTCAGAAAGAGAACTCATTCCTATTTCATATTAAATTTGATTCAAAGTGTACCATTAAGAGAATAATACAAGAACACATAATAATCACTAAATTAATGTTTAGGGCTAAGGCTAGCGTATATTATAAATAGTAAATTCAAACTGTATGGATGGATGAAAGTTAATAATAGGCTCGCAGAGTTATTTAGTCATGACTCAATCTGGGACAGATTCAACTGACTAGCTCGACACTGTTACCTCTTGTTTTTTAGGTATTGTTTTAAATGTGAAGTTTTACTCTACTTCAAGTTATTTCATACTTAACCGAATTATTTTTTTTATATTTTGATTAGTAACTAATGTAACTCCTACTGGAATCCTTGAAGGTTAAAGTACCAGCCTTGAACTTTGAACAATAAAATGTTGCAGCCATAACTTTACGGAGTCTCTGCTACCTTATAGGTTTTTAAATTTAGTAATATTCCAGACCGTTGGTGAAAAGCTAGACATAAAACTAAGAAAACTAAGCAATACATACTTTAGCCATTTCCTGTAGAATAGCTTGGGTAAGTTGCGGTAGTAAAGTAGCGAAGGAAGTTTACAACATAAAACTTTACCGAAGGAGATTCTTCACAATTTCCTCTTTAGACTCCTCAAGTAGCAAACATTTAATAGTAGTAGAATATTTGTTTATCATTGTTATTATATTAAGGACTGATTCTTGCCCGTTTCCATTTGGATTTGATAAATAAACGTGAAAAATGGGGTTGAGGTTATGTTATGTATTTGCACAAATCTTTTCTACAACCATTTGTGTCCCCTTATTCTCTTTTGCTATGGAGGGTAATTACTCAGTGTCTGTGAGGGAAACCTTTATATTAACGACCTGGCCAGATAAATATTTGTGTAAAATATGAAAAGGTATACAACCTGGGGAAAACCTTATGAGAATTTAGGTTGAAGTTTTCACAACACAAATAATTACATTACTGCCCAAAATTATTTGTCTTTGTATGTAATACTAATAGTTACAAATATTCCTAATACTAGTACTTTTCCTAATATTAAAGCAATAACATTTAAATTTGATGTAAAATGTTAAATGTAATTATGTAAATTATGCAGGCAGGCCTAACTAACCTGCAAATTGTAAAGGCTGTTACTAGCTAAGACATGAGGGTGTGCCACCCTCTGCCTGCTTTGACAGACAAGCTGCTACAGAGCTGGCTTCGCCTTTTTCCAAGGAGACATGAATGAGATGAATGCCTTTCACGGATCTTGACAGGAGGCGGCCCCTACTACCAAACCTTACCCATCCAGAATATACTGTCACTCCTGAAGCAGCACAGGAGGCGGCCCCTACTACCAAACCTTACCCATCCAGAATATACTGTCACTCCTGAAGCAGCACAGGAGGCGGCCCCTACTACCAAACCTTACCCATCCAGAATATACTGTCACTCCTGAAGCAGCACAGGAGGCGGCCCCTACTACCAAACCTTACCCATCCAGAATATACTGTCACTCCTGAAGCAGCACAGGAGGCGGCCCCTACTACCAAACCTTACCCATCCAGAATATACTGTCACTCCTGAAGCAGCACAGGAGGCGGCCCCTACTACCAAACCTTACCCATCCAGAATATACTGTCACTCCTGAAGCAGCACAGGAGGCGGCCCCTCCTACCAAACCTTACCCATCCAGAATATACTGTCACTCCTGAAGCAGCACAGGAGGCGGCCCCCTACTACCAAACCTTACCCATCCAGAATATACTGTCACTCCTGAAGCAGCACAGGAGGCGGCCCCTACTACCAAACCTTACCCATCCAGAATATACTGTCACTCCTGAAGCAGCACAGGAGGCGGCCCCTACTACCAAACCTTACCCATCCAGAATATTCTGTCACTCCTGAAGCAGCACAGGAGGCGGCCCCTACTACCAAACCTTACCCATCCAGAATATTCTGTCACTCCTGAAGCAGCACAGGAGGCGGCCCCTCCTACCAAACCTTACCCATCCAGAATATTCTGTCACTCCTGAAGCAGCACAGGAGGCGGCCCCTCCTACCAAACCTTACCCATCCAGAATATACTGTCACTCCTGAAGCAGCACAGGAGGCGGCCCCTCCTACCAAACCTTACCCATCCAGAATATTCTGTCACTCCTGAAGCAGCACAGGAGGCGGCCCCTACTACCAAACCTTACCCATCCAGAATATTCTGTCACTCCTGAAGCAGCACAGGAGGCGGCCCCTACTACCAAACCTTACCCATCCAGAATATTCTGTCACTCCTGAAGCAGCACAGGAGGCGGCCCCTCCTACCAAACCTTACCCATCCAGAATATTCTGTCACTCCTGAAGCAGCACAATAGTCCTTTAGGACTAACTGCAATTTCTCATATTCTTTACTAAGAGAACAAAAGAAAAATCTCATACATTATTGTGTTGTCCTGAAACGAGATTTTTTAGCGTGAGAGAAAAGTCGCCAGGACTCGGCTAGTATACGCTCTACAGAAAAATGAACTATAAAATGGGTGTTGTAACAGTATTTAAATGTATTGTAAAAGTTAGATATTAACTTTGTCTTTTATATATAATACCTAATATTACCTAAAACGTACAGTTAAATCTTTATTTACACTAAAGCATATAATTTTCTACTCTGGACATTTTCTTACTCTGTGTTCTGTGATGTGCGTGAAAAAAACAAAACAAATCAAAAAAACAAACAAAGACACTTTCGCATTTATAATATTATTAGGATTATGAAGTTTCATCTGCAATGTTGAAAGGTTGTCGTACTTTCGGGAAAATTGCCGTGAAAGTATTTAAATACTGTGTTTCAGAGTCTTTCATTCTCAATAGCTGAACAATTAGGTTTCAAAATACACAAATTTGTCAAATATTTGTAGAATGTATGACAGTTTCGAACAGCCTTCATCTATCACAGCACTAACAGTATCAGAGATAAGCGTAACCACTGAGTACCAAACATCATACTGACATGTGATGCGTTCATTATGATTTATGTGACAACTGAATGTATGACATGGTCATAGGCAGAGGTATAAATTATGTGTTCTTGCTTGGTGTATATGTGTCTAAATAAATAGTTACTATTTTGTATTTTTTTAACTTCATAGCTCTTTCTGAAAAAAAAAAATCATAGCCCATTTATTGAAAAATATTAAAGAACCCGAGGAGAACACGATTTAAAATTTGAGAAAATCAGAATCCATAGACGCTGTAAGGGTACCTAAATTTTAGTTGGTACGGCGGTTTATCGCAAGATAACCGTATCAAGCAACGTCGAGTGTGGCTGCTGCTTGGATGGGTGACCGCTGAGCGATCCTGTCCTTGCAAGCGGCCCGCCTGCCCGGCCATTAGTGGTGGTTCGGAAGTCACCTTTAAAACCATTGGTCCCCAGGTTAAGTTTAATTATTCGTAACTTTGCCCGTTATAAGACATTCTGTGACTTTTTTTAACTTTTGACGCAGTCGAGGTGTGTAATTTTGTTTACTCGTGCCCATCATCATTCATTCAATCATAAAGATTTGTGTTTCACTGATGTCTCCACAATTTCTAACGTAAATAATATAAACTGTATAGCATCGTAATATATCTTTTTGGTAATATTATTTTTGGGCTTTTACAAATAACTACAATCCCTTTCACTTTCCTTTCGAGTTACAGTTCTGATATTTAAAAGTTAACAAAATGACATTTAAACCTTTTTCAGGTCTGCAGTAGATATCTGCAATGTGTGTTCAAACCATGTACGGTTATTTAAAAATAAACAAGTAAATGTTATTCTTTCCTTTTATAACACAAAAACGTTCAATGGGGCGAGGCAATAAGACGTGTATTACTGTATCCTATAGTTTAGTAAATGGTGGTCTACCAAGATACATGTTAACATATCATATATGTTCATCATCAGATGTGCGATGTCTCGATCAAAGCAGTTTGTGAGAGTACAATCCCAGTACTGGGAATTGAATAGTTAATATATGAGAAATTTAAGGTGCCCTTTCATTTTATTTTAAACTGTCACGGGGTTTTAACATTTTATCACGTGATTCTCGAGTAAATATAGAAAAAATATATACAAACCTTTGATTTTTGAAAAAGTTGGACACAATCTGTCTTTATTAACATTTAACATGTGTTACATTTTTAATGTTGACTCTTATACACATGTTAAGTATCACACAATGTTGTGTATAATGTTAAATATGAGCTAAATTTATAAATAATACTGTATGCAAAATGTATTTGTCTATCTATGTAAAATGTTATCTAAAACCTAATAGACTGAGCTTTGCGAAGCTATTACTCATGCGGCTGATCAAATTTCTGTCTGTCTGTCTTACTATCTGTCTAACTTTCCACGTGATGCCTCGAAAGTGAACTGACCTGTAGAATTGAAATTATGCTTCAGGCTTCATTTATATATGAAGAACACTGAAGGAAACACGATTTTCCTGACATTTGCTATCGTCCAGTGATATAAAAAAATCAGTAACACTACGTTTCAAGATCTGCACTCTGATTCCTTCTACATTTGTTTATTTTAACCTAGTTTGTTATTATGTGTTAGGTTACTCATTCACCTGAAGAAGAGATCAGATTCCAGATCTCGAAACGTAGTTTAACTGATTGTTTTGTATAACTGAATGGTGACAAATGTCAAGAAAAAACTCTGTTTCCTTCACAATCCTTCCATCGTCAAATGGAAGGATTAGGCTGACTGTTAGTAAATATTTTAGTCTTATGGGTAAGATGGTAGCAGATGGTAACAAGAAAATAAAATGTTTTAATATATATATATATATATATATATATATATATATATATAAAATACCTTTAACACTCAATAGGTACTAAAATTGAAAATCACTATTATGTGAGAGTTGAAATAAGAGTAAATAACAGCCTGAAGTTTCTCAGATGGAGACTACTTCGAAAGGTTTTCTCAACTCGTTTGTCGGAGATACAAGTATATGAGTTACCACTAAAACTGACATTAATGTCTGTTCCCTAGATTTTAAAGGGCAATAACTGTTCAATTCTTATAATTGGTATTTCGGTTTATTTTATTTTTACTTCTTGAGTTTCTTTTTTCCTCTCACAAATAATACATAAATTTCGTTAATGTACAGATTAATAAGAATAATAATTCTTCATTGCAGTAAACAACTGAAAAATGTTATTTGAAAGCATCATTTCTAAATATTTTTTTTGAAATTTAATACTACCTTCGTTATTCAAAGGTACAGTCAATTAAATGATCAAGTCTCTATAGATTTATACAACATATACTTCCACATTTTACATGGTCTTGCGCCTTCGCATGTGACCTAATCATATATTTACATTGTTAATTGTTTTGGATATCATAAAAGGAAAAATAAAATAATTATATCATATTAATTCTAGCGGCTCTTCGTAAAAATTTCAACAGAATAACCTATGACAACAGAAAGTGTCTTAATTTTGTTTTAGGTTTAACTTTTCTGGGTTCATTGATTCGTCTGAGATCTCCAGCGAAGTTAGTGATTAGCTTAACTCCTAATTGAGATGGCAAGTGCTTGAAAGTAGTCGCTCTTCTTTGTTCAATCTGATATCTCAAGTACGTATGGCAAAGGCTATATTTATTCCGACCATTCTGGAATGAACTCGATTTATTAATTTCTCTATAAAACACTTCATTATGAATGCCTCTTTCCTTCCTTTATGCACGACTGAACTAGCATATTAGAAAACGTATATAACAAAATAAATTATTATTAATTATTAACTATTAACAGTCTGGAATCTCCTAAATGGATCCTCAGATTCGATGTTATTAAGAGATAATTGTTTTAATAAAATTTAATTCAATAAAAAGAAAAAATATAACGTAATATTTTAAACGGTGTTTCTATTACCTTTATCGCAGTCATTTTATCACGTATGACAAACAAGGCTGGAGAGCGCTCATGTTATATGCGCCATCTATTAAGTGTTAAGATGACCATACGCCACGTTAAATGCTCATCTATCATTCAGGGATCTGCAGCAGTTCCCTCAACCTTTTACCTCATCAACCTCGAGTGCAAAAGATTGTTTTCAACATAGTCTTTAGCATTTTATACTCATAGTTTTATTAAGTAACGTTTTTTTTATATCGTCACACTTTTACAAATGATTCCATCGTACTATCCAGCGTTTACATATGGATGTTCACCAATAGAATTCCTGTAATATTCTGAATATGCTCTTTTAGCTTAAAACATTCCTGCTTGAAACTAACACACTCTGTCACCTTATTTCCACAAATTCTATCTCAAACTACCTTCAATAATATGTTTTTAATTTCTACTAGTTCTATCGGTATAAACATGTTTTCAAGTAATACATTTCAGTATATTTATCTCGTATGAGGGTGATATAACTATTATTTTTCCTGCCTCAGTCAATTTTTGGTGTCTTAAAACAAGAAAAATACGAGAAAAATGTTCGAGTTGTGTTTTAAAACCCTTTCTATACCTTTTCATTACGACTTCCACCAAAAATAATGCAGCCGAAATTCGATATATGTCTTAGGGGAAATTTCTCTGCCGAATTTAATGAAAAACTAAGATATGTGCTTATGCAATGGAAACTATATCTTGGTGTCTAGGCTATGTATGAGAGTAGCCCCACTTGTTCTGTCACTTAATCGCCATGCATGTCTACTTGCTATATTCAAAGTTTAGATAATATCCCGCTTACGTTATCAGTCTGATAATGGATGGTTACACAAAGAAACTATGTAAAGATCTGTTCAGTGCTGTCCAGAGTACTAATGAGAAGCTAGAAATAATCGAGTTTACGCTTCATAGCACTCCCGCTGTTAAATTAAAATTCCTTCTTAAAATCTTACAGAAAAACGTTGCTAGAGGAATATATTATAACTTGAATAGTATTTTAATTCATTATGGATATTCTGTGTATAATTGATTTTATGCAAGCAATTAAGTGAGCTCGTCTTCTTAATTAGATTTAAAAGAGTGCTGAATACTACAATCATTGTTCGTAATTTATCGTGCAGTGTTAGAGACGTTTATTTCCAAGTATTTTATCGTATTTCCAACTATCTTATAACGCTTTGATTAAATAGCTCCTGTACAAATTCCTCTTTATTTATTTGTTCCTTGGTATCGGCAGAATACAACTACTGAGATAATTCAACATTTTATATGAGTATTTTTAGAGCAACATTATGCTATGACACAGATTGAAAATGAAACAGCCCCTTCTCACTTATATGCCGTGACACAGAGTGAAAATGGAACAGCCCCTCATCACTTACATGCTATGACACAGATTGAAAATTAAACAGCCCCTCTCACTTATATGCCGTGACACAGAGTGAAAATGAAACAGCCCCTCATCACTTACATGCTATGACACAGATTGGAAATGAAACAGCCCCTCATCACTTATATGCCGTGACACAGAGTGAAAATGAAACAGCCCTTCATTACTTACATGCTATGACACAGAGTGAAAATGAAACAGCCCCTCATCACTTACATGCTATGACACAGAGTGAAAATGAAACAGCCCCTCATCACTTACATGCTATGACACAGAGTGAAATTGAAACAGCCCCTCATCACTTACGTGCTATGACACAGAGTGAAAATGAAAAGCCCCTCATCACTTACATGCTATGACACAGAGTGAAAATGAAACAGCCTCTCATCACTTACATGCTATGACACAGATTGAAAATGAAACAGCCCCTCTCACTTATATGCCGTGACACAGAGTGAAAATGAAACAGCCCCTCATCACTTACATGCTATGACACAAATTGGAAATGAAACAGCCCCTCATCACTTGCATGCTATGAAACACAGTGAAATTGAAACAGCCCCTTATCACTTACGTGCTATGGCACAGAGTGAAAATGAAACAGCCCCTCATCACTTACGTGCTATGAAACAGAGTGAAAATGAAACAGCCCCTCGTCACTTACGTGCTATGACACAGAGTGAAATTGAAACAGCCCCTTATCACTTACGTGCTATAGCACAGAGTGAAAATGAAACAACCCCTCATCACTTACGTGCTACGAAACAGAGTGAAAATAAAACAGCCCCTCGTCACTTATATGATGATGAAACTAATATTAAAATCTTTCCAAATGCGTATTAGTCTCTTGAGATTTCTTCCAAGAAGACATTTATTTGCCTTTTTTATGTATGAATAGCTGATAGCTGATCTGGAGTCATACCCAGTGGGTTTAACTTCCATGGTCCCAAGTACAGCGACCTGTATTTCATTTTAACAGCGCCCTTACTATGTATGCTGGTACAATGCTCTCAATAAGATACTATGCTGTTCGAATTAATTGGGACAAACATGTTTTTCTGGTCTTTGTTAGTTTGTGATAACTGGTGATGTCCCAGACCGCTTCAAACCGGTTATAACTGCATAGAAGTAGTGTGCTGGGTTGACCTTGACTGTAAAAAACTTGTTTGACTGGTTTTGGAGTGTCATTCCTTCAGTTGTGAGCCTTTCTTTGTGGCGGTCGGTGGTTGTGGTACTGTGTTCCGTTTATTACGTGCTTCTTCAAAGATGGATATAACACCTAGGAAGCGTGCTAAAGTTGTTGCTCTTAATGAACACACGTCTATGACTGTGAGAGATATAGCTACAGCAGTTGGTGTGGGAAAATCTAGTGTTTCCAGAATTTTAAAAACATATCAAGATTCCGGATCATTGTCTCCAAAAAGAAAAGGAAAATGTGGGCGCAAACGTAAAACAACTCCAAGAACTGACAAAATTCTAATAAGAAATAGCAAAATAAATCCAAGAAAGACAAGCACAGACCTTCGAAGGGATTTGTTGGATTCTGGTATTGAAGTGAGTACTTCAACTGTAAGGAAAAGACTTCTGGAAGTTGGTCGAAAGGCAAGAAAACCGAAGAAAAAACAATTTCTTACTAAGAAAATGATGCAAAAACGTTTAGTATGGGCTAAGAAATACCGATCATGGACTGTAGATGACTGGAAAAAAGTTATTTTTCAGTGATGAATCACATTTATTTGTGCAGGGATATCTATCAAGTGTTGTTAGGCGGAGTGAAGGTGAACCTTTGCGAGAAGGTCATATCCAACAGACTGTTAAACATCCTTCTAAACAGATGTTTTGGGGTTTTTTTTTTACCACAAATGGTACTGGGAGCTTAGTTCCCATCAATGGGATGATGAATTCAGCCAAATACATCGACATACTACGCAGTCGGATAGTTCCATTTATGGAAACATTTGATGGAACATTTCAACATGACTTAGCCCCTTGCCACAATTCAAAATTGGTCAAGACTTTTATGCGGGAAAACAAAGTAAAAGTGCTTGATTGGCCTGGTAACTCACCCGACCTAAATCCGATTGAGAACTTATGGCATATTCTCAAGAAACGTTTAGCTAAGATGGATTGCACTACAAAAGAAAAAATGATAACAAGTGCTATACAAGTTTGGTTTCACGATGATGAAGTCAAGAACATGTGTGCTAAACTAGTGGAGTCAATGCCAAGACGTGTAGGTGAGGTCATTTCTGCTAAAGGAGGACATACTTCATACTAATGTATTGATTGTTCAATCTAAATAAGGTATCTAATGATTAAAAACTAATGTTTTAGGAAAAAATTGGTTTTTTTCATTTGTCCCAATTAATTCGAACAGCATAGTAGAAGAAACAATCTACATGAACACAAACACAGAAGAATAGAGCAATGCACACCATGAAGGGCAAAATTTTGTTGTAAGGTTCATATACATTTGAAACCCCTTATTCACGCACCCAAGCTGAAAAAGAAATATAAATTCACTTCAATTAAACTCTAAAGTTTGTGTGTGTATAAGGAGGGAATGGAGTGCGCTTGGGATGATATTTTTTAATGATTTTGGTAAAGGCATTTGAACTTGTGTATATTGAAAGGTTTTAGATTTTATAATTAGAATACATGTAGTGATTTAAAACTTATTAGTTAAAGAAAAAAACTCTCTTCTTACAAATGAAACGTAAATGAATGAATTTGTAATCCTGCAGAAAGAAAAGCATTAATAACCGATTTTTAGATAGGTATCAAAAGTATGATTCAATAGTTATTGGGCCGATTAAAAATTTACTTTGGCCTGTAAAGTGTAAATAATATTATTTAAATAAAGAAGAATTAAAGGTTCTGTTCAACTGTTTCAAGTAAAATATTTGAGCCTGTACATGGACTATAATCATCTTTGAATCTTTCAATAATAATAAAGAGGAATATAATTTTATTTCTTAAATACTTGCAAAATGGAACCTTTTAGAATGAAATTATTAATTAATACTAGAAACTTAAAAAATTCTATTTCATGATTCAACTTTATTTTTACTACACTTTTGCGTTATTTTAAACTACACATCCAAATGGTAAGCGACCTCTCTTTGGCATGTAAATCTGAAATGCCAATTGCGAGAGAAACCATCCTTTTATTGACATTGTAATTAAACGTTTGGTTCCTTAATTTTCTTAAATTCAACTCTTAATTTAACTGGTTCCCCCAGTGAAAGACCTTTTCAACAACGACCTTATTAACAAATATTATGAATTTTTGGTAAAAGCTTCGAAAACATGCAATATAAGCTACCTATATTTAATAGTATAAATATATTATAATTGCTTATTACCAGTTTAAGTACGGACAAGAATTGCCTTTCAGTTAAGTAAATAAAAATTCTTTGTTTGAAGGTTATTTTTGACGATGAAAAGATTGTGAAGGAAACAGGATTTTTCCGGACATTTGCCATCGTTCAGTGAAACAATAAATCAGTAACACTAAGTTTCGAGATCTGCAATCTGATCTCTTCTTCAGGTAAAGTCGTAGGTGGTTAGTAGACGAATGAAGACGTATTGTGACCTGTATTCCGTAGTTCAGTTTTAATGATTAGTGTTTTGTATAGTTTTTTATTAAGTGCATGTTTTATAGAGTTAGTGAAGTTGACAAACAACATGTAGGTTGTGATACCTGACTTAGGCGTGCCACAGCGCTTTGGTAAGATGAGTTTATTTTAACCTAGTTTGTAATATTATGTATTAGGTTAGTTATTTACCTGAAGAAGAGATCAGATTGCAGATCTCGAAACGTAGTGTTACTGATTTATTGTTTCACTGAACGATGGTAAATAAAAATGTTTACATGCATATGAAAAAAGTAGCCCTTGGTTCTAAAAATTGTATTTTAAACATAACTCCTACTAATAAATATAAATTTACTACCAAAACATTTTGATTTCACCAAATCACATCAAAGAGATATTAGATGAACACACAACAATCATAATTATACCCTAATTAGTTTGTAATTCGCCGAGTATTCATGAAACAGTGTCAACAGTGAATATTCACTCGTTATATTCCGTGGACATTAAATGCAGTAATATGACACAGCAGATTGAAATGATTGATTTCTGTGGAGACACTAAGCCGGAGATGGTGTATGGTTGATTACAACGCTGAGCCCGGCAGCTCCTCTCTGGCAGCAAATGTTCATGAAACTGTCAAACGGTGAATATTCACTCGTTATATTCCATGGATATTAAATGCAGTAATATAACACAGCGGATTGTAATGATTGATTTCTGTACCGGCACTAAGCCGGAGATGGCGTCTTGTCGATTACACGCTGAGCCCGGCAGCTCCTATCTGGCAGCAAATGTTCATGAAACTGTCAACGGTGAATATTCACTCGTTATATTCCATGCACATTAAATGCAGTAATATGACACAGGGGATTGAAATGATTGATTTCTGTGCCGACACTAAGCCGGAGATGGCACCTGGTTGATTACACGCTGAGCCCGGCAGCTCCTCTCTGGCAGCAAATGTTCATGAAACTGTCAACGGTGAATATTCACTCGTTATATTCCATGCACATTAAATGCAGTAATATGACACAGGGGATTGAAATGATTGATTTCTGTGCCGACACTAAGCCGGAGATGGCACCTGGTTGATTACACGCTGAGCCCGGCAGCTCCTCTCTGGCGGCAAATGTTCTGTCATTTCACACTGATTACACTTTATTTCACTTTTATATTTCACGTGCTATTGGAGGCAATTTCCCCGTCAGTGTCCCGCGTGTTTACCGAACGGTGGCTATAACCCGTATGTTGGGCTTCCCCAACACACACGTTGGGCATTTGTATTTGTAAATCATCTTTAACCAACCAGTTCGTTCCATAAAATTTGTCAGTTTAAAATGCTGCTAACTATATGAATGAACTATTATTATTGGAGAATAAACACGAAATACTTCGCAGATTAATTAACAATAATGGATAAGAACGTATCCATGTAGTATTCCGTAAATTACTCATTAATAATTCGAAATTCCAGGAATAATTACTGTAACAATATTTTTATGAATCATTGGTTTACACACATTGTATGTATATATATATATATATATATATATATATATATATATAATGTTGTAAAAATAAGTGCCTTCACCAATTTAATATTTTGTTACTTGTTTTTCTTGAGGTTTGTTTGTTGTATTTTTTTTTTGTTTTGTTGTTCCATCTAAATAAACAAAAAAGGCTCAAAATAAAAATACGTTTTGTAAGAGTTTATATAATATTCCCTGCCATAGTAGACAATAAACGTATCCACTTTACTACAAGATTATTAATTTTCAAAGCAATTTCTGTGCTCACCCACAAGATGATGAAGGGCTTTATATTGCTATTTTCTGTACCAAACGACAATAGCTGTAAGATATATTAACAGACATGATAAAACAAGGGTTTACGCTTATTTGATGTGTTGCTGTTTACCATATCATATAACTATAGTAATTTAAATTGTTCCAGAGCCTTGTAAGGGTACCACAGACTAATTACACATCCTCTTATACTGGGTGAAAATTCGTAATTATGATGTTTGTGGTGCTGCTTACTACGATATGTAACGGGTTTGCTTGAATAGACACTCGGCGAATATTGAATCCACTACAAATTTACTAATCTTAGAAATAAGTATAATATCTCCATAAAACTAGGTTTGCTTTAAATAAACTACTTGTTTAAAAAACCCACTAAATGTCAATAATGTATTACAATACAATCCACTATTAATTAAATTGACTATCTAATTATACACGACTCCATTTAACACTAACACAGGCAACAATTATTTATTCAAATCTATCTGTCACTATCACGAGTACTATCACTAATTTTATCACCACAATTTCAGTTGTGGAGGTCAACTCGCCTCGCTGCGTCGCTACGGCTCCTTATCAGGTTATAGGTGCTTCCAGAACATTCAAGTGGAGAAGTCCAGAACTTACTAGACGGGTAGAGAAGGATCAAGTTGGCTCCCTTCCCTGATCTCATACAAGCCCACAGTTGTTTCAGTTCAGCGTCTCCCTCCTGCGCGTTCAACATCTCAGCGTTCCCCTCACTGGTCGTTTACATCGGTCGTCTTTCCTTGCAGTGGCTTCCTTGTCATCTTGGCAGTCTAGACATTTTTCATCGCAAGGTCTTCATGAAAGAGGTTCTGGGTTTTGGTGATTAGGTCTTGCACGATGGACCGTCATATTCCTGCAGACGTTCTATCCACCGAGCCAACAAAATGACCTTCCGGAGCCTTAAACTTTTGAAGCCACACCGAAGCAGTGTGATCTGTTCTCAGGAGAAAATGGCAGTCATAAAGATATTTGTGGAAGTAAATGATGAAATGTACTACAACCAAGAAATCCATTTGGGTGACACAGTAGTTCTGCTGTGGCTTTGATAATACTTTGCTGAAGTAACCTATGACCTTCACCCTCCTGCTCCTGGGACAGTACACCTTTAATTACAGTATTACTAACGTCAGAGTCAAGTATAAGCCTGCCCTCTGGCCTTAAGTATCCGAGAATTGGAGTAAAGAAGCGTAAGTGCTTCTTTTAAACTGCCGAATGCTTTTTAGCAGTACTCATATCCCAGACGAAACAAACTTTGTGAGTTTTTGTGAGTGGCTTTAAGTTAGAAAATCCTTTCACGAAATAGTGCCATAGACCCTCTACAATAGAGAATGCGGTCTTTTCTTTTGTCTTCCGCCTTCAGTACACCTTGCCAATAGTCACTTTTCACATCTAACGCCGAGATCACATTACAGTCTTCTACACTGTGAATCCCAACTCGTGAATCCCACGGGACTATTGAGCGGTATAATAAACCCATCATTCTTTATTTCTTTGATGATCTTCCTTACCTCCTTGTGTTTAGCTAACGGTACCTTCTGGGGATTCTAGTGGATGGGCTTGGCGTCTCCAGTGTCTATTGCGTGCTGGAAGATGTAGTTTCTCCCTTTAGTACCTACTCTTATCTCGAAAACATCAGGATATTGGGTTATTAGATCTCTTATTTTGTGTCCTTGCTACGTTATAAGTTCACGGCACGATTCTGATACAAGATTTTTCCAGCTTCTCTGAAAGGCCCATTGATTTATTACCGGACCTGGCGCACCAACGAGGATACCACTGAGCAGCAACTCAATGCACTTCCTCTCTTCAATGTGACGCCATTGTCGTTAGTACTCACTCGGGAGTTCAGGGAACTCTTTGCCACCGATTTCGAGTAAATAGTTTCTCTCGTAACATTTTTGGAATTGGATTACCTCTAATGTTAGTCCGGCATTTTAAAACACACTTTAAGGTGGCGTAATAATATTACTGACATGGTACGTAATAGTTGTATACATTTCCGAGAATTTCGAGTAAATATTTTTCTCTCGTGACATTCTCGGAATTGGATTTCCGCACAAGTTAATCCGGCACTTTAATTCACACATTCCGGGGAAATAACTGTAGGAATGAATATTTTACAACTTTCCTTGGTAAATGTAAGTAATTAAGTTTCATGTGGAGTGAGATTCTTGGTGACATATTTTAAAACAAATTATCTGAATTATTCAAATTTATTAAATGCAAGATATTTATTTTATTTTTACTTTATATAAAAAAATAGTTATATTCTCATGACGTCATGTCGTGTCGAACAGTTTGTGTTTTTTATGAACTTCTGTTGGCAGTGCACCACGATGTGTACAGGGTGAGTAGTTTTACACACGACATCGGCGACAATGTTGCTAACTTTACTATCTCGGAGAAGAACAACACAGAGAGAATTTTACCTCTTGTTTGTTTAGCCAAAGCTTTGTAATTTATGCAAACTCAACTGCTAAACTAAAAATATTGATTACTTGGGTATTTTAAGAGTGGGCTTACTCTGGGTGGAAAACTGGACGTCATGATTGAGTCTGACACAGTGAATGGTCTTATTAGAATTCCAATTTTGTCGTAGTAGTATTTCTACAGATTAAACTGCTATTGGTCAGATTAATACTTAAAATGTCTTCAAGTACTATTAACACTTTAAAATGTTTAATAGCAACAGAAATATATTAAATATTAATTAGCACGATTTCCCCATTATTTGATGTATTTTGTCAGTTAACAAAGATTGATTACAGTTTCACAAACTCCTTGCATCACGTGATTTCGGACGAACAAAGATGGCCTAATAAATTAGGACTTAAGAGCCAAACGCATAAGCGCAAAAACTTGTTTTTCTTCAACAAAAGTATCTCTAGGAAAGAAAATGATCTTCAGTCGTTCTAATGGTGATGGAGGTTAAAATAGGATGGTTTCCAAATTTTAATAATATACCATCATAATATATAGAACGATACATTTTTCTAATATTATATTTTCCCTAGCTTGGTACAACCAAAAACGGACTGTCAGACACATATATAATAGTTTGAAGTCGTTCGTCACTTTAAGCTTTTGTGTATAGTTAAGTGACGATGATTTAAAATTTACATATCTGATAGTTTTTTGTATGTGTGTCAAGGTGTAGGATACAAAAATTATAATTTCATATTTTTAACCCCTTTGGTACCCTGCTATTCCGACCTCCACAAAATCATGATCTCAATTATTTCTAAGGATAAATTTCCTTATCGGTTTCAAGAAAAAACAGGTTGTGCGCATATGGAATGCAAATGGGCTCATGTCCAATATGATAAGATATTGAGAAGCTTCGTTGAATGGTGCCAGGCCATGAAGGGATAATAAATGTTGTACGTGAATATGCTAACACTGTACATTCACGATGAATTCTCGCAAATACGCGTTTTTAAAGTTTTATGGTTGTATTTTCACACCTAATTTTGTTACTAAACTACAAAAATAAAGTTAAGTAGCCTAACTGGCAGTTTGTTTCATCTTAGTATTAGTATAGAAAATTACTTTTCAAGCTACTTCATTGATTGAAATAGACAAGTTAAACGATTTTTGGGGTACTATTATATAATGCTATGATAGACTTCAAAATTAGTTTTATCCATTACCCATCTTATTACTGGATTCCATACTTTTCTTACAATAGATTTTGTAATAATTTACCATTTTCATAAGGGTATTCAATACTTTATTAGCAAAATAAATAAATTCGTTTGTCATTAAAGAGAAGCAAACAAAGCCTCTTGAGCGAGAAGGTACCTTTGGTAACCTTTGACTGAATAATTATGTCCTATACTCCAAGGTCTCTGTTGCCTCCATGTGAACACTAACACTCTACTCCCAAGGCTTTATAGTCTAGGATGATAAGAACCAATTTGCAATATAGACTATAACCACGCAACGTAGGTTCGCCCATATAGGAAATCGATCGTCCGTCCAGCCACGCTAACTTTGCTGATGGTCGAAATGCGGGGGGGTATACAAAAGGTTAACCCCGCATATATAAAATAATATTTTTTCTCAGATCATACTTGTCTTAGCCTGACACACCCGTAACCTACCGTCAGGCACGAACATAACTTTTTAACTGTAAGCAGACTCTTCAATTGGCGACTTTTAGACTCTTTAATTTAGTTACCTGATTACAACATAACAGTTTATTGTTGTTTATTATGTATCTCATGGTAAATTGTAGTTATATTAGGGTAAAAATAATATTACCCAAGAAGAAATTACCGTTTAATATTCTTAACCCTTTTGGTACACTCCCATTTCAGCCTCTCATCAAAATTAGCACGGCTGCTTTTCTTATAAAAAATGTCTCTTCGAAATTCTAGAAAACCCCAGCATGCATGCATATACAGTGCATTTGGCTTTCTTCTCAAACCTAATACATTATATTTAACATTGCACATTAAGCAAAATTATTAACCCATCACAGTGTCTTTTGTTCTACTAAGAAAACTGAATTGTTTATGCCCATGTATTATTATTTTAAATCCTTCCTTACATTTGCAGACAACTGAAACCCACAGGAAAAGGTACGCTCGCGGAGGTTATAGACCTGGCATTAAATTTTCAAGTATTTGCTAAAATAATTATTTTAAATTCTCCTTTTGCAAAAAATGACCAAGTTAACGCTATCTAAATTGACTTCGAAGGCATTTACTACACAGTTATCCTAAACAAGGAGCTATGGAGTGGAAGGAAATCATTTGGAGTGGTATTCCGTGTGCCTAAACAACAGCCCACCACAATTACATAGTTTTTGCATTTCAGTGATAGTATATAACGCGTGGATATGTACTTTACTCGTATATAACGTCCAAGCCATAGGATAATCACGTTAATATTGCAGGCTTTGCTAGTAAATTTATTATTTTAAATTAACACGAAGTTAAGTAGTTTGGTAACATTTTAGTTGGAAATGTTGATATAATTCTAAAATATTATGAATGATGGTGATAATATTGAATGTTAACAGACGTTTTGTTATCGAGTAAACTTACACCCACTTCGTACATCAACAGGATGAAACAGTACACCACGTAAGTCTCCTGAGGTGTAATACAAAAATACACTTTTCTACTACTCTGCTGAAATTGGATTGGCCCAATCGAGTTATTGAGTATACTGCAGTCGTAATGGTCCTACTAGATAGAATTACAGATGTCCTGGAGGAGAAGTCGGTACGTATCACGTGATCTTAGTAATATTTACATTGCTGTACAGAAAGTTACAAATTGATTTATTATTCTGTGCAAATCGAAGTAGCAATGTTGTTATAAAATATCCCTTTCGCCTTACTACGAAGAATGGTATGTTGGACTTGTAGCTATCATTAGGAATATCAAATATCAGATTTATTATTAAATAGAGAGTTGAGTTATACAACACTGATGGTATGATGACTTCAAAAGTTTGCATGTTTATACTCCAGCAAGCCTTAAAATTCTTAAAAATGCTATAATCTTGATACCTTAAGAGAGAAACAATGTTGCAATATCTATTAACACGATTCTGGTTTAGTTACAATCAATAAGAAACTGTCTTTATGGACGTTGTAATGTATACTCGTAATTATATATGACACTTTTCACAATGTAAACGCACACGCACGCGCACACACACAAATTAGGAATATATATTCTTAATTTTGTAGAGACTAACAGTTATATTTTGACAAACTTTTAAAGCATTCATTCAGAAATTTTTGAATGTATATTGGAAAATCCAAAAAATCCTATATTTAAAGTTTTCAAAAGATTTATAAAAATGTGGTTTTAAAAGCAACTTTAAAAAGGTTGCATGTATTTGCTATCGAATATTAGAAAATATAACAAGATCTTCAACTCAATTTGGTTAAATGAAATCACGCGTCTTTTCGTCGTACGCCATCTTTCATGTACAATAACAACGATGAAATCCCGACAAATTGAGTTTCTTGTGCAAATTGGATGTTCGTGTAGCAATATAAACGTCATCCAGTTCAGTACGGATCTGGAGTGTAGGCAATCAAGCGGAGAACATAAAAGCTATGGTAACAGTGAAGATTGTTATCAGAAAGACTGAAAATAAGTTACTTTCGTTTTCACATTGTACCACACTTAATAGAAGTCTCCAGGACGTGAAATATGTTCATCTGTGCGTTTGTCAACCCTAACCAAGTCTACCACCTCATTTGGTAGAGGATCCTCAGGGGTAAAGCATAGTAGGAGTTTGGAAATTTACCATCGTTAAATGTTGCAAAAATCTATAATACAACGTTTCCAAATTTGCAGACTTTGTCCACTACACAGGATGAATGTTCAAGCACGAGAAAACGTGAGCACTATCATACGTCACAACCACACAAGTGAAAGTGGAATGCTGGGATCCCACCTGACGAAGTGGATAGATTTCAATGCTCGAAACGTTGTCTTAATCATTTTATAACATATCAGGATGGCGAATGTCCAAATTCACATTATTCTTTCAGACCTTGCATTCAGGACGGGGCAGTCTTACCATCTTAAACAGGCCCAATGAAATTATATATCCAAATCAGCAAATACTGGGACGGAAACAGGTATTGTATCGAATATCCCTATCTCTTTCTAGTCTATAGAAGCCCATCCAATTTTTCCCAAAGATCAAAGAAAAGATAGAAAATGCGTTTTCACACAAGTTTCATTACAGAAGTAGAAACCAAACCTTCTTTTTGGCAATCTAATTAAACCAAAGTCCAAAACCGTCACTCAGGTCTGGCAGAGTTACAATTGTAATGAAAAGTCTGTAATTTGAACTCGTTAAACTAAATTGGTATAATATTAGGCATTTTATGTGAATATAAGAAGTTTTAGTTAGTGTTTGCATAGATATTTTAATACATCAAACTGTTTGCTATTATTTTTCAGATTAATTACCTTTGTTGTTTGTCCCCAGGTTAAGTGTTAGAGAGGGCTTCTTTCCTAACTTCGCCTGGTAAAATAGGATATTCTTTACGTTAATTTTCCTTTTTTCGATGAAGTGTACATAATATTAGTTTTACTGTATTAAATTTTCAGTGGTGAACATAGTGAAATAGTGAGGCTAGACGCTCTGTAGTCGTGCATTTCCTTCCCATTCCTCATTGGTGAAACCTCCATGGCCTGGATTTACTTGCCCCACAACTATTCCCAGTCAATTTCTTTTTTTAGTCCGCATATTTTTCATATAGCCTACTATGCTTTACTTAATTACATCCTTGATTGTTAGATAGACTTGAAGGTACAAGTTTTAAGAGGCTATTCGAAAGTTATTCGTATAATTAGAGATTTAAGAGATGATATAAGACTTCTGAATTAAACGATGAAAAAAAGATAATTTCAGTTCTGGAATATTAGCTGGTACTATAAACTTGAAAAAACATGTAAAAGGAATTACTGGTTCAATATTTATACGTTTTCCTGAGATTACATTAAAAATATATGTTGTTAATTAAATGAACGTTGTAGCGCTTATGTTGATATAGCGCCTAACGGGTTTTACGAATCACTCTCGTAAACGTGTTGGAATCTACAAAGGAGAGGCGTAGAATAAGTAGACACACGGTACGGTAGACACATTACAACATGACTGGAATATGTTTACCTACTGGGACATAAAACTAATTTGCATGAACTTCAAACATTCCGGCTCACTCAAATATTTATATAAACACATTATGAGATCATAGTAAATATTAATATAGCATCCTAACTTTTACACATTCTGGCCAAGTTACCATAAACCAATGCTGTATAAATTCTAATTCAAAACTGTGGCTTATGTATCATATGTAAATGACAATTTAAAACACAACACGTTTTGTCCTAAGCCATTGACTTTGAATGAAATGAAATAAAAATTCTCTTAATAGTTCTAGAGAACAACTAAGTAAAGTTATCTGTTTTAATAATTTATTCAATCTTAATTATATTTAATCATCTAATTCACTAAAATATCTACTAGGCAAATGTACTTTGAGTTCGTCTAACCCTGGAATGATTGTAACCCAAATTTATGTTAAATCTTCTTTAAAGTTATAATGTTACACATTTTCTTTATACATTTACATTATTTTTTTCTTCTAATTCGTTTTTTAGTTTATGGTATTCTTTAAATCTTAAATCACCTAAAAGTAGGCGATTAAGATTAAGGTAGTTTAATTTTATTTACTAAGAAAATTATTTACAGACAAAAAATTATTAGAAGAATGCCAGAATTATAGATTCTTTAATGCTAGATCTGTTTGGAATCAATACAATATCTGCTTGGAATCAGTGTACAATCTGTTTCAAATCAATCTAAAACTTAATGGAAATGTTTGCAATATACTCGTATATACTCGTATACTCTGTATTACAGTCATGAACTTTTGAAGGTTTATTTACATCATAACATTAGTGAACTTTGTTCAAACATTATTTGTTTTAAACTTAAACTGATCTAGAACAGTATTTTACAGCAACAGAACTTCCTCAAGATTTGCTTTATTCAAAGATCTTTTTTTTAATTAATTTTAAGACCACACTTTTCTTTCATTTTTAAATAAATTGAAACATCACTAATACTTTATTTAATAAAACAAATGCTTTTTACTTAAAACATCAAATAATTTCATATTGATTTATATTTATTTACAAATTATTTTATTTAATACCCTTAATCAAATTGAAAATAATATTATGTGATAATTATTTATTATACTCATCATATAGCAAATATATACATTTAACTTTAATACGCTTGTATCAAATGTATGTACTTCAATACTATACTAAAAATATACAAATATTATTCAATATATACTCCAAATTTATAACTTTACGGTGGTTTCTAATGTTGGTGACAAAATATTACTGTACTTATTAATAATGAAATATATGACCTTCCGATCAATTTTTGCTCACCTAATATTCTAAAAGATATATTTACAATAACTCACTTATAGACATACACAAAGTAATATGGCGGAGAACAGTAAGAAGGCTCAGGTGTGTCGGTAACTCCTACCCTGTCTATTTATGACTCTCCCGCCCAAGTCTTTCACCCAACAGATATTGTATTTTTGTCTTCTGGCTTTAAAAATATATGTATTCTATAAATATTCGCTTGTGACTTTTATAAACTGAAAGAATTCGATTTATTCACAATCCTTACAAGTCATGTAGACATTTGTAGGCTATAATATTACAACGCACTTTTCTGGCATTCTTTTAAGAAATGAGATATGTTTTTGAAATATGAAATATCCTATTCTTTATATGTCTAAAAGCTTGAGATAGCATATATAATATATATAATATATATATATATATACATAGATATAGTATATATATATATATATATATATATATATATATACTCTAAAATAAAGTGGTTCGGAATCTCTCCACAGGAAATTGTTAGGCTTTAAGTTTTCATTGTTTTTGCTCCAGCTTAGAACAATCTACTGAGTGAAATTTTTAATGTTTGTTAAAGAAAAGTTTGGTGTGAGGCCTTGGGCCCTCCTCTTATATACCTATGATGTAGCCATGGATACGTCCAGCAATATTTGATAAAAAAAACTAGTTTAATCTGAATTTTAATTTGCAACAAACAATAAATTTAACTATACTTAGTTTTTATATTTTACGAAGAATTTAAGACAAGTTTGCAGCTGAGATAATGTCACGATTTTAACGTGCCTTTCTTATCACGATGACTTTAGAATTTTTTATTATAGATCCAGAAATCAAATAAATTATTTTATGTGAAAGTATTCCGTACTCACAGTTGCTTTATTTAGTTTTTACGGATACTTTAAGGATACTTTATGGAATGGAACTTTAAGGTTTAAATCAGTTTCACTCAATCAAACTTCATTAATATTTCAACTACCACTTAAAACAATAAATTAATGCAGTAATACAGTAAACATAACTAGTAATTCAAAATACTAAAACTAACTGACTACCCGGGTTTAATTCCTTATTCAATTTGGATTTTGGGATTTTAAACTAAATTCCGAAGCCAAAACGTTTTATTTCACGTTGTTAACAGAATAAATGTATGTCTGATAATATTGGTTTTCTAAATTGTTTTCTTTACTTTTATTTATTTCAATTTGTTTTTGTTTTCACATAATTTCGATAACTAATTCTGGTAATTTTAAATTAAATGTAACCAGCTGATAATCTATATATATATATAATGTGTATATATATATTATATATATATATATATATATATAATATATATATATATATATAATAATGAATGTTTGTGTGTTTTGTCCTTTATGGAATCGTGAAATATTTGAACGATTATTATGAAAATTTGGATGTATATGTATTTTTCCACGGAGAAGGTTTATATCCTATGCCCATTGATGTAACTCGCCACCAAGTGATGCTTGCAAAAGATAATAGTCTTTAAAGCGCCTGCACATTATTAACTGCAATTACCTGACAGTTATGTATATTAAAATAACCAAATACTATTTGCAGGCGCTAAAGTTATGATGGGGAATTAGATAAATTTCTGGTTGAACTTAAAGCTTGGAGTGTTTAGACTACTTTATAATAAAGTAAAGGTATGTTTACAATAGATATAAAATATACAGACACTTTCTTGGTCGTGGCAACAAAGGCAAAACTCTACATCGGCGTTTAGAAATCTAATTGACTCGTAACCAGAAGTGCACATACACGGGCAAAGCTAACGTAGAGCGTGCCGAAGCCGCGGGAAATCTGCTAGTTAATAATAAAATTAATATATTTATTTCAATGTAAGTATTATATGCAATTGAAAATTTACCAGAAAGTGTTGAATATAGATGTACAGATCTGTAGAACTGAAATTTCCCGAATTCTTTTTTTCACCACTACCAAAATTTCAATCAAAATATGTTTAGACGAAATGGTATTTACTGAGTGAAAATTAAAATGTTTTCGGATGGAAAAGTTTTGATATTTCCATTGAGCTGACTGTCAAGTTAAATGTACCACGGAATTGTCCTTCCACCATAAACTCAGTCTGCTCTGAGATTAGTAACCAAAAACGATCTTTCCGTCGAATCGCGAATATATTAATGTTTATATTAATATTTTAATGTTCCAGACGTTTCGCTTGCTACCTGGAATCCATTTATCTGTATTCAGCAGCGTAGCCTATACTGAAAATTATTTGGGCTGACACGGGTGGTTTAGGGATTATAAAGTACTTTCCAATAACAGGGGCTAAGCAATATTATACCTGGAAATTTATAAGATTTAAGACCTTATAAGTGTGTTCCCCCCCCCCCCCCACCCCCCCCCCCCCCCACCCCCCCCCCCCCCCACCCCCCCCCCCCCCCACCCCCCCCCCCCCCCACCCCCCCCCCCCCCCACCCCCCAAAATTGGGCGTAATAAAACACTAACGAATTGTTTTTTTGGGGTTCTTTTTCCCTCGGGGCCCCCCCTTAAAAAAATTTTTTTTTTTTGTTTTG